>NC_056584.1:14267206-14612206 GCF_018340385.1 Cyprinus carpio | reverse complement strand
GCATGCCATGTAACCAACATGAGAAAACCGTGAACATACAAATGTTTTGTTAAAATATTGAAATACTAACCTAAAATCACAGAGGTGGCTTTTCATCAGTGGGGTTCAGCTTACAAAATTTGAGAATCCCTGGTTTATGAGAATAAATAAATTGTTTTGCTAAGAATAATTCCATAGCTAGCATTTTATGTGCTTTAAAATGAAAATGTTAGACTGGAAATATGCCTTCAAAGATGGAAAAATGCCATCATGGCTAATTTCATACCAAACATGTTTCTCCCTCGTAAGCAAGTACATTAACTTTTGATAAAACTTTATTGGGGCAAAGTTTTGGGGTGTGAAAAAAATGTCAACTTGTGAAAATGATTTCCGCGTTAGAAACTAAGTTAGATTGTTTAATATATCATGGTTTTTAAAATGTAAAAATCACTATTTTAAGATAGATTTTCATATTTTTAGATTGGAGATCTGAGTCTGGGACAACAGTAAAACATTAAACTCTATAAAAAATAATGAAAACATGATAAAAAGTTTCCAAGAGAGTTTTAATGTGACCTTCATAAAAAGAAAGACATTAAAATCTGTTATACAAATCATCCCCTGAGCCATAAATGTGCTTGTAGTTAAATAAACACCCATATATATTGTATAACACAAGGCTTTCTACACCTTTCAAAGCAGTTACAGCTATGAGTACGTGAGAAAGCAGATCCCCTCCCCTACTAGGTATGTGGAAAGGAAAAACCTCAGAGAACTATGTGTAAAAGAAGGCGGAAATTTCCAAGTGTGTTATGCTTAACATTGAAAGAGGGCAAGATGGAGGTCCCCCCCTCCTGTGGAAAAGTGCTCCGTGCAGGTTAGCGTTTAAGCTAGCATGCAGGCCAGGAACAGAGAATACTGATGGAGACATTAGTCAGGCTGCAGTTGGGGGTTTATTTTTAGAGGGTGGCATTTAAAGCCAGGACACTTGGTTTTGCCTGCCTGTTAATGACTCGAGAGAGAGAGAGAAGGGCCACTGCCCAGCCGCCGGTGAACTACACTCTTCTTTGGATTGTCATGCACCAGCCCACGGTGCTTGAGCTTCAATTTATAGATTTCAAGTTGTTCTGTGCAGTCCAAAGGCAAATTCTGCCTGGTTTCAAGCGTTATCGCTCAAGTCATAGCAGCATTAGCTGTATGACCTTTTTTTTTTTTTTTTTTAAGCCATTAAATGCATATAATGTAAATTTTTTTTTTTTTTTTTTTTTTTTTTTTTTTCCTTCATCTCTGAAGTATACATTTTTCTATGTTGAGTCCGTTTGGTGACAGGCCTGTATAATTCACTTGTTTATTGAGAGGCTAACGATGACGTGCAACCATTGACCACCTTGTTTCTATTTAAACGTGCGGCCCTGGCGAATGAATGGCTGCTTTGTGGCCTCGGTCAGTGAGATGCTTGTAAATTGTACATTTCCTCTCTGTTCCTGTGTTTATGTGGAATTTACATGACAGCTACATTAATAATGTCCCATGCTCTTGCCACCTGGTATGTGCATTTCCAAATAAATGAACCCATCTATTTCACTTCATAATTCAGACATGCAGTCAAAAGTTTATCCGGACTTTTTCACGACCACCCAACAGCAGGTTAAATTTGTTCCCTGCCATTAATCCTGACTGTGTCTTTCTGTGTGTGTGTTTTTTCTATATATGTGTAGGTGTCTGTATTCATGTATAGGTGAGGACATGTGTTGGCTCACTCCCGATTCGGCCTCTGCAGAATTAGTTTGACAAAGAGCCCAAACGCTTGCCATGATTTCAAATGGTAAAATAAGGCAGCTCTTTCTAAGGTCACAGTTGTATGTCAATAGCTTTAACAGATGCTATATGAATCTTTAATAGAATCTCAGTACTAGTATAGGTATGCACCTATGTGCATCCCAGTCCAGACGGTCTCTCCTGAGCACCGTTGAATGAATGCAGCACATCTGACATTTACTGTATGTAGTTTACCCTAAAAGAACATTTAATTTCTCTTTGGGAGAGTTCAGCGAGAGCGGTAGTGATGCCCGTTTTAAATAATGTTTGATTGCTTTTTTTTTGCAATTGCAATGAAGTCTGAGAGTTTTTCATTTAATGCAGATGTTTGGTCACAAAAGTCTTCTCATTGAATTGATTCATGAATCAGGAACAGACTGCAATTCAACTATCAAAAAGTAATTGTGACTTTAGAAGACTTATATACCATTCAAAAGTTTGGGGTCAGTAAGGTATTTGTAATGAACAAAAAGTAATTGTGACTTTAGAAGACTTATATACCATTCAAAAGTTTGGGGTCAGTAAGGTATTTGTAATGAAAAGTATTTTATGCTCATTAATGAGCATTTATTTGATCAAAAATACAGTAAAGTTATATTTTGCAATACTTCATTTTAAATTTTAAAATATTACATTTTAAACTTACAGTTTAGCTTCTTGCCCCAGGTAGGGGCCATCTTGGCCCAGGGGTGGGGAAATATAGCCTCTTTGAATAATTTTACATTTTGTGATAACAAAATTAGCAAATGTTTATTTATTATCCCTAATAACAGACTGGAAGATGCATCATCACCATTCTGCACATGCAAGGATCCTGGAAACTTATATCTAAATATGTGCGTTTGGGTCCTTTTCAAAGCGTGAAAACTCTAGTCTCCATTCATTTTAACTGCATGGAAATTTCCTTTGATTTTTTTATTTTTATTTTTTACATTTATTTTAAGTAAGTGTTTTGAATATGAAGGTTAATAAATAAAGGCAGAATTGGCAGATCACATTTGCTGTCAGCGTACTTTCTCATTTGATAAAAATGAGATGTAACTCTTCACTAAAAGTGTTACTACACTAGCTATTGCAGACTTTCTCACCACATCTTAACATTTTGGCATCAACTTCAACACGCACTTCACTTTATTATTCAGTGGGGTGATTACTCACAAAACAAACTGTTCCTAGTAAAGTGTTTCTGTTCTTTTATGATCTCCCTCTCTTGCACCCTTGAGTGTTTTCCATCCAATCCTCATGCAGCTTTGGACTTACATAAACCCATGTTTACAAGAAAAGGCTTTTATTTATTTGTCAGTTGTCCTCTCTAGTGTACAACACATCCTGAGCCGGGGACCCATTGGCATCTATGAGGAATTGTGGCTTCAGTGCAATCGCTGCTCGGCTCCCCTGACCAGCATTCTCCCAAACCACTACTGAACGGTTCATCATAAGGCATTCTGAAGGATCTCCATGAATCATTGAGGAGCTCAGACAGAGACACACACGCCGCTCGGCTTGTTTTATTTACAGCCCTTCCACTGTCTTATCTTTCAAACTCCTCTTCTATATCTCTCGCTATCTAGATGTGGTCCTGACAGGTTGTTTCATATCGGCCTGCTAATGAGAATTTAACTGCTTGTTATGATTGCTAGTACTGTATGTTTAGCGTGTGCGGTGTCAGCTGTCATAAAGGCAGCAGTTCTGTGAGAAGCTGTCAGTTCTGTTTAGAATATGGCCTGCATTAGTAAAGCACTGTTTTCTTCCTTCATTAGAGGTCTTCTCTGCAAACAATGCCATTGGCAGAGCAGAGCATCTCACTTCAGCATTTAGAGCGAGCTGTCTCATTGTTCTTGTTTAATTGTATCCAGTTCTATTGACAAAAACAATGTTACTGGAGTGGAGGCGGATATTCTGGATCTAATTAACTGCGATTGTTGTGCTTCAAAGCTCCATCTGAAAGAATTCTGAAGACTTGACCTGGTTTTGTTTAGCATCATAGCATTGCGCCTTCTCTCCCTGCCTCCATCCCTGTGCTTTTCTCCTTATTTTTGTTTCTTTTTGCACCTATATTTTGGTTAAGGTTCCTATGACCAGAAAAAGAAAAAAAGATTTAGTCCCTAAATAGAGCTTTTTCTAAATCTCTTTCTGAAAAATCAGTTGTATCACCATCTGTGATCGACACTCAGCTCTCATCTTGCTTTAATGTGTCTAACCACAAGCATATGCAAGACATGTTGCCTCTGGTTTTATCAATCTGACGTTTAAGCGCATTCTTTTCAGCTCATGTAACATTTGTTTTGAGGCATTTCAGTCTGAGTGCAGTCTGACGTTCCTCACTGTGCCCCCTCTCTTCAAAAGTGAACATTTGGTGCTCTCAGAAAAAAAAAAGGAAAAAATGTGGTCCTTGTGCTTCACTTAAATTAAATGGTTTACTGCCGAGCCATGTTTAAGATCCATGATTGATCCTGTGGGTTATATTTACTAGGGACTTCATAGCTACATACTTTTTTTTTTTGAAAATTTTTTTTTTTTTTTATTTTTTTTTTTTTTACAGCTACCACATATGTATGTATATACTGTATGTGTGTGTGTATGTGTGTATATATGTGTAATATATATATATATATATATATATATATATATATATATATATATATATATATATATATATATATATATTTCATTTAAGAAATTTGTACCTATTTCAACTTAAGATCAGTTTGCTGCATTATGTATAATCAACTTGTTTCTATACAAGTAAAATGGTAATACATACGATTAATTTTTTTCATTTTAAAAAAAAAAGATTTGTAAATTTTTTTCATATACAAGTAAAATGGTAATACATACGATTAATTTTTTTCAACATACTATACACATTAAAAATGGTAATACAGGGGTACGATACCCCTCTCATATGCGATTCTATTTTTTTTTTTCATTTTTTGCACATTAAAAATATTTAATGCGATTTAACGCAGGGGTTTTGGTTGGCCACCCCTCTCACAACTGCTGGTTTCTGCTTCTGCAGCTGAACATGATGCCAGATCTGACTCGCATCATATTTTCTTGACATGAGTTTATCATATTTACCTGTGCCCTTCAGCAACCTTTTTTTTTTTTTTTCTTGACATTGAATATAACATATACACCTCAGCACTACATCAAAAAGCAGAAATGTGACTCATATATATCAAATACTTGCATGCATGCAGAGTTTTAAGGAAACATCAAATACAACCATGCATGCAGAGTTTTAAGGCAGCTTTTTTGGTAACTTTCTGACTTGACAACATTAATGCAGAGTTTTAAGGTATAAGTAACTTTCTGACTCGACAACAACATTATTAAAATTATCTTCAAAAACATTATTATGACATTGCATATTCATAGTTTCTTTTACGCTTTAGTTTAATATGAAATTTATATAGGCTAGTGGTTCTCAATTCCAGTTCTTGCCTACCGCTGCTCTGCATAATTTGCTTGTCTTTCTTATTTAACGCACCTGATTCAAATCACCAGCTCGTTAGAAGAGAGCTACATGAATGAACTGTGTTCTGATTGACATGGTCACGCAGTGTTCATTGATCCCTACTCTCTGAGCATTGAAGTTTGCTTTACTTCGAAACATACATTCACAGATTTGTGCTACGCCACTGCCTGCATCGTCTTCACACACAGACGAAACTTACTAGAGAAGTGTGAAGTGACATGATATACCTCTGTAAATAAATACAATTTAAATTCACGTCTAGCACACTTCAATGCCCTTTGAATGGAACAATTATGCTCCCTTCGAACTGGAATCATGGCGGAATATTCTATGAAGACCACCTCACAGGGCACTCACTGTGGAATAGATCAAATGTCTGAAGTGATAAGATAAACATACAAAATGTGCAGAGCGGTGGTATGTGAGGACTGGAATTGAAATTTAAGGATATAGATACAGCGTGTGCCACCGCATTTGTACGTGCAAACACAGTATAACTGCTGACAGGACAGGAAAATTAGCTTTTATTGACATATTTTTGCTTGTCTGGAAAGTCTCTGATTTGATGTGGTCATAGACGTTCTGTATAAATAAACACATTTTTTGTCAAGAAAAAAAAAAAAAAAGAGTTGTGAGTGGGGTGTCCAATGCGAGCTTAATTTTGACAACACTAATATATATATGTATGTATGTATGTTTTAATTTCATATTCATTTTAGGTGTGTATATTTGTGCAAAATTCATCTTCATTCACACGTGGTTGCCAAGTTTTAGTTCTGATTATCACAGTTAAAAATTATTTGAAAAATATATTCCACGTGATGTATAATAAAACTAAATATATGTGTGTTTCAATCAATATTTATGTTTTAAAAGTTTACTAGCTAATGGTGTTCTATCATAAATGTGTCCATAGAAGGTTTTTTTTTTGTAGGCTTGAAATAAAAAAAGTAACAATTATCTGTATGTGTGTGTATATATGTGTGTACGTGTGTGTGTGTATATATATATATATATATATAGGGCAAGGTACCGGATATATTCAGTACTTTTAAAATAACATTCTCTCCTTGGTGCAACAACTGTGTCTAACTTCAAACCCGTTTCTGTCCGTAGATTCATTCCACCTCCCACTGTACCACTTACTCCCTTTGTCACCACTCTACAGCCGCCCAATTTACATTTCTGAAATAAGAGGCTTCTCACAATTGATTGTGTTTTCCACAATCTGACTGGAGTGCTGCTTTGATGTTGTTCTTGGAGTGCCTAGACACAAGGCTGTGTGTAGAGTAGTGTTTGCCTGTGGCCATTGATGAACAGTCCCTGACTCTCCCCACAGGCTCACTGTTTGTTTGTGTGAATTGCCTATGTAGCCACATCAGCTGCTTCCAGTCAAGCTACTATACAGTTAATAAAACCGCCGTCAATATTGAGCATCGGTGCTGGTGCTTCTTGCTGTGAGGTAGACTGCTTTTTTCCTTTGCTGAGGTAGTAAACCATTCTGAATAGCACCTTTTTCAATCAATAATGCTCACATGTATGTTCCTTATTGTGAGTTTTCTCAATGTATGTGTGCTCAGTTTTTCTCTGAGGGACGAGTGTGTGTGTGTGCGTGCTCTATAACCCTACACTAAGGTGCTGTGGCAAATCTCCCATCCAGAGTTGTTGTTCTTATCCATTTCCGGCCATAAATAAGATGTGTTCTCCAGTGAAGCACTGGGCACAAAGTGCAAGAGTTCTTTCCTTGTGTGTATTTGTGTGTGTGTATATGCTCGTGGTTTGACTTTCTTAGCTCAGTCCCACGCACTGTGGTCAGAATGGTTAGAAATTTTTTTCTGTAGGCCGAGGAAGTGTGTATATTGTTCCCACGCTATGAAGAGTTTAGGGTCCCGTGCTCCAGACAGGGGGCGCCGACGGCCTCTTCACTCAGCCCTGACCCTGGCTGCACGGGAATGTTGGAAAAACGCTTTAATTGTAACGACCTGATACCAAGATGTTTGTAAACAGACGGTATGGTTAAGTAAACTTCAGTGAACTTTGCCTTGTGAAACAGAAATCTCCATTTGGTTCTCTTAAAATGCTTAATATTTTATTTGTTTTTTTCCACTATTTTTGATGCACCAAACCTAGTTCAACACAAACTTGTATTTTCTTTTTTCCGTGGAACACAAAATGAGATAATAAGATGAGAAAATATCTGAAAGTACACCATTAACATCAGTCACTCAAGCTTCATAATAAAGTATTATTTAATAATAGAACTTTAGTAATTAGAAGTAAAGTTGATAACCATGTTTGAATGCATATTAGTCATTTTAACTGGACTGGTGGTGGTGCTTTTTTTTTGGTCATTCAGTGTTTCTGTAAAAAAAAATTGGGCAAAACCCTAACAAAACTACTGATAACATATTAATGATACAAATTCTAATAATAAGAACTCTAAAAAGGTTTTGTGCATTCGCTTGAACTGATTTGCTGAAATCAAAACCGGGACGATAATAGGTGAGCACCAGCCAATGAGATTGGCCATTTGCGCATTAACTCCACCCACTACCGGAAAACCCAGCTGTTCTTAAAAGCTGAAGACTTCCATAGGAACGCCGTTATTTTGACAGAAAAAATACAACAAAGAATATCTCTCAAACTCACCACCCCAATTCTCTCTCTCTCTCTCTCTCTCTCTCTCTCTCTCTCTCTCTCTCTCTCTCTCTCTCTCTCTCCGTGTGTGTGAGAGAAAGCGACGGCGATTTGTGCGCCTTCACACTAGGGTTTACGGTTCATTAAATATAGGTGTGCTGCGCATCCATTGAGATGAACTGAAAAAAGCACAGATCACCTGACAGACTGTGAAACTCTGAAGCCCTCAGTCAGAGAATGTTCGCGAGTGAAAATATCTGTGCTAAACTTATACTTAGCCTCCAACTAACACACTGGCGGGTAAAACCTGAGAATTTATTAGCCATTGGCTAATATTAGACATCATTTAATCGCCAGAATGAAGATTTAGTCGCATATGCGTGTGATTTACTCGCAATGTAGAGGGTTGTAACATTACATGCAAGAACCAACAGTGATCTATGTCTTTTTTAATGGAATTTGAAAAAAAAAATCATTTACTGTATTTATGACCAAATAAAACAGTAATATAGTGAAATATTATTACAATTTAAATAACTGTTCTAGTATGTTGATTTACTGATCATTAAACATTTCTTATAATTATAAATTTTGATAATTGCTTAATTTTTGTAGAAACTGTGATACTTTTTTTCAGGATTCTTTGATGAATGAAAAGTTCAAAAATTTTATTTGAAATAGAAATCCTTTGTAACATTGTAAATATCTTTTTCACCTTTGACCAATTTGATGCATCCTAAGTATTAAATCTTAAATCTTAATGACCCCTAACTTTTAGGTGGAAGTGTAGATTTCAGTTGTCAATAAAAAAAACTTTATCATAAAAATCTTTAGGAGTGCACCTGAAAACCTTTACATAAATTTACAATATCTTTCTGTATTGAAATTGTGTATCTCTGTCTCCTTTTAAATAGGGCCATTAATTTGTTGAGTTTAAATATTTTAATACATTTTAAAGCAGATTTGACCCTATCTGAAATGGTGTCATTTTTCTGTGATCGATAATGACCAGTATTTTGTTCTGTTACTCACACAAAGCTATTGTGTACAATACAAAATTTCTGAAGTAGTATTGATGACTTTTATGATGCTTTAGGTTCTTTAATTAATTAATTTTATAGAAAATATCAACTTGGACTTTCTGTCTTAAGCCAGTAAGTAAATTGGAATGCCATGTAGTTAGGGCTGCACGATTAATCAATTGCGATTGTTATGTGCATTTAGTCAGTAAAGCCGGTTCTGTAATCAGCAGTAAATAATCACGTGCTTTCAGATGGAGCAGCATTTACTACACAGAGCCGTAGTTCACTGAAAAGTTACGCAAAAAAATTGCAGATGATATTATTGCATGATTATGAAATCGAAGAAATTGTTCGCGATAATGAAAGCTGTTTGCATAGCTTCTCTGTAAACTACAGCTCTGTGTAGTAAATGCTGCTCCATCTGAAAGCATGTGAAAATACCACATTTAATAACGTTTTACTCCAAACTCACTTCATAACGCCAGTCTCGTTTTTGAAATAAATCCTTCAGTGAGATGATGTGGCTTTCTTACACAGAATAAGGCATGCAACATATTTCATAGTATTCTAAGCAGTGATAAAGGCATTGCGTTATAAATATACTTTATTTTAATGAAAATTATAATAATAACAACTCAGATAAACCATATATTGTCATAATCGTGTCATAATCTTCTGTTTATCCAGCTACCGCTATAGGCATTTCCTAGGTTTCTTCTGCGAGGCGTATTAATAGTTGCAGCACAAGAGCGCCCTCTGGCCTTCGGATGGAGATTTATGGCTGATCACAGAACAGTGCTTCACTGAAAGATACGCAAGACAATCGCAGCTTCTATCAAATCACAACCTCAATTCCATTTCGATTTATCATGCAGCCCTACATGTAGGTAATTAAGACTATTTTAATTTTTAGGTGAGTGGTCCCTTTAAGAGGCATCTCTCACAGGCACACACGAGGAAGACGCATGTGATTATGCTCTCAGGAGGTGTCACTCCACTGTTTACAAATGCTTCAAAAAGCTGAAGACAAGCTGGAGTGAGAAACCGGTGCATTTGTTGTCGGGCAGCATCTTGAAGAGCCTCATCATGCCAGCCATCTCCAGCCTGAGCCTTTTGTTGCCAAGAGTGCAGAGCTCCTGTTGCTAAAGGAAGTACTTAAATGTGTAGTTATGTGAGACCCCCACCCCTCGCTGAAACCGGCCCCCTGCTGCTTCTTCCTGCTCCTTGGCTGGATATGAAGTGTTGCTTGTTGGGCTTTTCCCCTCTGACAGTGTCACAAGAGCAGTGACAGATCCGTGGGAGAGCTGACCCACTCCCCAGAGGAAGTGCTGGGAGCCAGCGGTGGCCCATTCAGTGCCCGAAGGCCACTCTTTTCTAATGGAACATAAGCTTTTCATGAAGCACTGTGCAGTGCTGCTTTTGTGCGCTTGTCTCTCTGTGGGCTCCGAGTTCATGAGAACACAAATTGTGAGAGCCACACCTATTTAAGGTTACCCACCTTGTCTAGTATGTGTGAAAGCATCAACTAGACATTTTTAATGATAGTGATTCCAGCCAGATAAAAGTACTTTATTTTTGTTTTATTTTGATTATTAATGGCCAGCTCTAAATATTAGGTTAGGTTTACCCCAAATAATCATTCATGTATGTTTCATTTTTAAAAATGTTTGACCTCATAATGTTTGTCACAACTCCCTCTTCTTCCTCTTTTTCAATAATCTGTTAAACTTTGTGCATCACAATATGGAAGAAAAGATCTGTCGTTACTTCTGCTTTATCAAGACTTTAAGAAAGTTACTGAAGTCTGTTACAGGTGGGATATGTATTTTTTTAAAAAATGCTTTAGAAAACTTAGTTGAGCCGAGTACCAAAACAAACAGCAGCCAATCAGCAGTAAGGGGCATGTCTACTCATGATGGGGAGGAGAGAGCGGCCATTGCGAAGGATGGACATTAGCCGAGCCAAACGACAGAAAGATAGAGATGCCGGATAAAAAAAAAAAAAAAAGAGGAAAACGTCTGCAGAACAAAAGAAGGCTTATGATAAGGCAAGAAGTAGGACCCGTTTAAATATCGGATCAGCTTTCCAGCACTGGAGAGAACACAAGGAGCGTGAAGGCCCGCGATCGGACACCGAGGCTGCTTTGTTTCACACGGACCTAAAACATTCACGTTAAAACACACAGTACTACCAAAACACATTCGACCTGTTTTACCATAGTAACACACATTGCTTTCACTTATTGATGACATCATACCCTTGGCTGGCTGTCAAAGTAGATTCCGCCATAATCGTTGCCTGGGTTACGTACGTATGTGTGGGGCGGAGCTATCAAAATAGGGGTGTTTTTTTTAGTGATTTGAAATATCAACATTGGCTACCAGAAATCACTTACCCCACCTTAGAACAAATTTTCCAGGAAGAGTTTCACAAAATGAATGATATCTCAAATTGTGAGATTCGTTGAGGAGAGACGTGCTGCCGTATTACTTATGTAGCCAATTAGACTTTCTTTTCTTTTTTTTCACCTAACAAGAATATTCTAGCCAATGAACGGTTGAAAAATCCCATATCTCTCCAAGTAAAGAACCTGAGCCGTATCTACAGTCTGGATATCATAGAGACTTGGTGACTAGATTTTTTTTTTTTTTTTGACACATGCCGCAAAAGCCGCATTTCCACGGCTGGAACTTTACCCAGGAACTAGGAACTTTGGGCTGGTTCTCAGTGTGTTTCCACCGCAGGAACCAGGATCTAAATAAAGTTCCAGGTAAAAAAAAAATGCCCCTCAGAATGTCCCTGCTCGCGAGGTAGTACTTTTTCAAAGGTCCGGAACCTTCGTGGGTGAGACTTGGGTGCTAAACATGCTGATTGGTTGAGTTCACGCAGCATTGTGATTTCAACCACCATTTATTTGGATCATTTTCAAAATATTACTGTTACTGTGTCATGAAATGTAGTTTTAAAAGTATTTCAGGCGAGAACGTAGTTGTTTAAAAGACAGCGCCTGTTTAAAAAATATGTTTGCCAATTTCGGAGATGATCAGCTCCACGCGATCAGCAGGAGCTCAGTGCTCATGTATCCGCCTAGAGCAGTCTCAACTCGGCTAGTTCTTCTGACATTTTCCACTGGCTCTGATGTCTCTTTAGTGGTTAAACATTATATATAATTAATTTTGGGTAAATCTAACAGGTAATCTTTGGACTTTATTCCATTTATCTATATATTAAAATGAAAATAAAGAGAGGCAATTTATATATTTAATTTCATTGTAATGTAGGCTGTATATATACACATTTCCCTGAAGTAAGTACATTTCTGTGGCTATTATGTATAAATGAAAACGAAAGGAAGCAGTGGTGTTTAATATCATATTTCGTCTTATTGTAAATATACAGCAAGGAAAATTGCAGTAGCCAAGGCGAGCTGACTGATGTTATCAAGCACGCTGCTGTTTGTAGAATTATCGGACAAGTCCGAAATTTGTGTCGTATTGAGAAATGCGAGCAGACCTACATCACCAGACTATTGCCTAATCTTCACGGTACTTTAGACCACGGTGGAAACACAGAAAGCAACAGGTCTGGGGGGACAGTAGTTCCTGGGGAAAGAAGTTCCTGGTACAATAGTTCCGGGTAATTTCGGTGGAAGCGCGGCATAAGCAACCACCCAAAACACCCTTGTAACTAGGGCTGCACACACGCGATTAATTGCGATTGTTATGTGCATTTAGTCAGTAAAGCCGGTTCTGTGATTTGCAGTAAATCTCCATCACCTGCTTTCAGGTGGAGCAGCATTTACTATGCAGAGCCATAGTTCTCTGACAAGCTATGCAAAATTGCGTTCATAATCACAGACGATATAATTGTAGTATTATGAAATCGTTCTCGATTATGACAGCTGTTTGTCCATCTTCTCAGTGAACTACGGCTCTGTGTAGTAAATGCTGCTCCATCTGAGAGCACGTGAAAATACCGCATTTAATAACATGTTTTAACTCCAAATTCACTTCATAACTTCAGTCGAATATTTAAAATAAATCCTTCTGTGAGACGATGTGGCTCCTTAAACAGAATAATTAAGGCACACAATATTTCATTGTATTCTAAGCAGTGATAAAGGCTATGTTGATTAGCATTTCATTATAGATATACTTTATTATGTTGAAAATTATAATAAGAACTCAGATAAACCGTATATTGCCATCGTTGTGTGTTTATTATTCACGTTGAATCAATGAAAGCAGTTTAATCTTCTGTTTATTCAGCTGCAGCTATAGGCATTTCCTGGATTTCTTCTTCGGGGCATATTTGGATTTTCAGTGCGAGAGCGTCCTCTGGCCTTTGGAAGGAGATTTACTGCTGATCACAGAACCATTCTTTACTGAAAAATATGCATGACAATCGCAGCTTCTGCCTAATCGCAATTTATTGCCTTTGTGATTTAATTTCGATTAATTGTGCAGCCCTAGTGGCAACCACATAGCAATGCTCTGGCAACCACCCACAACACCACTGCACTCACATTTTCTTTAGGAAATGTTAAATTAGTTATTATAACAAGCATGTACAAAAGCACAACTTTATATTTAGTATGAACACACATTGAATAAACCTATGTTTATTCAATGTGTTCCTACCGCTATGTTCATTTGGTGCCGAGAAGAGTCCACTTTCCTTAGCAACAGCTACCCCTGGATTCACTGCATGAAAATATTGTTTAATATCAGTGTAACAGTGTTTGTCATTTCAGCATGTCAGATGGTTCTTGAATACTGTATAAATATCAGCTTCAGACATCGGTGTTGTGTGGAGAGGAGCTTGGGGTGTGTGGTTTTATGCTTGTGTTTGGACTGCAGAGGCCAAAGGAGGTCACATCTTTCAGTGAATCAAACTATTTGCATGCTGTTAAAATCTGTTCCACAGACAGGTTTGTGTGGGATGCTTTTCTCTGTAGTAATGTCCAGACAATGGGGCAGGTTGTTTTTTGCCATTGTGTGGGTCTTTTGTGTGTGCATGTGTGTACTGTATGTGTCACAAGCTGAGAGATGCTTGCAGTAGTACAGTACATGCACACTTTCTCAGAGATTTCACTGCCCTGCGGCAAAAGGCTTCAAGCCCTCTATTTCCTGTTTACAGTGTCTGAGGTTTCCTGTTCTCGATGCATCTCCACTGGGTGATCCTGTGATTGTACTCTGGACAAGGCCTTTGTTAAAAATAAAACACCCTTGTTTCAGTGTCATCAGAAGTCTCACCATATATGTCTATTGCTTTTAATTCTGTGTGTGCATGCATAAAGATTTTTTTATGTGATCTTTTTTCTTTCTCTCTCTGTCACTTAGGTTTGAAGAGATAGTCAAGAAATTCAAGGTTGAATATCACGCTGGAGGTGCCACTCAGAACTCTGTAAAAGTCGCACAGGTTGGTACTCAACCTAGCACTGGAATCACAAGGTCTTTCTCATCCTTCCATTTTATCCGTTGAATTCCCATAGCTTTAAAAAAATCTAACAAACTCAACATAAATACATCATAGCTTGAATGCAATGTAAGTTTCTTCAGATAAAAACATCTGCCAAATGCATCATACATATCTCCCTCAGATGGACAGATGGTTTTGTACATCCTCTGTGGTCTAAAGTGCTCAACTAGTATGTCTGTAAAAACCACAAAGATTTAAAAAAAATGTTTACGTATTTAATTTAAAAAGTTTAGTGCATCTAGTTCCTCAGCGGGGTTTGAAGTGCATTCTGGAGTGTTATAATTCAATGTTGATGATTTAATAATTATGTATTTTAATTCATTTATTTACCTTAAAATTGTATAAATTTGTTAGCTACATATGTTTCCACTCACATCTGAGATGGCTAAGATATCTGACAGTTATTGGTCACTACAATGTCTGTAAACTCAACTAGATAAACATTCTTTATTAGAAAATTATGAAACGTGTTTGATAATATGTGGGTAAATTATGTTACTTTTGGGGAGTTTTACCTTAAGCTGTGGTAATTGCTGACCCTTGGGCCCGTACACAAGAATTGTACCATAAATCTCATTTTTGTGAGAATAATGTTAGGGGTGAGACTTGTACAAAGTAATTCTCACAGCTTAACTTTTAAGAATGTGCTGCATGCAGTATATTTATCTTTTTTGGGTCCATTTTTACTCCAGTTTTACAGGTTTATATTTGTTACATCAGACACAGCCAGATTTAAAGTTGGATGCATCTCCCTGATTTATAGCCCAAACGAGAGACAGTTATCTTAAAATCTTTTCAGCCCTTTACTTTAGCTGGCCTAGACCGCAGCCATTCTTGGATTAGAGTGTTTCCAAAAAAGTCTAAATATTATTTTTCACTTTTTCAAACTCTTTCTGGGTATTCCCAAGACATGATGCTTCAAGTCTGAGTGGGATATTTTATTTGTGTGATTTATATTTTAAGGCCAACAACAGAAATAATCTGAAGTCCCTGATGGTCCAGTAGGGTGCTGTCACAGCAGAGAATAAGATCTGCTCAGATGGCCTTGTTGCCCTCAGGGCCCAACTAGACAGAGTTTGATTCCTCCCGCACATGTCCAGTACTGCTGTGTACTTTTGCAGGTGGCTGCAGACATCAACATTTTTAAGGCCTCAAATACAGGGGTTATTTAGATATATATCATCTAAACAGACACATGGAATTTTCTGATGATCTCCAGATGATGCACAGCATCCAAATTTACAGATGCATTAATCTGCAGAGACTTTCACACGCATTGCATCTATCACCATGAAATACAGACCTCGGTTGTGATGAGGTAAGACTGTGGATAATCATTTGGGAAAGTGCCAGTGCAAGCAAATGTGATTTCATTACTTTAGTGTCTGACTCCGTGTGTTGTCAGGCACATTTGTTATGACCCGTATACAGCCCGAAAGGACATAGAGAAATGATTCTTAATTTAAGTCTTTCTTTTTCTGCTGTGTTCCAACATTTATTTTGCTTAACAGGATTTGCAGTAAACATGCTTGCGAGGATGTCTGTGCTATCTTCCAGCTCTTCACCTGCTGTCGCAGATAACGGAGTCGGGGTGGTTAAACTTGTGCCCATTTGAAGCGGCGGTAGTTACGAAGGCTCCCAGTGATATGTGGGTTGTTAAGCAGTGGTTTGATCAGACAGCTCTTCAAAGCTATTTCACGTAAGAAGGGAAGCTTGATGCGGAACCAGGACTCTGAGATTAACACATGGCAGCACCTGGAACGCCAGGAGCAACGCAACGTGTGTGTCAGTGTTGCGGAAAACGAGAGCTTTCAAACGCAATGACATGGGCTGCCTTGTGCGCGTACATCAAAGCGCCCATGTGGAGATGAGGTGCTCCAATCGGAGGCTGCTCTCAGCCTCAGGCACTGCTTGGCAGTCCTGGGAGGGAGCATGTTCCACTCCCAATACCTGACCAAGATAGGTAGACCATTTACACAAGAACAACCAGTCACTGGAGAGGCAGAGCTATCTCGGTTACTCTGCATCACCTTTTCGCTCTCCTTCCCTGCTCTTCCTGAGACCATGAAATCAAACTGATCGCTATTTTTTTTGCTAACTTGTCCCCTCTCCTTTCTCATCCTTCCATTTGTACGCTCCAGTGAAACACACACGGCAAAAACACATCTCCCAAAGAGTCTTTCTTAAAGATCCAGTCACTCACAGTTCACTCACCTTCATGTATGACTTGGTTTCTTCTGTGGAATGCAAAAGTTGGAATAATGGGACTGTCAAACTTCAAAATGACGAAAATAGATGAATTGTGCACTATATTTAAAGTCTTTTAAAGCCATTTGATATCTTTGTGTAAGAAATAAACTAAAATTGCCATTGACAAAAAGTTGTTGTTCACTAAAAATCTTAAATTCCGGCTTAGATATCCTTCATAACATTTGATGAGTCAAGTAGAGAGATCTGATTTGTGAATGAAGCATTTATTTTTAATTAAGATCTTATCAATTAATAATTTGATTCAGTTTGCGAAATGATTCGGAATGATTCGGTCATTACTTTGAATGAGAACTTTTCAATAAATAAGTTGATTCGGTTTATGGAATCATTCTTAGTGTTTCATGCACACACCAGACTGATCTGGTTTTACAACTTAACTTTTCATTTGTTTGTCACACAAACCTATCTAATAGCTTTGGAAAATATTAAAATGAAAATTGAAACATTATATTTATGATGTTTTTTGAAGTTTGAAAGCTCTAGTCCCCTTTCGTTGTAATCACATGGAAAGAGCAACAAGCATATTCTTTAGAATTTCTCTTTTTTGTTTTGCACAGAAGAAAGTAAGTCTGGGTATGGATTTGGAACTGCATAAAGTTGAATAAGTGATGTCAGAATATTTTATTATGTCTGGACTACCCCTTTAAGACATTTTAATCTGTTACTGCATACATTCCTCATTCTTGTATAAAGCCTAGAATGTCAATATAAATCTATTAATGGTTCAGCTCTAAGCCTCCCCGGATGGTTCTTTTGATGTGTCTGAATTGGTAAATTTGTGCAGGAGACAGAGTCTTAGTCTAACAGGCACCACTCTGCCCCACAGGATTTTCACAGATGAAGACTCTCACCTGCAGAAAGTAATGATCTCCCATTCTCTTTATATAGCACTGCAAAGAGAACGCACCAGTGCTGCTCTACAGCCCCAGACATCAAATCTAGGGCAGAGAATCACACTCTTCTCCACTGTATATACAATGTTCCCCAAGCATTCTTCTGCACTGTGATCCAAGAGCCTGCTCCGTTACACGTGCACCCCTGGTGTGGCCCCTTGAGCAACGGAGAGTTTGAGAGGGGAAGAGGCTGACACTTACTAACAGAGAGAGCAGTTGTTAGGTGCTGCCTCCATTGGGAGGTTAAATTACTTCTCTAGAGCTCGATAGGCCTACAGCTTTGAACAGTTGCCACTTTTGAGCACATGCATATTGTTGCAGGCAGATATTGAGAGTATTAATAAGGTTGATTATCTAAAAATTTGCATCTTTGAAAGCAACTTCTAACATCATATGTGTAATAATAATATAATATGTGTTTCATATTAGAGGGGTTAACCTAAGAATGAAAATTGTTATAATTTGCTTACCCTCGTGTCATACCAAAGCTAAATTACTTTCTTTATTCTTTGGAACACAAAAGTAAAAATTTCTATTTTTTTTTTGTCCATACAATAGAAGTCAATATTCAACAAAACTGTTTGGCTACAAACATTCTTCAAAATATCTTCTTTTGTGTTTTGTAGAAGAAAGTCCATCCAGGATCGGATATAGCAAAAGGATATATTTGCTTCTGCAACCTTTCTTTCCTCAGCTTCTTCTGTTCTCCTTTTTTCCATTTGTCGCTGGCCCATGGTGCCTTCACAGATTCTTTTTCAAAGTGGTGAGGGGGCCCAACCTTGGACTCAAACTGGACTCTTTTATTGGAAACACATGTGCACTCTGTAGTTGGAACTCTTCTGTGAAAAAAATCACTTAACTCTCTTCAGCACACAAAGGCCTTTCCCAGTTCATATTTTTTGCATGGAAACTTAAATTGGGGAAAAGTTGGTGCCTAGAACCAGACATCAGACTAGAAGACGAAACGTTCCATGACCTCATGTTTGACTTGACTTACTACTTTGCTTTCCTTTGAAAAAAAGTCTCTTGTGTGTCCATCTGACCTTTCTCGATAAAGAGTTAATATATTTTTTTTGTCTTTCATGGAAGAGCTAGTCTCAGTGGAAAGGGGAGGAAAATGGCAAATGTTACATGTGTATCATACTTGGCAGTGGGAAAACGTTTGGACGAAAGGAAATTTTAATGTAAAAGAAAGGAAAGTTTGAAAGCTCTCAAGGCTCATGAGATTAACAGGACACATACCAGGGAACACTAAACTCTCCACGCTGAATGGCCGCAACATCTGTGTCCGATATTCACAATGGAGAGAATGAAAGTAGAAAAACTTCTCAATACCTCCTTGTATGTGATTGAGGATTTAGATACATGCAAGTGTGAAATCCTCCTCATTGTTCTGGATTTCTGCAGAGGAAATGTTTCATGTACTTTGTCTGATTAATGATTGCTAAATACCTGCAGGTTTTGAAGATGATGTGCAGTGCGGTGAGAAGCTGAAAACAGCCCCATCATTAAGCATGCTCCTCCGTTTCTCTACAGAAGGTTAATTGAATGTTAACATTCAAAAGCGCCAGCTTCTCAGACAACTGCTGCTGCCAAGAACAGTTTATTTCCTTCCTTAGTTGATGAAGGGTCACAGACAATTAAGCGTCCTGCAAAGGAAAAGCGTAACAGACTCGCCTTGTGCATTCCTGGAGAGCAGCGGACTGGCATCCATTTCCGTCTTGCACAGGAAGAGGTGCTTTTCTTGTGAGACCAGAAAAGCTTACGCAGGTTACACCCAAATGCTGAGGGTGAGCTTTAGCAGAATTCTTGTGAAATCACACCTTTTCTTTTCCTTCCACCCAAACGTTGTTCACTGGAAGCGTGTAGGGGTGGATACTCTAGACCTGGGTTCCTCAAATAGTTTTCACAGAGGGCCGAATTCTGCCAACAATACAGAGCCAAGGGCCACTGACATATATACATATATGTATATGTGTGTGTGTGTAATATATATGTATGTATATGTATATATATATATATATATATAATTAAAATAATTAATAAAATAATTAATTATGTATATATATATGAGTATATGTATGTGTGTATATGTATATATATATGTGTGTGTATGTATATATGTGTGTGTGATATGTATATATATATATATACTATGTATATATGTGTGTGTGTATATATATATATATATATATATATATATATATATATATATATATAGATAGATATATATAGATAGATAGATAGATAGATAGATAATTATGAACATTTTTGCATTTAGTTACAGAAGAACTTTGCCTGTTGAATATAAAAAACAAATGAACAAACAAAAAATCTGGATCTCAATGTCTGCCATGCAAATCAACTGTTTCTGCTCATCTCCAGACTGAATCTGTTCTCTCCACTTTAGGTTAAAGCAAACTTGCGTTAAAACAAGGATGTGCAGTGAAGCCAGTATTTGTATCTGTATCAATCACAAAATTATTCGTATTCGTATTCTGAGTAGGCGGAGCTTGAACCAGAATTTCGTACAGTGTTTGATAAGACCGTTATGTTTATGGTCTTACAGCCTATCTTTTTTGTAGTTATCACTGAACAAATATGCCGTGATTAACTAAAATAATAATTTTTTTATGATTATAACATAAAAAAGGCAGCTGCAACACTGCAATTTTATCTGCGCTTATTTCATTCATAAACTCATTTAGCTACTTCACACACTTGTTACTGCGTTGTAATTTTAGAGTATTATGTAAAACAACATGAATTTCTTTGGCTCACCGGTTCCTGCAGAGTTTAAAAAAAAACTATTTCACTTAAGTAATTCGCAGGTCTGGAGAACCTATGGGGGGGAAAAAGAGCAGAGTATGGAAAAATATATGGACTATTTGCCCTATTCAGTGTTATAAAATATAAAATTAAGAATTTCTAAAAAGAAATTTATCATACAAGTAAGAAGATTTCATGACAAACATTTAGTAAATGAATTAATTCAAGGCTAACATTTCATTATGCAGAACTATTTAAACAAGTCTTTTTTGAACTTCACTAAACAAATGTGCATGTGCCACGCAAACCAGCAAAAGTTAAGGAGGCAAACATGTAGGCCTAGTAGAAAATGTATCTGTATTTAAGTTGATTATTAGCCTATACTCTCGACAGAGAGCTGGTTTGGTTTTTGAGAGACGGAGACACGCCGAGACGGCAACGCGGCTGTTTGATTGGCAATCGCGCTGTGCTTTTTCATTCGTGTATCATATTGTAGCCTGTAAGGTTTAAATCATTGCCTTTTATATTACACAAATAGTAGAACATGTATGATGTAATATTAGGCCTACTCTAGCCAAGCTCTGATTTCTGAGAGATGCACGGAGTGGCAACAGCAATGCGTGTTTGATTTGCGCTCTTTTCATTCAGAACGTTTACGTTCATTCACTTCACACACCCATTGAGTGAATTTAGAGGATTTTGTAAAATATCACGCTGATCCCCTGGCTCACCTGTGAATCTAGCAAACACCAGACTGTGCTGCAGCCTCAGCCGAATATTCGGGCAGAATCATTCATTATCCGTTATTCGTTTTTGAAGCCATTATCCGTGCTTTTCTGAATAAGGTATTCGGCTTCAGGCACACCCCTAGTTAAAACTGTGAACTCACTGCGAACCAACATCCATAACCAAGCTGGTATTACTCACTCACTCACTCACTCACTCACTCACTCACTCACTCACTCACTCACTCACTCAAAACTGTTCAGTCCATTCACATTTGAATCATCTATTTTCAGTGTCCACTATTCTTTACTTCACACTTGCCATGTTTTTCCTGTCACATGGTATCTACACTGGACGCGACAAAGCATTGCAAATCATTTGAACTTTGTGTCAGCACATCATAAATAGAACGAGTCAGCAGTTTTCTGTTTGGGATTTGTCGTGCCACACTGCGCTGCATCCAGTGTAGACAGCATCTCTGATTATAATAAGTTCTATTGTTTTTGTTACGCTGCTCACATGTAGACACAATGTAAGTTAATGTCACTTTCTGATGCTGCTTTTGAATTTTCATGCCACATTATTTGAAATTAGTGCGGGGCAAAAATTTTTTCTTGCCGGCCGCCTGTTGAGGAACCCTGCTCTAGACTACTGTTGTTGACTGTCTGTGGCTGGAGCACATGTGCTGTATCTCAGCTAATATTTCACCATTTGTGCCTCATAGGGAGTCGGAGAGCAGAGTAGATCATAACAGCTCTAATCTTCGGTTTGATCAGTCCACCGGCCTCCCAGCAGGGGCTCCCAATTCTCTTTGAGCGCTCTCGTTTATCAGAGTGCTCTTGTCTTATCTCAAGACCTCATAGTCTAAAAGAGCAGGTGAGATACTGTTTTCCACACTGTTCTCAGTCTTGGGCTTTATTTATGTGACCTATAAATCCGTTCAGTATGGTTTCTCTTCAAGAAAAAAAAGTTCACCTTGTCTTACACTCGCCACAGGCAGTACATACTTATGCAGAAAAAAATTTCCACAAAGGTCAACTAGTCAATGAGTGACATATGCTAGTTTATTTAGTTCCTCCTCTGTCACACTTTATTTTAAGGTCTAATTCTCGCCATTGCCCAACTAAGAACTATGACTTTTGCCTCATTAAACTCCTTAATGTGTTGCTTAATAGTTAGTAAGGTGGTAGTTATGTTTAGTATGGGATAAGATTAAGGGGTCTAAAATATGGCCATGCATAATAAGGCATTAATATGTGCTTTATAAGTAATAATATCCAGCCAATATGATTATTAGTAATATGCATGCTAGTTAACAGGGAGAATTGGTTCTTAAAATGAAGTGTTACTGTATAACCTATTCTATTACTAACAGACTAGTTAACATACTGTAATGTATTGACAGGTCTACAGGTCTTGGTGACAGCAAGAAAATATACATAATAGTAGTATTGTTTAAAGAAATTGATACTTTTATTCATCACAGATGCATTAAATTGAGCAAAAGTGACAGTCAATTTTGCTTAATTTTTAAAAAGTTTCTATTTCAAATAAATGTGGTTCTTTAGCATTTTCTACTCAAAGAATATATATTACAGTATTTACATTAATATATTATTATATATTATATATAAATATTTCTATATACATTAATTATAGATTTTATAAATAGTAATATTATATTATAATTAACAAATACATTTTTCCTGAACACCAAACCAACATATTAAAATGATTTCTCATTTGACGTTTGACATTGAAGACTGGAGTAATAGCTGCTGAAAATTCAGCTTTGCCATCACAGGAATAAATTGCACTTTAAATTATATTAAAATAGAAAACAGTTATTTATAATTGTAATATAGCCTACAATATTTTTTTTGCTGCATTTTTGATCAAATAAATGCAGCCTCAAACTTTGAGTGTGTGTAGCCCACTGACTACTCTGTTCTGAAAAGGTGTCATTTTGTACATCCCAGAGCCAAAAGCACTTAACAATTAATTTCACAAATAAACTAACTGTTTGTTTCAGTGGTTACATATGTGCCCAAGGTTACCGACCTTTGATTTAGTGGTTCAGGATGACACTTGTCATGCACTTTGAGTCAGACCCTGGATACCTGTGACATTGTGCCATTTGCTGCATCTGTTTCCGCATTCTCTGTGCTGTAATTGTGTGACATTTATGTTACACGATATAGCATGGTGTTGTTACAAAGGCAGCAGAGATGAGTCAAGCCTGGGGACATTGTGGAAAGGTCAAAGTGAGTGGCACATGCATAGACGCCATGTGTATTTATAGATGCAGGCGTTCAGATGTGACAAATGGTGATGAACACAGAACTCTTAGATCCTTCCAGCACTTAGTGTTACGTGACATAGTGAAGGTGACGCTTCCCCCGCATTATGAATAATGATTAACTGCAGGCAACTGCCAAGAAGGGCTTGGTGGGGAGAGATATAAATAGACTCTGTCTTTTGTTCATTCTCTTGCTATCACACTAAAGAAGGGGCTCAGACTGTAGGAGGAAGCAATGAGACATGTGGGATATGGCAGAAAATTATGTTTTCTCACTGTTACAAACAAAGCCATACTGTGCGTGAGCATTTGCATATATACACACCCACCCACCCACAAAAACACATTCAGAATATAGTTAACCTTTCGCAAACACGTGGTCTTGGTATCAATGAAAAACATACGTTTAGTTTGTGTGAGAGAAATGGCATTGAGCAACTGTCTCGCTAATGCATTGCAGAGTGGTGGATATTGTTAATCAGTGTTTGTAATCTAAAGTTGTTATATGAAGATCTCACTTGGCACTAAATGGACTATAAAGGATGCAGCCGAGGCTTGTGGTTTATGGTTTACTGCAGCGTCCTGCTATGTTGACAAAAATGACTAAATGAAGCTTGAAAATGCTGTTGGAGTTATGTGATATACCACTTTTTTCCAGTAATGCTCAAGTAGAACCTCAAACCAGAAGTGTTTTTCTTTTAGTTAGCATTGTACTGGGTATCGTTTAGCAATCAAATCATTGGTTGTCATTAGAAATAATAAAAAATAAAAAAAGACACTATGGTTGGAAAAAGCATCAAGTTATTCTAACCATATATGTGACCACAAAACCAGTCCTAAGTGTCAGTTTTTCGAAATTGAGATTTATACATAATCTGAAAGCTAAATAAATAAGCTTTCAATTGATGCATGGTTTGTTAGGATAGGACAGTATTTGGCCAAGATACAACTATTCAAAAATCCAGAATTTGACGGTACAAAAAAATGAAAATACTGAGAAGATCGCCTTTAAAGTTGTCCAAATTAAGTTCTTAGCAATGCATATTACTAATCAAAAATTAAGTTTTGATATATTTAGGGTAGGAAATCTACTAAATGTCTTCATGGAGCATGATCTTTACTTATTATCATAATGATTTTTGGCAAAAAAGAAAAATCGATAATTTTGACCCATACAATGTTTTTTTGGCTGTTTCTACAATTATACCCCAGCGACTTAAGACTGGTTTTGTGGTCCAGGGTCACATACATACATGTATAATATATATGTATAATATATGTGTGTGTGTGTGTGTGTGTGTGTGTGTGTGTGTGTGTGTGTGTGTGTGTGTGTGTGTGTGTATATATAAATTAGGGTTGTAAAGATTTCACTTGTGTGCTCATTAAAAATCCTATCCAGATACATCAGTCTTGAAATATGTCTTTTAAATAGCAATTTGTTTGTAATTTGGGCAACAATTGGTTTAAAAGAAACGGAGTGTAATACAGTGTGTATGGTAAATATTATTATAAAGTATTATTATAAAAAGGATTCTTGTGTTCATGTATATAAAATATTGTAAATCATTTTTAATATATGGCAGATATAAAAGTGAAATTAATCATCTGCAAATTAATGCAAATATACTGGAATGTTCCATTCAAACTCTCTTTAAAACCTTTACCCAAAAAGGTTTATGTGAAGAACAGACTTCATTCACTTTAAGTCATTTAAGTCATCATTCACTATAAAGTTTGATGTTCGTCATAGTTGTCAACATTCATCATAGAAGTAGTAATGTGTTTTGTGAGCGAAGGTTGAGTAAATTTTTATTTTGGTAAGCTATCCCTTTAAGAACACTCCTACACATACCACCGGTTAGAGATAGACTACCGTAAATATAAATAATGGGTTGTTAGAGTTGACGTGCCTGGAGCTTAAAAAAGACCTTTGTAGTGTTTAAATGACAGATTTATTAACAAAATCCAATTGGGTTTGGTTTAAAACCAGATCCTGTTTTTCCTCAACATAAGCTTTTGAAGAAGTCAGTGGATTTAGTCGATGGCTTTACTGGTGGTGTGGTTGTTATTCTCACCACTCCCTGAATTAAATTGACTGCAGCTTTCTCAGGTCTTAATTAAAGCACTCATTCATTCAGTACTTAAACCGTGCGGTTCAGTGTGTGGTTACACAATCAGCTCCGTATCATGTACTTACATATAAAATCAATGTCTTGACTAAACCACCGATAATATGCGGGATACAGTTCACAAGCTGTGGGCTGTATGGATTTCCATATTGCTTAATTTACTCTTGCAGGGCTGTCATTAGCCGGTGGGGGTTTAACGGTGTGGATAGCGCCTCGTAAGTAAGCTTGTTGATTAATGTTATGTACTCCAGGGAGGCATCGGAGATTCATTTGAGACACAAGCCTCTGAACAACATATGGACATAAACTGTGTGTTTAGGGGCCTGAGGGTGAAATACGAAACTCTTCTCATTCTCGCGCACACACACAGATAAACGCACTCGAACTCGGTGTACTTTGTGGCCTCTTTTATTTTTGGCAGAATTAGTCATTTGCAATCTAAATTGCTACAGATCTCTTTGAGGACAAAGCTTATAGAAAGCACAGCCTGGTCTTGTCTGTCCTTTAACACCGGCCTATTCTGGAGGATAAGGCGCTTTTAGCCGTCCGTTCAATATTCATGACACGCCACCTTGCTGAACACTGGGCCCCCAGTCCGTCTCATAACTGGAGCACTAACAAAGCTGTTCATTTGGCATCAGCACCGGCTCCTGATATAGAACAGGCAGAGCTCTTGCTTGGTCTTTCTCTCTCAGCAAATCCTATTGTCAGTGTTGTGTTTTTTCCCTTCTTTCTAACTTAGGACTTGGTCCAGGAAATGAGTCACTTCCTTCCAGTTTATTTGTCTATAATGGAGCACAACATCAGTGTCCTTTTTTGATGAACATCTGAAAAGTGATGTAGTGTTATGTTTTTCCTCTAGCATCATTATGGCTAAACTGAGACTCCAATTTACGTGCCCATTGGTACAATAACTGTACCGTGGATTTCAGCAACTGTACTGATAAAGAAAAGTAGCACGTCAGACTTCCCAGATCCATCCAAAATCCCCTTAAGTCATGTGAAAGATCTTCGGCAGTAGCACAAAGGCTAGCTGGACTACATGAAAAGACGCTTTGGCCTTTTAAGCTTCGGTGTATTCCCCGCCAGCCCCGGATTCGCTCTCCTGTTTATTTTTGCTCTGCTGGAGTCTTAATGCAGTCCTGAGGAAACCTCCAGATAAAAATCAATGACAGATGTGACCAGGAGAAAGAACAGCAATTACATGGAAAGTCATCTTTTAGGGTCGTCATCCTCTTTTCCCTAGGTGTCCTCTGTCTTACTGACTTTTACCTGCTTGCTCATTTTAATGTTTCATAGTCTAGAGCAGAGATGTTTTCTCCAGGGAGGCAAGGGATGCAGTTCATTTATAAAAAAGTTTGAAGAGGAAAATAATCGATGGTACAAAAATAAAACAACATGAAAAAGTGTATTGAGGTCTTTTAAGCTTGTTGTCTTCTGAGGTGGCAGCAGCGAAATATAGACAGTCTGCACAAATGCGTTGCTGGAAAACTGTTGGAAACGGACTGCTATTAACAACCCAATGGATAGGAACAAATCACTTTCAGTCATGTTTGAATCTAAATGGAGTTGAAATTTCATGAAATGAGTAATCTGAGTGATTCAGGTTGACACCTGTGGCGTTCATGACTTATGCAGGGTTCCTATGGTTGTGGAAAACCTGGAAATATCACGGAATTTTGATATATGGTTTCCAGACCTGGGAAAGGAAAGTGAATAAAATCTTAAATTATAAACATTTCTTTGTTGAATAGAAATTGTTCTAGTTATGCTCAGCTCTAAAATATTTTGCTGCTGAGAAACTGTGAGTGTAATCACTTTGCATTTACAAATGATAAAAAAATCAATAAAAATAAAAATCCTTATCCACGAACAAATGTAGTTTGCTGCTTATAAATAGTTAGATAGGTAGTTGTTTAGGTATAGTAATATATGATAAAGGCGTGCAGAATAAGGAATTAATGTGTACTAATAAACAGCCAATATGCATGCTAATAGGCAACTAGTTAATAATGAGAACTGGTCCCTAAACTAAATTGTTACCATATTTATAAATAAATAAATAAATAAAAAATAAAAAAAAGTTTTATTCAGCAAGTATTCCAAGTGGTAATATTAATGCTGTTGTTTTGAACTTTCTTTTGAATCTCCAATCCTGTTTGCACAAAAATATTTAATGGCACAGATGTATTTATTTTATTTATTTTTTTATAAAGGGCACATGCAATGAAGTAGCTGACTATGAACAATTAATGACAAATAATAGCCACACAAAATGTTATTTTTAATGTATTATTTTGCATTTTGAAGCAGTGCAATCATGTGTACAACTGTGTCATGTGGCAATCTGACAATTAATACAGAAAGTGAGAGATTTAGAATTGGAAGAGCTCACAAACACCAGCACATTCTGACAACAGCTGAAGCAGAGCAGAAAAAACAGGTTATATAAATTTTAGATGAAGAACACATCCTTGTATCTGGTAGTGTCAGTACCAGTCTTTTCGTGTTCTGTTTCACTTCCCAAAATGACAGCGTTGGAGGAGTATATAGAGGAGATGGAGAGTCTAAGTGTTGAGTGACTGTGAAAAATGAATGGGGGGAAATGACAGGAGCCTGGTGACACACAGCAGGTGACAGACAAGACACTAACAGTCTGCTTCTTACCATTGCATGCTTGCTCAAGCTCCCTGCAGAGCTGCAGCCTGCCTTACTGCGCTGGGCTTTTGGATGCTAGAGCTCATAGGATGCCACTAAACCAGAAAAGTCTGCCAAATGGTGTGGAATCGAAATCTTTCCACTCTCCTTCCAGCCAGAACATTTTGTTTTTCTGTTCTGAAGTCGTGATCTAAAAAATGTCCTTTCTGTTCTTTCACACTGAGTGATGTCAGGAATATTTGGGTCATTAAGAAGTGCTGGAATTTGAACATCTTTCATATCCTAAATGCTTTGCTTCCTCCTTTGAGGGCTTGACTCTAGTTTGTAGGGTAGTTTTTGAAGTCACATAGTTTGCAGATAGCTTCCGCCTATGCCAGGTCATGGATGAAGTATCAGATAAACCTTTATTGGCATTAAAGTTGTTGTCACATTCAGAGAATGGAGACGTTAAAGTCTGACTCATAAAAACATCTCAGCCTGTGCTGATTAATGTACTGATTCATGTCTTTTCTATCCCTTATTGTCTATAAATTCTGTAGTGTCGAAGTGTGCTGTTGGGCTTCGTTCTACTGGGTATTTAAGCACGGTGATGGATGAGGTTAGGTAAAGCTTATGTTATGTGCTGTCGCACACAATATTTTTACCAACTGAACAATAGAAACCCAATCCTTTAGCTTGTTTCCAGATATGATTATAAAGCAAGTGCTCTTTGGTTGTTTATTTAAACACTGGACAGTTGAGTAGCAGATGAAGTAAAGTTTTTGCTCCGAAGTTCATCAAAGAGGCCCCTGTTTTCCCAAGATGACAGGAGAATGTACCTCCCCACCAAAAAGACAGAATGAATTGGGCCTGTCCAGAAATGAGCTGTTCTTTCTGCGAAATTAGAAGCAGGCTGGTTCCAAGAGCAAAGCTGGCAAGAGTCATGATGTCTCCATGTTATTGAGAGGACCACCAGGGATGGATTTTTCAGTCTGTTTTTAATCGCCATAATATTCTCTGTAATAGAACTGGCTGGAGGCTGCAATTTACTGCTGCATTGTTACAGATCAGTTTCTGCTTATCATTAAGTGTGTCCAAACAGATCACAAATCTGTAGTTTTTCCTCCTTGTTTTTTTTTTTTTGTACGTTTGCGTCACTCAGTCTGTTCATTTATATACAAATGTCTGTGACCTTGCTTGAGATGGCTTAAAGAAATTAGATTGTGTGAGTCACAGTGTCTGCTTGTCTAGATGGATGGATGGATAGATTAATCTATTTACAATTATCTATTCAGATTTTTATTAAAGATACTGATGAAAAAGAACATGTCCCTCTCTCTCTCCCTCTCTCTATAATATATATATATATATATGTATATATATGTATATATATATATATATATATATATATATATATATATATATATATATATATATATATATATATATATATATATATATGTATAATGTGTATATATGTGTGTGTGTGTTTAGAACTACAGTTACAAAATATTTACATTTCAAATAAATTGTTCTTTTAAACTTTCTAATCATCAAATAATTCTGAAAAAATGTACATCAGTTTCCACAAAAATATTAAGCAGTTCTACTATTTCCAACATTAATTTAAAAAATAAAAATGTTTCTGAAGCGCAAGGCAGCATTTCAGAATGATTTCTGACGGATCACATGATATTTGAAGACTATAGATTCAGCTTTTACATCTCAGGAATAAATGACATTTTATAACAAAATAGATTTTTTATTTCTTTTTTGTACTACAAGGTAGCACTGTGCATGTGACAAATACAGCTTTGAACCTTGACTTAGTTCCTCATACTGGCTAGGGCTCTGTTTCTAGTGGCAACAATGACATAAGAACTCGACTATTCATTCTTGCTTTTAAAAATGATCTTGAAGCCACAGGAATGTTCAGAAATATCCATCTACACCAGGATCCCTGAAGTGAAGCACTTCCTGGCCAGTGCTTTCGGCATGAGTTGAGAGTGACCGTTTCACAGCATGCTGTGTAATGGCTTTGGGATCCAGCCGTGGCTGTAATTCTTCAGATGAGCATCCAGTGTCGGTTCTGCTGTCACTGTCCGCCTGTCTATTGTCACATGCCTCACATCCCCAAGAATTACTGCACACACCTTTGCACAGCGATTTACAGCTTTGGCAGTCTTTGCTCTCTCCAGAGAACCCATGGTTTGCTGTAAATTGGTTTCAAACTCTGATATTGTTCAATTTTTTTCAACATTTGCAAAGATCTGATTTTAGTTCCTTCAGCTCATTTTTAATTGCCACATCTATTTATATCTCTTCAAATCTTAAAGGAATATTGTAGTTCACTCAAAAGTGTAAATGACATAATTTGCTCAACATAATGTCATTCCAACCTATAGCTGTAAATGACTTACTTTCTTCTGTGGAACACAAAAGATATTTTGAATGTCTCACTGTTCCCACACCGCCCCTATAATGAAAGTCAGTGGGGTCCAAACAAAATTTTGCCTTATAAGATGGGATGACATGAGTGAGTAAATGATAACAGAATTTTTGGTGAACTTTCCCTTTAAGGCTGGTTAAGGAGTTATATATCGCAGACCATGAGCCACATTTCATCCCAGAAATAATATTATTTCCATATGTCATTGAAAAGTTTATTTTTCCAACCAGACTTCTTGCAGCAGCAAACAAGATGGCTGCCAGAGTCTTCAGGCTCCTTCAGAGCATAAACTGTCAAGGTAATTGCAAGTTTTATAGAAATGTTGCTCCTGCATGTCATTAACCTGTGAAGTGATCCGTGCTGCCATTGTTTTGATTGGTATCATCCCAGGCAATAAAGGCTAAGTTCCCACTGCCAATTAGATGTTTAAAATCCAACTGTTAGCTTTTTTATTTTTTTGATATATAATCACCCAGTTTGTCTGTCTAGGCCATTTTATAATATAGTGGTGCTGTTAAATTCATACCTTGTTAGCTTGCACTAATAAACCGAGCTAACGTCATGCTGATTTACCTGTTTGCTCATACGTCTTGCTTGCATTGCATTACTCATCATTAACATAGCAATGATTTGACTTGTGAATACTGTTTTACTCTTCTCTAGTTACTTTTAATTGCTGTTAATAAAGCCTTGTACATGAATTGTAAATTAATTGCTTGGGTCAGGGTGCAACAAGCCTTCAGATTACTGTCTAGTTTAGTTGCAGACATGCTTCAGTTGGTGTTGGACTGTCATTGAAACCTATAACAAACTTTCTAAAATATGCTTAAATGTGCATCATTTTGAGAAGATCTTCTTGTTAGAAGCCAGAAGAAACAGTCGGACAAATTAATTGCTCTCCCCTTAGCCATTCACTCGATTTGTAGATGTTGGCAACCCAGCGTAGAGTGTAGCGTGGACGTTCGTGCCCAGGGATATTACAGTACAGAGGAGGAGTTGTCTTACATGCTGCTTCTAGGCTTCCCATAGAGACGGCATTCCACACTCAGACCTAATTAAAGTGAAGGCAGTATGCTTTACAGCGCTCTCCATAATTCATAAAAATCGTCAGGCCGCTCGGGGAGAGCCTGCCATGCTTTCTGGGATGTTTGACATCCTCTGTTTGTCTAAGTGACAGGAGGAGGGAGAGAAGGGGGTGAGAAATTAGACAGGAATTAGCATAGCAATAGCGGTAGTTGTGTGCGAACACAGGAGCATCTCCGGCGTGCTCTTGAAAAGAAAAGGAAGGTCATATTTTGATTGGCGGTTGAGATTGGTGAGGTGCAGCTGTGCTGAGATCAGTGCCAGAGCATCTCCGGAGACCTGCAGGAGGTCTGCTGAGGAAGCAGGTCACCCTGTGACAAGCTACAACTGCAACTATATTTGTCTTTAAAAAGAGAGTACGTGAGAAAGAGAAATGGTAGCATGCACCCTGAACAGGTGTTACTGTGTTTTCTCGTTGTTTTGATGTATTGCCTTTGCTGTACAGAGCTACTTCTGTACCTGCTTTGCCTCCCACAAGAGCTTCTGTTTAGTTGCTTGTAAGAGTCTCGGGGTCTTAGTCCAGGCTTGTTGCTGGATTGCCTTTTTTTTTAGGGCATTATGCGCAATGTTCGAGGTAGGGAAAAATAGATTTGCGAATGTTTTAGGGCTGCCAAGATAATTTAAGTAATATATTAAACGGGTGTTAAATACAAGTACTTTAAGCTAATGTGATTTGCTGATTACAGCTCATTTTACTTCTGTAATATGACACAGGTGAGCAGGATTGTATCCATCAAGAACAGTTGGATGATAAATAGTGCCCCGTTAAATATAAGAATGGAGCCGGACTGGATGTGAGCGGTCAATAAACAATAATAAAATAGCTATTTGGTTGTTGCATATCATTTATCCAGTAGCTTGCTCAGGCGACTTAAGAAAAATAATGTTGTTGACTTTAATAATAAATTATATTTTGATTACTTAACTCATTTGTCTAGTTTAAACTTCTTCATTTCTAAATAGTCCAACATTTTTACTAGTTTTAATGTGAGAAGTGACATGTTTTGTCTATTTTATTTTCTTAAGGAGGAATTAAATGCAATTAAACTTAATGAAATTTGTGTTGAGGCACATTTCAGCAAGATGAGGTAAATCATGGTTATTTAAATGTACTGTTCTTATGGGTAGTCTTTGTTCATATTAATTATACACACAGTAACTAACTATATTGTATTTATATACAGTATATTTATGTTGCAGGGACACTACAGTGATCAGGTTTTTGGCATAGAATCTTTTGTTGGAGGGTATTGGAGGATTTTGATTGACAGTTTAAAGTTGCCATGACTTCAAAACTGAAAGTTCCTTTTTTTTTTTTTTTTTTTTTTTTTTTTTTTTTTTTATGGAATGTTATGGTGTTTACTATGTATGATTTATCGATGCTCATTATCATTTAAAAAAAATTTCCTCATAATACAATCAAAAACATTAACAAGTAATTAGTTTTTGTCTGGTCAGACTGACAGTGCAAATAAAAATAGTATATATTTATAATGCTGCATACCGATAAGTACAACCACACTTTAAGAACCGTCTGTGGAAATCAAAAGTTTAAGCATTAGCTTTGTGCTCAAGCCTCCAGTATATTAAACCCCTGTTGTAAATTAACTTAGTATAAACTAGACCAAAATAACCTTTAGATTGGCCCATGATTCTGTTATTTTTTATGGCTTACTAAAACTGTGTTCGATTGCCAAATGTTTTACTTTACACTGTTCCAAGTGATTCTCACACATGCTCTGTTACTTGATGGATAGTACGATAAAGTATGAATGTATGATTGAATTTATACTCACATCACTGTCTGGTATGTACTTATTGAGCTCTTTGTAATTTGTAAGAGCAATCAAGTAATCATTAGTGATCTCAATAGTCTTTGTGATGGCTAATCTGCACTTTATTCAGCAGGTAGCGTGTGTGTTTTTAGAGGTGGGTGTAGTTTCTTCATGCCAATCATCAGTGCGTGTGGAGCAGTCGTGGATTCCTGCGGTGGGCAGCTGTTTGTTATTCTTCTGTACTGCTCTTTAAGGAGCGGCGGGAGGTAGAGATGTGGGCTCTAATCATTAGCACATTAGCCTAACACAAATACTCTGGTGTGGGTGTGTGAGAGAGCATGAGGGAGATTAAATCATTAGAGATTTGCTTGCTGCTTTTCTTAAGCAGTATTAATGAATGAGACCCCTTGATTATAGCTTAAATTAGCGGTGCAGTGTAGAGTAGTAAACTCGGGTCGGGGATTTTGAAGAAGCAGTGTTGTTGGCCAGTCCCCCGAGGCTGCCGCCATGCTGAGAAGGAGCCACTCGTAGCAGGATTTGCCAATGGTAAACACAGAACATCATGCTTTTGACTAAGAAATAAAAGTGACTGGATTTGTCTCCATGATTAATCCTGACCTTGATTTGTGTCGAATGCGCTGTATGCTAAAAAGAGTACAAATGGAAAAGAAAGTCCATTGAAGAAAAGCAACAGTGGAATCATTTTAATTGACTCGGATAGTTGCCCAGCAGGGGGATTCAAGACGCTTGGTAATTTTCTTTGTTTGTTTGTGAAATCGTATCCCCTTTTGAATCCGCATTGTTCATTACTGGTCGGAATTGTGCTCTGGAGCGGGAAGCTCCTGAGATGAATATTTCATCATGAGCTGTGAAAACTTGCAGAAGTAAAATTTGGTCTGACAAGAAATTATGGCCCACAAGTTCATCATTGAAATAATATTGAACAAGTGGTTGTTGTGCCACAGCTGTGCTTCATCATTTTGTTTCAATCTCAGGCGGATCTGAGCAGGAGAATTTGTTGTGGTGTTTTTTTTTTTTTTTTTTTTTTTTTAAGACTGATAGTCTTCGATTTTAATTTTCAGACTGGGCCACGTAAATTATATTCAACCCAGTACAATGAGATACAAAGAATACAAAGAATTTCCACGGGCAAATGAAAGTACGACCTTCATAAATGCAGCTATCGGTGAGGCGTGTAGCATAACTATTACTTTGAAAATATCAAACTTCTCCTTTTTATTCACTTCCTTTGTTATGCTGCACTGTCATTGTTTGAATGTTTTATCAGACAGACGTTTTAAAACTAATAGTTTTTTTTGTGCCCAGTGAATGCTCATGAGAATCCTATATTGATTTCTGTGTGCAAACGCCAGACTCAAGAAGAATTACAGCTAACCAAATTTTAAAGTCTCTGCCAGTCAGCTCAAGTAGTTAAAGTTGGACGGCGAGCGGCTTCGGCATTCCCAGGTGTGCTGGATAATTTCTTGCTCCCAAAAGTGTCAAAAAGAGAAAAGCATTGCGCAGCACAGCCCCATTGGTGTTTGCGTAGCGCTACCGCTGCGTTTCACACGACTTGCCAAAGCTAACAGGGGCTGGATGTGGAGAGGCAAATTTGCCAGCGTTAACTCAGATAAACGAGCTTTTCATTCAAAGACGACATTCTCGCTGTAATCTCAGGCAGGGCTGTCAGGGCCTGGCCCCTCTCTTCTGGATCTCTTGCTCAGATTTTTAACAGAAACCCAGGGGTCTGAAAGACAGGGAGAGAACAAGGTTTTTTTGGTGGGGAAATCAAGTCAAATGAGAGAGAGTGGAGACCTGGAATGATCTGCATCTCAGGTGCCATGGCTCGATAAATCAGTATGGGGCCCAGAGGATGATGGGATAATTGAAATGTTTAGGTCTGGTTGTTCTGAAGTGAAATGTCCGTTAAATGTCTCTCCTCGTCTGTCTGTCTGTCTGTCTTTCTTTCAACTTTTTTTTCCTTCTTTTTTCTATTTCTGGGTGGGGTAGAAGGGCTGAAATCCGATCCAGCAGTTGGCTTCGGGGAAGTTTCTTTTGGCCCGTAACACTGGGACCTGCGGGAGCCATTATAAAGCAGAATTCACATTTTTACATTTTCAAATGGATTTAACTTTAGGGCTCGGTCCCCAGCGCTGACCCTGTTAACATTCTGCCGTGTCTGGGAACGCGTAGAGCAGGCCAACCTTTACAGGCTGCGTCGCTGCTCTTGAGCAAGAGGTGTTGCATTTGGCAAGCGAAGAGGGCTTTTGAGAGACTGCTTTATAGGCGCAGAAATACATCTGCCACGGTCCTTAGTGTGTCTATTATTCTATAGTGCATTAATGGTCTGGAGAGGAATCATTTCCTGAGTGTAGTTAACTACATGCTTAGAGAAACCTTATCCAAAGCTGGGGATCGAGAGGACCTAATGGCCTAGTTCCCAGCCCTGGCTGCTCTCCTCAGGTTCTGTTACAATACAGTTACAGTCTGCCCAGTCCGAATGGCCTTGATTTATCACCATGATTAGAGTTATGGTGCAGAATGCGGGGTAAAATAACCTACTTGCCCTCCGTTCCAAAGTGTATAGCGTGTGAGACCCATTCGTGATTTGAACCCTTGTTTAACCTTGTTCTGGCTACGACGTCTTCAAGGGAACCACAAACCTTAATTACGGGGTTGGCTACACTGTTGAGGTTTGCATAGCTATCGGTACAAATTAGCACAGATAAAATCATGTTTTTATAGGATTTTGCAGCGCATAACTGGGTTTGTCTAAGAAGGTCACAATTTGTGGCTCCTTCTCAATCAAGATCTTTCTAACACTGAGAAGCTATTGTTAGAAAATAAATAAGGGAGCGCTGATTACTTCAGTAATCATTATGCGGAACAAACATTGGTACATGAGCCTTGAGATCATCGTTTGTTTAATTAAATTCACGGTTTAATAAAGAATGACCAAGCTTTCCTGTACTGAATGCTGTGTAATTATTTTTTTATCCATTCCAGTGAGCACTGAACTGACAGTGTGGGGTGAAGGTGGTAAATAATTGTGTTTTCAAAGAGAGTCAGCTGTTCAGCTATTTTATAACACCAATCAAAAAAAAATAATTTTCCACCACTATATTTATTATCAATAACTATAATAAAAATAAAAACTAAAAAATGTTAGAATTAGACACTTTGACAGTACAGTATGCCAATATTAACAGTAAAGAGAAAAGAATGATCCAACTGCATGTCAGCCCGCGTGATTAACCGCTCACGTGACGCGCTCTGTGAAGGACCATAAGGTGCCATTCACACAGAATGCGCTTTTGTGTTGACAAAGATGCGACGTGGGCAGTGGAATAGGAAAAAATGCAGGAAGATGGGACCGTTTTTAGAAAGCTGCTTCATGCATGAGACACTGCAAGAGATGTGAGCACAACAGTCAAATGCGTCCATGTTTATATGAAAAAACATGGGAAAGGCAGCGTAATCTAATAAAAACCTGTAAAGAACTACTACTGTATGTCTGATATGTCATGTTTGCAGAACATTTATAGCTAATAATAGTCTACTGGTGTTATACCTTCAGTCATTTTGAATGAACTTGCCTTTTTTTAAAAAGTATTTTCCTTGTATTATTTCGGAACATGTAATATGTATAAGACAAGTTTTTACAAGATGTAGTTGTAGTTCATGCATCTTTATTGAAATGATATTTAAACAGATTTGTTTAACATTTACATCATGTTGATAACTTCATGGGTGATGCACTTGAAATAGACATTTCTTTAACTAGAGGGTTAATAAAGAAAAAGTTACGTGAATCATGTTGTAGTTACATTTACAAGTTGACTAGTTAAAAATCGAGAATCGATAAAACGTTCTGAAAAAAATCGAGATTTTATTTTTTTTGCCATATTGCCCAACCCTACAGGGACGTAGAATTGAAATTCAAATAAATTCACCACATTTTTACTTCCGGAAAGGATGCATAGATAGATAGATAGATAGATATATAGATAGATAGATAGATAGATAGATAGATAGATAGATAGATAGAAAATTCTTTCATTCTCAATTTCGTCCGACCCTGGTAAGAACCGAAGGATATCTTATCTTTTGGTTTGAGTTTACTTTTTGATAAGGTAAAGGAGTGCCTTTTATTTTTAAATCACTAGATTATCACATAATAGCCAATATTAAAATAGCTTTGTCATATGAAAAAAATGGTTGAATTTCCAGAAGAAATAATAATATAATGATATAATATTATTGTGGTGCTTACAGACTGTCCTGTTTAACACCGTAACCATACTCCAGAGCATCAGGGCCTGCAGTTTGCAAGCTCTGTCCATACTGTCGCACTTAAAGGGGGCAATCGAGACAGCTTGCTTTATGGTTTGGTAATGGCACCCTTATTTTTCACCAGAGTGGGGCTGTTTTATTTATCAGGCCAGTATTTATGGAGATTAATGAAGAAGAGTTGGGCTGGCTCTGCTGTAGTGGAGTGAGGAATCTGGAGTGCTATTGGTCTCGTAAATCAGACAATCCGCGCTTGCTCATGTCTCAAACAGTCATCTCAACCGCCAAATATGAGTCTTACTGCTCTCCATTAAACTCCCACAGATGTTTCCAGGCCCGGCGGGGGGGGGGGGGGGTGGGTGAGATTATGTTGCTCACAGCATAGACATGTAATCGCATACACACAGCTGCTCATCGTCCTTAATGTTGTAGCTGCTCAACACTCTATTGTTACAAAAAAAATTATATATATGTCTGTTTTTTTTTTTTTTAGTTTATAAATAAAAAAAAACAACAACAATATATATATATATATATATATATATATATATATATATATATATATATATATATATATATAATATATATTATATATATATAATATATATATATATATATATATATTCATAATTTTTTTTTTTTCATCCCTGCTTGTCCCTCAACTGTGTTATTGAGAAGTTAAAAGATTTCTCCTTTTACATCTCTATCTGTACAGCACAAAGGTCCAAGGTCCTCTTTTCTCAATTCAGCATCTAGCAGGCGAGTATCAATGTTGAACAAAATAAAAACAGGACTCATATTCATCTTTGCATAAAATATTGTAATGTGTGCATTCAAAAAACGCATTCATTAACTCGGGCTTCCATTTTTCTCCTGGCTTGTTTTCATTCTTTGGATAAATTGACAATTTCCTATCATGTTCTTGTCAGGCTGTGAGGGATGTAAAACTGGCTTTTGTTGCTTTGCAAACCCTTGCGGCACTGTGGGATCAAAGGTCACTCTGCAATGCCTCTGATCCCGTAGCTCGGTTTGAATGGAGCGCTGCCTGCAGCTTTTGAAAGGCTCTTTCTTTCTCAGAGGAGGTCGAGGGGGGGGGGGGTGTCAATTTGTGCCGATAAAAGAACACAAAGCAATAGAGCAATGAACAGCCCTGTCAGACGGGAGTTTATTAACACGCCATGAATTGCACTAGTGTGGCTCCTGGTCTTCTGTATCAGAATCAAGCTGCAGGGCTTGGGAAAGACAAACAGGAGCTCAATGAGTCTGTTTGGTGTTCAAGCCCCGAGCCACTAATACCATCATACACAGTTTTTGAAACCTTTTATGGGAGTTCATTTGCCATCAGTTAACATCCAGTTTGATGCAGACACACACACCACCCAGTAAGAGAGTGGTCTCGGTCATGCTACAGCATTAATAAACATGACACATGCATGAATACACATCGCAGTATATGGATATAGTGTTAATATGTTTTTAGTAATATGTAATAGGGTGGGGTCATATATCGATACAAGAATATGTATATCAGTATCTTTTTATTTAACATAAATCTTACTTAAAATTTCACCAAATGGTAAAAAAAAAAAAAAAAAAAATCCTCCCCCACATCAGAAGAACCATCATTTTAACAATCAAGTTTATTCTAGATGTGTAATGCAAATAGTAAATATTGCTAAAATAATCAAAGCTTTTTTCCAAGTTTTTTATATTTTTATAAAAAGTTATAATAATAGTAATAATTACATTAATATATTATAAATAGCTTATATAAATAAATGTTTATAGATTATTATTATTATTATTATTATTATTAAATGGTATTTTAATAATAATAATAACATAAATTAATAAATTATAAATTATCTAAATGCATTTATTTGTTTCTTTGCTTGTTTGTTTGTTTTAATTGGTGATTAGCCACAGAGATTTTCACAAAGATGACAAATAAAATTTTGGATCAGTTCATTGACAAAGTTTAAACTTATGTATGAATCTAAGTTACTGTCTACTAATGACAATCTTTAAGCAACTTAATGGTCAAATAAAAAGGTGTAACAGCATAATATTGTGAATGTTTCAATACATAGCCTAGTCCTAATGTGAAAGGTGAAGGTCAGCAAACAATTATGCAATTTTCATTTTTGTTGAACTATCCCTTTAAGACACATACGCATTCTCATTCACTTCTCTGTCTACCCCTTCCCTGTTTCTCACATCCTTTCTTTCTCACACCCCCCACGTCTCTGTTACTAGCACCATGTCCCAGTACACCACTGATCTTTTCCCTATGGGCGTCTGACATGTGCTGGAGATCAAAGCAGAGTGCCAACCCAAGGTTCAGGGACAAAACCAATTCACCTGCAGCTCCGTCTGGGCAGGGGGAAGTTTCTGTTGCTCTCTCACATACTCTCCCCTTTCTTCCCCCCTCACACCGCAGACAGGATTAGCCTCAAGTGCGTCATAGTCCCGGACCGAGGAGCGCAAAGCACTATTTTATGACCAGATAAACTCTAGCCATAAACTGACCAGTGAGTTTCCCAACCTCTCACTCTCATATTAACGAGAGATTGTGAGAGACAAGTCTCCCACGAACGCCACCCAGACTATGCCCCAGTCGAGAGCACCAACTCTATAGAAAGAGTCCATTGTGACAAATCATTGTGCGTCAGCCCCAGCAGCACGGGCTTGTTTGTCTTATGAATAATTCAGCAGGCCTCTCCAACACTAAACAACAGAGGCCTGTACTGTATGTTTAACCAGTTGGGTAGGAAAAACCACTATGTTTGTCAGATAAAATCTGCATGGTCTTAACGCGCAAGCATTCTGTTTGGCCACGTCTGAAAGGTTACTCTGGGAAATGGGCCTTCGTTGGTGCCTCTGATCTGATCTCTCAGCTGATAGCACCAGGTGGTTCCCTACAAGTATGAGTGTGTGTGTGTGAGTTGCATAGAAATGGAGAGAGTCAGACCGGATGGTGTCATTTACACTGTGCTACCGCAGTGTTCAAAGATACTGGTAAACTAACTCCATTCGCTCTTCCAAGCCCTTGTCTGAAATACGACACCGTACAGTCACACTGGAGGCCACCACCCTGGCCAAGAGGGGAAGTGGCATTCACAGGCTCTCACAGAGACCCGCTCTCTCCTCTCGGAGGACACTTTCACACTGGGGCTTTTGGTGAAGGCCTGACTTTGGTTTGTATTGTTGGTTTGAAAGTTGGTCTTACTTCACCAGCGAACCACACTCAAGTCCACTTAAAAATGGTGATTTGGGAAACTGTTGGTGTGGTCTCCAGTACTATATTCAATTAGTACGAATACAATGTGGCGAGAGTGAACTGATATTGATTAGCCTATTAGCTGATAATGCATTTTCTGTTGCTGCTTCTTTGCACAGAAACTGGCTTTAGCGAGCACACACACACACACACACACACACACACACACATACATATACATATGTATGGTATATATATATATATATATATATATATATATATATATATATATATATATATATATATATATATATATATATATATACATACATGCACACAATTTATTGTTAATAGACTTTATAGTGAGAAAGAATAGATCATAATGTTGAATTTAATACTATAAATCAGTGAAGTCAGCTGTAAAAAATGGACGGATTATTTTCAATTGCTGCATGCTTCTTTAAAACACGCTAAAAATAAAGTTTTTGAGAGGAAAAAACATATGTCATTTATAACTCACATTTTATTACATTCAGAAATAATAACGGCAGGCCTAATAATGTTCTAATGTAATGTAAAAATATATAATTTTAATGGATACATATAATTGCAGTATATAATAATATACGCTTAGCTATAAACAAACAAACAAAAAAAAAATAATAATTTAAAGCGAAACATAAGGTAAGGTTGGGCTTACCTCTTTCATTTGGGACAAATCCAAACTTTCCATATTCATGATGTTGCCCATTTTGAAGCTAAACTATTATTCATTAGGTAAATATGTATGTGTGTGTGTGTGTGTATATATATATATATATATATATGTGTGTGTATATATAATTTATGTGTGTATATATATATAATTTATGTGTGTATATATATAATTTATGTGTGTATATATATAATTTGTGTGTATATATCGTATATATATGTGTGTATAGATATATATATATATATGTGTATGTATATATATATATATATATGTGTGTGTGTATATATATTATATATATATATATATATATATATATATATATATATATATATATATATATATATATATATAATATATATATATATATTATATATATATATATAATGACTGTTTAATAACAATTGCATGCAGAAAGACCCTTTGTGTAAAGGTCTTTCTTTTAATTTTTGATGCGTAGACTGTAGCCTAAGACTATCCCACGTTTTGAAATTAACTCACTGTAAATTTTCTAATGGTTTTTAAGTATGTTACAATGTTATATTATAAAGTTATTGTTGTTTTACTTCGTCGTTTCATCTCCGTTTACAAACCAAAATTTTACAATTACAGCCAGTTTGCAACCTGTGCCTTTGTGCCACGTGGCGTTAGTATCACAAATAACTTGAACACGCGACTGACTTGCAGTTAACACCGCGGACCCTGCAGCGGCGGTACACACGGCGGTATTGGGACCTATAATTTACTGTATTTACTGTTTTGAACACCTGATAATTTTAAGAACAGTCTTCAAATAGTCTGGTTTTTCTGTGGCTCAGTGGTAGAGCATTGCGTTAGCAGCGCAAAAGGTTGTGGGTTCGAAAAAAATTTTAACACATGAAAGCAAAAAAAAAAAAAATTGATAAAATCAACTCCTTCTTTAAATAAATTTAAATAAAAAATACATCTAAATGCATAAATGTAAATGCATATAGATATTTTTAAATAATTTTTATTATGAAAATTTTTTATTATGAATTTTTTTTTCTTTCATAATTAGTGCTACAATTGCCCTTGACTTCACAGCTGGTAAAATTGTATTGCTACCAATAAGTGTTTGCAATTTCGCCTCTGTTCATATTTAACAATACTCTCCTATGGTTTATTATTGTAAATTCAAAGACAACAAAATAAAAATAAAGATAGAAGTAATATAAAAAATATTAAAGTAATATAAAAACAATTTAAATTCTTGTTGCTGAAAATTTCTCACAAAGGGGGAAAAAATATTTTCAGATGGAGTACTTTACTTAGCATGTGCTGAATATGTCATACATTTATTGTTACAGTTGCCTGCAGTATTCACTGCTTATCTGGATGTCATGATGACACTGAATCATAATTTAGTTCAGAACCAGATATTTACAGAGACCTGCAGGGATAGAGGATGGTGAAACTGATCTCTGGTTCTGAACAAGCAGTCAAACCCGGTATTAAAACAGCCTGCATTTCTGCACATTACCCAGCAGTTCTCTGTGTGTGTGTGTGTGTGTGTGTGTCCCTTGATTGTTACGTTAGAGTGCTGTAAAACTGACACTTATTGGGATGGTGTGGGCACTGCAGTCGCACAAGCAGCTTATGTAATGAGACATTTTTTCTCTCTCTCACTTTCCTCTCCATCTCTGTCTGCCTACACTCTGAGAAAATTAGATGGTGCCGAAATGCCTGGGATTACAGGGAATCGTGGCTGTGTGTTTATGTTGCTCACCAGGCTGTGGATGGGAAAGATGAGATCTGTATGTTCAACTTGTCGCCAGATCTGTTGTGTTTGTCTGGAGTAGGGAGGAATGTGCAAAATTACATATTTTCAAAATCAACTAGTTGGTGGTTTGCATAAAATACTAGTCATCTAGTCAGTCTCTAGAAAGCCCTGTTCTATCTATCTGTCTGTCTGTCTGTCTGTCTGTCTGTCTCGATCTATTGTTCTACCTATCGTTCTATCATTTTATCTATTGTTCTATTGTAAGAAACTCCCATTGATTCTAAGTTTGTTCATTCTAAATTGTTCTTTTCTCATTCGAAACATTTAAATGTTTGATTCATTGTACTGAAATGGTTAATTCGGACAGTTTTTGTAAATGAACGGTCTCAAAAAAGGTTAATTGAGGTTCATTAATTCATATCCCTGCATAGCGAAATATTAAATTTCTACTGTTAACTCACAGTATATAAATTAGAGATTGTTTTTAATTTTTCCTTTTATTGCATGTACTGCAAATGTTGAACTTTGTTGTTTTTATTTAAAAAATCAAAGTTTATTTATAAAACACTTTTTTTAAAAACAGCAAGTGTTTATCAAAGTGCTGTACACGCATAAAAGAATTAAATATATCAATGATACAAACAGTCAACACTGTAAAAAAAGACAATAAGACACCATAAAGACAATAAAAGAAATGAAAAAAACTAAAAACTATGAAAAAAAAAACCTATGGCTCAATTAAATTATATGCAATATAAAAATGTAATGTAGAAATGTAGCAAGTACGATTCATTCTAGTTATTTGCTGCTTCCTAAATGGTCCTTTTTTCATAAGTATTATTGGAAAAGATTCATTCTAATGAGTCTTTTCTTTCATATGAAATGTTTGGTTAAATTCATTCTAGTGAACCTAGAAACTTTGTTCAGGATTTTCTTGTAGATAAACTTAAAAAAAAAAACGATTCATCATCATTTGGATTTTATGTGAGTTTATTATAAATTTATTAGTTCAAGATATTTGTTTTTGTTCCAGAAATTTTGGCACTAATTAAATTATACATATTTTAATTGAATAGTTATGCGTTTTAAAATATATTACGTCCTTAATAACTTTATAGTTGGATACTTTTTGTTCATATACTGTAGTTAAAGCACTTTGAAAATGTTAGCTACAAGCTAATCATAATTTAAAGTAGTCTCAACAAACCGGGTTAATACCAGCTGTGTTGGTGTGTTTTTCAGCTAGACAGTGTAAGAAAAAGAAAAGGAAAGGTCTAGTCAATCTCAGTAATCGACTAGTCGGTTCTTGAATAACTCAAGCAGCATGACCTATTCCTAGTCTGGACAGAGCGATGAAGACTCCTGACAGGCCCGCACGCATCTGATCATCCCTCACAGAGTCGCCGGCTGTCTTCCTCCTCCGGCCCTGTCGCTATGGTGAGGATGTCACATGGAAACAGCCCAGCGGTGGGAGGTGTGAAAGAGAATGTCACAGACAGCAGTCCAAATATGACACCATTGGCAGGGGGCACACGGGGGAAATGGCACACAACACCTCACTAAGCCACCTGAGCATGAAATAAAGCAGATAAGAGAAACTGACCAGATGTTTCGCTTTACGGGGGGGCATGAGAGTAAACGGCTGAGAGAAACGGTGAAGTCCTGAGCTTGTTAGCTTATTGAGAGAGCCGAGACATGAGTCCTATAGCGATGATTGATTGATTTAATAGAAGCAGACAGTGCTCATCATTGTCAATCACAGTGATGGGCCGCTCTCTCTTCCTCTACTGTCTCGTTCTGTCTCTCGATCTTTCTTATTTTTTAATCCGTTTGCTCCTCTCTCTCTCCCTCCTGAGCTTTGGTGCCAGGCTGGGCAGGCTCTGATGGGCAGACGGCGAGTTGTCTTCATTATAATGCCTTTATTTATTCATGTGTCTGCGGCCAGTGACAGCCGTGCCTGTGCACAGCTCTCCTCTCTGTCTGCATCCTTAGAGATATGACTCATTTTCATTTCTCTGTCTCTTTCTGCTCACATCATTCTCTCTTCTCTGTCAAGTGCTGCTTTCAGTTAGCTTCAAAACTGACACGCGAATGCACAACATGCATCAGTCACATCCAGCGGCCCACGTCAGCATGCAGAGGGTACACATCAACATGCAGCAGAAGAATTGCTTGACGCGGGCGGCTTGTGTGGGCCAGATTACCTTATGACCACTTTTTGGGAGGCCAGCGCTGGCTGTCTATTTCAGTTCGGTCTATAAATAGCCGTGCTGCGGTTTTTGTCAGTTTGATAAGCTTGTAATTGGAGTTGCATCCATCAGGTTACTGAGGGCTTTTAATCCTGAGATGTGTTGGCTGGGTTCTGGAGCTGCTTCTGGCTGGGTTTCAGGTTAAAGAGCATTCACCGCCATTGTTTTAGCCTGGGTTCACTGAGCTAAAAGCTATTAGATTATTACAGTGTGTCAAAAGCAAATTAATCTAATTTTGCCTATCCGTGGCTCTGCCAAACAGTCAACCCTAATCAGGCATTGTGTTCAGACCTCCTTTTTAAGCCTCTGGCATGAGGTACGTCGGGTTTTTCTAAGGATTATAGATCAAAATTCGGTTATGTCGCTCTTTCACCTGAATTAGTGCAGTTTGTTGGGATTTTACAGCTCTGTTGTAGTTGGTAGTCTGCCTCTTTGTGGTATAGATCAAAAGAAAAGCAGTGATTATGAAACGGATCACTTCACTCTAAGCTCTTAGGGGTTTTTTTTCCATATGCTTTGATACATCAGAACCTGGTGGGCTTCTGTTATGGAGCCCAGTGTTCGGCAGCACTGCTCTAGGGGCCATCAGTGAACCCTCTGATGGTCCTCTGGCAAATGAGGGATAACTGCAGCAAGCATGTGACAGAGAAGAGAGGCAGCTAGGATACTGGGATACATGCTGGGTCACCTCCCCAAGCAAAAGCCCTCACATCTGTAACAATTAATGCTTCAGACTTTTGAAGAAATATCAAAGTATAGGTCATTAGAAATGGAAGTTGTAAAGAATTTAATCAATTTCTGGTTTAATTTCTAGTTCATTGACAATTCATTTTGAAACTTTTGAGGAAGAAACATCTCTCTTTGGATTTTTATTATTATTGTTATTTTTTGATAAATGAATAAATTCTGGTGTGTTTAGTAATTGGTCTTATCCTTTTAGTCATATCCATGACAAGAGTTTGGAAGGATTTTTTGTTTGTTTTTGAAAGAAGTATCTTATCCTCACCAAGGCTTTATTTGATCACAAATACAGTAAAACCGTCATATTGTGAAATATTTTTTTTTTTCTTTTTTAATACATTTTAAAATGTTATTTATTTCAGCAACCATTAGTCTAGTTTTTAGTGTCACATTGACTTTCAAAAATCTGATTTAGAGCTTAAGAAACATTTTTTAATTATTAATGTTGAAACCAGTTCAGAATGGTAGTGTACATTTCATTCATTTTTATAACATACTGCTAACTTGATTTGTAAAGTGTGTGTCATTGTATTTGTTTGATTCACAAACGAATGACTCACAAGAGTCATTGGTTTGGGAACCGTACCTCACTGGTTACACTGAGGCTGTTCTTTTATTGATTAAGAAATGTTTGTTTTGATGTGGAATAAGAACTGGTCTCACTTCTCTTTCATGGATTCAATTAAAAAAAAAAAATAGTGAAAAGAACCGAATGTAAATATTTTAGATATTTAGAAATGTAAAAAATATAAGCTATTCATGACTATAGAATAGCCCACCAATTTTGTGATATGGGACGATTTTTGTGTTTACGCTGGCATGTATGCATGTACTGATTTCTTTTTTATTCTTGTAATGGCCTAATCTGGCTCTACCTGCTGTGCTGTAGTCTTATTGTTAAAAAAAAAAACACAAGTATTTTCCATATGATCAGCAAATTTTGAAGGAACGTCAGCATTTTACATAACTTGTTATATTTTTGTTCGCATGTTTCTCTTCACTTCCCCAAACAACCCTAATGCATGCACGCGTTTTGTACAGTATGAGTGTGTGAGAGTCTTCGCTTACGTGATCATGTGCAGCCACATTATGTCAGAGCCGGGCTGTGTGCTCAAGGCCGAGGGGTTCAACACAGCGGGAGACACTGCTGTTTAATTTCAGCACTTCATCCCCCTCCGTAATGAAGCTTCCCTCACGCACGTTTGCTCACACCCTGCCAGTGCTGCTGGCGGGTAATTGGGATGTGACTGAGCATAAATATCCCTTACGCCTGCCACAGACCGACCTCCCCACGACCCTGCAGATAGCTCTTTGTCTTAATGGACATATCATCTTTTATTTAGATCACCATTTGAAAGTAATTGTCAGCAGGAGGGGGTTATTGCAGTAGATGGAGACGAATAGACTGGTGTTTCACAGCAGACCTCTTTGATTGGCTGCAGTTTTTGGCTGGCTTTGATTATGCGAGTCGGAACAAAGGTGTGTGCTGTGCCAAGCTGTTTTTGGAGGCTTATTAGAAGCACCGCCCCAACCCCATCCTTCCTAATCAGCTGCCATTGGAGCTCTGCTGTCTCTAATACGATCAAAGATGCATGCATGTATCTTTTGAATTCCAATGCTGACATGTATACGTTTAGATGTGTTTTACAGTTTACGTAAGTATTTTTTTTTCTTTTCACCCAAGTTTGCCGTTAAGTAACTGCACCTGGTGAGTAACAGTTAAAATGCAATGCAGTGTGTCATATGGGAGTGTTGTTGTTTGTAAGTGTTGAGTCTGTACACAGCAGCAGCAGGAATCATGGGAAATGACCTCAGGTAAATCTTAGATTCAGCAGGGATGATCACAGAGATTTCAGCATTTGCTCGGAGTTATCACGAATTATATATTTCAGGGCTACAGACTGTGCTTAAAACGGTCGCATTTATGCCCAAAAATATCAATTCGCGGAAGATCACTACTGGCGGCTATAGAAATTTACGTTATGACTTACAAATTTGCATGTAATGCCTTTTTTCCTGCTTGTTTTGCGATCACATCTTTTGCTATGTTGATGTAATAAACTGAGATGATGCACATAAAATTTTTAGTAGAAAAAAGACTTTCAAACAGTCCTCATCTCTGGCAAACACCAGCGTTGACCACACACCTGCTTAAAGCAGCTCCAGTTGTGGCAGCTCCACAGGTAAAGCTGTCAGCTGTGTGGAAATAAAGTAAAAGTGCAAAGTTTTGTGCAAAACTTGAACAAACTACAACAGGTAAAGCTGTCAGCTGTGTGGACATTAACAATATCGTTAACAATTCTCGTTTATAATCGATACTAATATGGCTTCTTATCAAGATCTTTACTTTATATGCTGTGTTCTGTTAATGCGTGAACTTCATATTATTTGTAGCGTACTTGCCGACCAGTAATCGCAATAAGCTTTGTGCTCTGTTACCTTTTAAACAAAGTATCAGCTTTAAATTTGTCAAATTCATAACAAAATTCAAACAATAAATACTGTTTTGGCATTCTTCAATGTGGTATGAGCTTCTGCTTTAGCACCTCAGTTCAAGAGGCACGTGAACCCATCAAATCTTTCTGTGTACTTCTGTAGTACGGAATAAACATGAATGGACATCAAAAGGTAGATTAGATACAGTACAATTTACTACAATGTCTCATGTAATTACTCATTCAGTGCTTCAAACTGCAAAACATTTAAAGCATGTAAACAATAACAATAAATTTACCTCAGAATAACCATTTGGCATTCATTAGTCAGCTAGAAAAAATAACTATAAAGAGGTGCAATTCGCTAAATATATGCGCTATATTGCATATTCATATTTTTACTTTTACCTGGTTACCATATTTTTATGCCACCTCCTATACAAATGCATGTTACTAATGAAGAAAAACAGACTTGATGTGTGCGGGACACATGACAACATTTATAAGATGCATTGAGGAGGAGCCTACACTACACTCAATGGCCAAGTGATGCTGACATACTGTGGTTATGGTCTGTGATATTGGCACAGATTCTGTGTATTAAACAATTCTTTGTGAATGTATATAGTTCTGAAGTTGGAAAAGATGTTTAGTTCCCACTTTAAGTGAACCTTATTTCCTAGAACATCTACAGTATGGATTAAAATGCTAATGCTCTAAAAGTAAGGGAGACATAAGCACATTACAGTATGACTGAAATGTTAAAGTATTTAAAAAAGAAAATAAAGAAAGAAAACATTTATTCTAAAAATTACTTGGCGACTATTTTTGTTTCTTATAGGAGCCAATGGCTCCTTAAGTAATTTTATTTTTTTTTGGTCTGGAGCCCTGTATTTCCACCATCAGAGGTGGCTGCTTTTTGATTTCAAAGTGACTTTATGAATGCACATTTCTGGTCTTTTTGAGCTTGTCTATAAAAAGCATTCACCACCCTTGGACTTCCATGTATGTTTGTTGTTTTTACAACTCTACAACACACTGAACTCAAATAAATAATTCACCCCAAAATAAAAATGAATTTTAAATTTAAATAATTAAATTTCATAAGAAAAATCTAATACAGGATATATAAATATACATCATTTATAGAATGAAAAGTCATAATTTACTCACCCTCATGTCATTTCAAACCCATTAAACTTTTCTTTCTGTTCAGAAGACTTTGCTCGATTCATGCGGATTACGTTTTTACAATGTCTTTATGAACTTTTAAAAATGGCCATGTTTTGGGTGAATGGACTTTCAGTGGAGGCATCGAAATCTCTCAGGTTTCATTAAAATATATTGGTTTGTGTTTTGATGAATGACAGTCTTGTGGGTTTGGAATGTCATGAAGGTGAGTATTTGATGACAGAATTTTCATTTTTGAGTAAACTCAATTTTAATTTGGCTTTGATCCAAAATAATTACAAGTATGAATCCAATATAACTGACTTGAAAAGTATTCACCCATTTTAAACAATCACTTGTGTGACCAGTTGGTTTTAGGAGACGCATCAATAGTTAAATGGAGGTAACTTGTGTGCAGTCAAGGGCTTTCAATTGACTTTAGTATAAATACACCATCTGGAAGGTTCAGTTTGGCAAGTCAATATTATGGCAGGACTTACACCATGAACATGAAAGCTCCAAACAACTCAACAAAAAAGTAATTAAAGGGCACTAAGCAGAAGATGGATACAAGAAGATTTCCAAGTCATTGAATATCCCTTGGAGTTCATTTAAGTCCTTAATTAAGAAATGGGAAGAGTATAGCACAGCTGAGAAAACTTTTGATTGGCAGGACATAGTAAGTAAAATGGGTTGTGGAAGTGGTTTCACACTGACTTTAAAGAACCTTGGGTGCCCACTGTGACATTAGCCTCATCAGCAGCTTTAGGATGTTTATGTCTTTTTAGTCTTATATTTAACAGCCGGTACACTGTAAACAAAGGTGTATTACTCCACAGATGGACGAGATTCTTTGGTTGGGGTGATTAATCTCTCAGGCAGAGCATCTCATTCACAAGGGGCCCCATCAACAGACATTGCAAGGTTGCAATAAAAGCAGCAAACATAGCACCGTGGACTCTAATAAATCTTCGGAGGTTAAACCCCACAGCACTAAAAACCTAGAAAGACCTTTTCATCATCCCAATAAAAGTGGCATTGTCACAGTGTTTGTGGTAAGCCACCTTCCAGGGTGCTGGAATTAGTGCACCCCTGTAATCTAGTTTAACACAGCCTACATTTCATTGTTCCATCAGTTTTTGTTAAAGCCTATACAGTATTTTTCAAATACTGTAATTGTGGGGTGGAAATGAGCATTTTTCCAAATCAGTCCAAATCTAAATTAATATCTAATATCAGCCAGTATGTAGGTTATGTGCTTCAAAATATAAATATAATTTTATTTTTAACTGTCATTGTGCATAATATGTTTTAGAAGGCTTTAGAATATGCAATATAAAACCAAACCAAAATAAAATAAAATATACATAAAAATTAAAATATATATATATATTAAAAATATATATATATATTTAGTACAGACCAAAAGTTTGGAAACATTACTATTTTTAATGTTTTTGAAAGAAGTTTTCTTCTGCTCATCAGCCTGCATTTATTTGATCAAAAATACAGAAAAAAAACAGTAATATTGTGAAATATTATTACAACTTAAAATAATAGTTTTCTATTTGAATATACTTTAAAAAAAAAAAAAAATGTATTCCTGTGATGCAAAGCTGAATTTTCAGCATCATTACTCCAGCCTTCAGTGTCACATGTCTAATCACATGATCATTTAGAAATCATTCTAATATTCTGATTTATTATGATTGTTGGAAAACAGTATGCTGTCTAATATATTTGATGAATAAAAGGTTAGCATTTATTCAAAATAAAAAAAAAATTCTAAAAATATATATTCTAATAATATATTTTCTTTACTATCACTTTTTATCAATTTAACACATCCTTGCTGAATAAAAAGTATGATTTTATTTAAAAAAAAAAAGAAAAAAAAAAAATTACTGAAAATTAACTGACCAGTAGTGTATATTGTTATTACAAAATATTTATATTTTAAAACATAGCTTCTTTTTCTTTTTTTTTTTACTTTTACTTTTTATTCATCAAAGTATCCTAAAAAAAGTATCACATGTTCTGAAAAAATATTAAGCAGCAGAACTGTTTCCAACTTTGATAATGAATCATCATATTAGAATGATTTCTAAAGGATCATGTGATAATGATCCTAAAAATCCAGCTTTGCATCACAGAAATAAATGATAATTTAAAGTATAATAAATTTAAAAACAATTATTTTAAATTGTAATAATATATCACAATATTACTATTTGTTTCTGTATTTTTGATCAAATAAATGCAAGCTTGATGAGCAGAAGAAACTTCTTTCAAAAACATAAAAAAAAAAATGAAACTTTTGGTCTGTACTGTATGTATGTATATATATATGTATATATGTATAATATATATATATATATATATATATATATATATATATATAGATATATATATATATATATATATATATACTGAATAAAAAAGCAGTATTTTTAAATATTAAAAACATAAATATAAATTTTTTGAGGTTAAAAAAAGGTTCTGTCACTTCTCTAACAAAGACTATATTGAAATGCTTAATGAATGACTCACTTATTGTTTCTTGACTTAAGCATTTTTTTAAACCCTAAATCTGAAAAAATGTATTTTTCTCTTTTCCTTATCAGTTTGCTATAACTTCCTTTTTTCAGTAGTTTTTCTCTTACAGAGTTGCACGCACGGGTCCTTTTTGCCTTTCCAGGAATTGTCAATATATAGACAACTTCCTAGATCCTGGATATGTGATTTCCAGTCTTTTTTTAACTACCAGATATGGAAGCTGTGATTACTTATTAGAATAATCGCTTTTCCTCTGCTCTCTTTCCTCTGGCTCCCCCCCTCCTGCTCAATCTGTCCTTCCTCTCAGTGGATGATCCAGGAGCCGCACAAAGTGCCACCTTCTTCGGCTGCATTGGAAAGGATAAGTTTGGGAAGATCCTTAAGGAGAAGGCAGAGGAGGCCCATGTGGAAGCCCACTACTACGAGCAGACCGAAGAGCCCACGGGGACCTGCGCTGCTTGCATCACTGGCGACAACAGGTCAGCCACCCCTTTCCACTAGGGAGGGCCTTTATCGCTTCCTCAGGATAGGACCCCCCGCCCCGCACACACACACAGCGCACATTCACACACCCCACCTCACTATGCATTGGGACTCACTGTTCCCTTGCCGGCTGTTCTGCACTTTTCCGCTAGAGCTTTTGATTTATTTATTTGCCGGGGTTAGATCAGCACAGAGGTATTTTGATACACCTCATGACTTGGCCCTGAAGGGTGCTAGATTCCATGACTGAGCAGATATGTGAAACCACTTGGGACGAATACAGTGCTACCTACACATTTGAACAGAGCTGATTGATGTGTTTATTTAAGTGTCACTTACTATTTCTCTGCTTGTGAAGAAAATGCGATCGTAAGCATGGAAGCTTATTGACTTATCTGAACTGTGAGGATTTGTTCAAATGAACAGCATATTTAAACTTCTGATGGTCCGCTGACACATTTTTGGAGCTTGCCCGGATAATCTTAAAGGAAAAGTTATGTCAGAAAAAAAAAATCTGCCGCCATGGATTATTAGGATTGGGAGTTGTAAGAAGTTTAATGATTCTGAATCTCTGTCAATGATTGTGGTTCTTTAATAATTTCATAATTCTTTTAGCACTTTGTAAGAAATATAACCATTTTAGATCTATTAAGATCCAACTCATAAGAGTCATTTGTCCTAGAAATACACAATTTAATTATGACATAATTTTCATTTCTGGCAGGACTATTGCTTTAATGGAAAAAAAAATGCATACATCTGCAGGGGCACCGGTGTCAGTGACATCAGTTGAATAATAGATGCTCCTCTGAGGCAGCCGTGATCGTTCAGGTGGTGATCTGCATTTGTTTTGCATGTTGTCAGCCATGCTATTGCCTTTTAATCAGAGCTGCTAACAAAACTATTGTAAGTGTGTGTGTACATGAACAACCGCTCACAGGTGTGTCCTCTCTGAGCTAAGCTGACAAACGAGAGGCACTGCAGATCATCCTCGGCAGTTTATTGTGGATTCATGCATTTGCTGTAACAGAATTGATGTTGAGAGAGTGTTTATGAAAGCAAATACTACTGGATAGCATTCTCCAGGTATTATAGACCACCTTGGAGTACACATACTTGTAGTCAAATAATATACGTTTAAAAGGTCCCATGTAACCAGTGGAGATATGAAATTCGAGAAGGAGATTTATGAGGGCTGGTCTCTTTGTTTAGACTGTCATAGAGTTAGTGTGAGTGGGCTATACATTAGAGACAGTTTGAAAGAGCAGCAGTTTGTAGAGCTGTCAGCCTTGGCCTTATGAGACTCTTCTCATTAGCACCTCACCTGTCAAAGCAGACCCTTTCATTACAGGAGACTTGCAGACCTGCGGCTCAAGGCCTGAAAGCGGTTTGATCAATAGCTTACTCAATACTTTCTCCCTCCAGCTACGCAGTGCACCTGTACGTAGCCGCTGGTGAGACAGGCCAGACAAGAAACGGTGATAAAAGGCCACTGATTTCAGACCCGTTTGAGGGGGGAGGGAGAGGTCACGGGTCTACAGCCTGCAGCGAGAGGTCTGCCCTTGCTCTCTGCGCCGCCTCTCACTGTGAGCCGTGGAGAAGTGTCCAACACAATCTGCTTGGTTAGATCAGCGTGACTCTGCCACTCGAAATGCTTATTATGCCTTAATGGATTTGATTTTGATGAACATGATGACATCAAGCTGGAGGGTGTCAGATCAGCCTCTTGCATGTTCGTCTGTGAAAATTACAGTCAGATGCTTTTTTGTCAGGGAAGGGTGTTTAATTAGATGGATACACATGGTAGAGATGCACAACATAAACATATATTTTAAATATTTGCGGCTGATCATAGGATACATGCGGGCCATCCCCAGTCATCCGTTCTCTTCTCTCTCACTTCACTGATCTGGTGTGCAGCGCACAGATAGCGTTATATACTGTAATGCTAGCCAAAGGATAAAAAAAGATGTTAGCGGAGCTAGTTTAGGAAGGGACAAAACAGATGCTGCATTAATTGCATTAAAACTTAAAAACAAAATATTAACTGTAGCCCTAATAAATGTAAATGTGTGTGTTTGTAAATGTACACAAATATATATTTAATATATACATTAAAATCCTCAATTTTGCCATCATCTACCACTCAAAGTAAACCTTAAAAAACACTAATAATTTTATTACACTATTAAGTGAAATCTTTGGCAAAGTTCAAAATGAATAATGAATATACACACTTCATATTGTATATTGAATTGTATTATAATATTGCGTTAACTAAATTCACTTTTAACATTTAAAACATTTTGTTTATATATATATATATATATATATATATATATATATATATATATATATATATATATATATATATATATATATATATATACATATACACACACATACACACACACACACACACACCACACACACACACACACACACACACACACACACACACACACACACACACACACATACATATATATATATATACATACACATACTGTATATATACGTATATATGTATGTATGTATTTACACACAGTTGTGGTCAAGATTCTACATACACTTTGCTGTATCTGCAAAATGTTAATTATTATACTAAAATAAGAGGGATCATAGAAAATGCATGTTCTTTTTTTATTTAGTATTGACCTGAATAAGATATTTCACACCAAAGACGTTGACATATAGTCCACAAGAGTCTCTCAGTTGTCCTCAGTGTGAAAAGATGGATTTCAAAATCATACAGTCATTGTTGTAAAGGGTTCAAATATGCAAAATATGCTGAAAAACCAAAGAATTTGTGGAACCTAAAGGATTTTTCTGAAGAACAGCGGGCAGTTTAACTGTTCAGGACAAACAAGGGACTCATGAAAAACTATCACAAAACAAAAAACAGCTGTGGATCATCCAGGTAACAACACAGCATTAAGAATCAAGCATATGTAAAGTTATGAAATATGTAATATATATAACTATTATTTTTAATTGAAAAAACTGCTAATATACTGCTGGAAAACTGTTAAAAAAATAAAAAAATAATAAATAAATATATATACATATTATTGCCCATAACATCAAAATAATTATCTGAATTTTAATATCATAGTAAACATAGTAAACAAATTTCCTCAGGGAGATGGAAAGGATGTAATGTGGACCTGTTGCAGGCTGGACTTGAAACCTGCATCCCCCACATGAGCACCGTTGCTCTGTGTCTTGAGTCTCTGCTACAACACAGCTCCAACATCAAATCAAATTTGTAAGGCAGAAATAATATAAATGTACACATTTCTGATTACATGATTCACATTTATATTCTCTTGAACCCATTTTAACAAGCTTGCACCTGTTCATATATTCTCGATGTCAGCCGTTTCTATCAAACCTGTTCAGTTTTCCTCCAAAAGCCGCAGGTCTATTGATTCTCAATTGTGGCCTGACTGTGCATAGCAGTGCTTCTTCTCTAAGGCTAATGCTGCTTCATTGTAGCGGCTGGCCTGTTGGAACTGCATCCTCTCAGTAACAAGTGAATAATGAGAGTGGTTGTTTTTCAAAGTGGAATTAGTTGTTTTTGTTGATACGAGGACCACCGGGAGGTTAATGGAGAAACAGCAGTCCTGGTGGACGTTTGCAATTCTCCTGCATTATTGATTTGTTTGTTCATTTATTTATGGGAAAGGTCTTGTAAGGCATTCACACTTAAATAAAAAGAAGAGAAATAAAGAAAAAAGTATGTTGATATTTAACATGCAGAGCTGACACTAAGCAGCTGTTTAGAAAACCGTAGTCCATATGTTAACCATATTCTGCCTACAGCAATTTACAAAGGTACAGCAGCAGCATGTTTCACTCAGTGAAGGAGCTATATAATTTACACAATCACCCTGAAGATAAAGTCGGTTTTTCAGCTGCTTTATGTGGTTTGTTTCATGCCAAAGACATTTAAAAGAAGGAAATGGGCACTGGTGTTATGAGAAATAGACAGTACCTTTGGGTCATATAATGATGATAATTTAAAGATACAATTTTCTCCAAAACCTTCTGGAAAAAAAAAAATGCATTTGTGAAACATTTTATGTATTCAACTACTTTTTTATTATATAAATCTTGTTTGATTTCCATTTGTCTTGCTGGATTTTTTTTTAGATGCACACCAACATTTTCACTGAACCCATGTTATTTACTTACTTATTACACACTACTATTGTATAAAATATTGCATGTACAAAATAAAATATATAATTTATTTATTTATTTATTTAAATGGTTTTATTTTTTGCAGTTCTGAAATCTGGAAATGATATTTCCATAGTGTAACTCCATTATGTAATATTTATGAACACATTTCGGAAAATATAATAATGTTGAACCCTTTTAATAATCTGACGGTGACTGTAGTTTTGTGCTTTTGTCGTCTGTTAGGTCTCTTGTTGCAAATCTTGCAGCCGCTAATTGCTACAAGAAAGAGAAACACCTTGATCTGGAGGAGAACTGGAAGCTTGTTGAGAAAGCCCAAGTTTACTACATCGCTGTAAGTAGAATTGCATCTCTTGACGCTTTTGCCTTTTTTGTCACCACATGATGTGAAGTGTTAAAATTCATTTTTTCAAGTTGTTGGCAGTTTGCTTATTCTTCTCTGAGCCAAACTCAGAAAAATCAAATTGCAAATTTTTCCTCTTGATGAAGGATGAGAGGTTTTTTTTTTTTTTGGATGTGTGTTTTCACTTGTGATCTAATGGTAGAAACATTGTCATCTAGAGTATGTAATATCTATTCCAAACCCTACTCTACTGTCATACATGAAGTCCTGAAGGGTCGTAACTGGTACTGCAAGGTGGGGGATGGAGTGTAGAGCACAGTCGCTGCTCTTTGACCTGTGAGAGTCAAGAGCTTTGATCGACAGGTCACGAGGGGGTGGGATGTCTCACTCTGAAGATCACCGACTGACCTGACACTTCCATATACGGTGCATGTACCTTAATCCCTTTAAAAATAAGTTTATCTAAGCACTCGTCCATTTCGCTAGTCAACTGTGCTGGTTAATTCTGAGTACACACCATGAGAAGAGATAGATGCAAAAAGCTGCTGCTTGTAATTACCGCTAATCAAGGTTGGTGTGAAACGAGCGACCCTATTACACTCCGACCTTATTGTTAATGAGCCATTGCAAATGTAATTGGGATGGCTCTCTGTGTGGGTCCGTACCTGCTGTAAGCTCCATTCATTGAGGGAAAGTCTGGCATCCGCACAGGCTTGGACATCATTTGTTGAATACCTGTATTGTAGGAATGTGATTAACCTCAAAACAGGAGTCAGTCTTTGAAGCTCAATTTGGCAGCCATTGTAACGTGACACTCTAATCAAATCATTTTCGGCCCTGATTAAACATTTTTCATCACACTGTCATTTGGTGAATGGGAAGCTCGAGGCTATACATGAATATTGAGGAGCTGTTTCGTGTTGACGGGCTTTGTGTTTTCAAACTTGGCTGAATATGCCACCGTTCACTGGAAAGTGCCCTGATGGCTCTGCCGCTTCATCGGCTTGCTGTTGCCGTCACTTCTTTTCAGCGTGTTTGTTGCATAAGGATGCAGTCGCACAAGGCGCTCCACCGAACATCGAGATCCACATCAAGCTGTGCCTTTGGATGAATGGCTGTCCTTGACGGCAAAGAAAGCAAGCACATTCCAGTGTTTATTGAAAGTCTTGTCCCTGTTTTGTCAGCCCAGGCTTTTCAGTAGTGCTTGTTTGACAGCGATCCTTAGGGAGAGGGGATAGTTTCTGTTGTGGATGCCCTGTTTGTCCAAGGCTCAAATTTCGGCTGAGATTAGAGTGCTGAGCGTCCCAGAGGGCAGGCTTGTTTTTCCTTCACAGGTCCAAACCGAGCCGTGAATTCAGCTTCTCCAGGTGCGCTGCAGGTCTCCGCTCCACAGACATGTTTAATGCATTTGGCCAAGCTGCACAGCCACTCCAGCCCCACATTTTTCTTGTTCTCGCTCTCTCTCTTTCTGGCCAGAAGCGGCCCGGTGATGGTCGAGGTGTGTGAGAATTGATTATCCAGCCAGAGAAAGTTCATTACTGGAGTAGATCTTCTTCCACCCTAATGGTGGAGCGAAAGTTCCTAAATTCTGCCTCTGGTCTAAGAGTGGTGAGCAGGTAGAGATGGACATGGTCCCTAAGGGAGCCGACTCAACCGTGTCAGGAGTACAGACCGAGGTCTCAGTGGTCGGAATCTCTACGGACTTCCTTTTTGTTCTACACGCACTTGTTTCAGAGAAGCACTCCAGTGCTTGTTTTGGCTGTGCGTCAGATCTTGATTGTTTGAACTGAGGAACTGAAAACAGGCCGGTTGATCAAATAAACTGAGCACTCTTGTTCGTAGTCCTGCTGGTTATCTGGGAGTTTCTGTATTCAACTGACGCAGGATTATGTAAGCGATTTCCTCTTCCATATAACCATCACAAGCTGTGGCACCAGCCAGTCTGTCCTTGTTATGCATCGAGCCACATCTGTCTCTCTCTCTCTCTCTTTCCCTCTCGCTCTGCTGACCTTAAGTTTTGTTTTTTGAGTATCTCTTTATTCTCTACTTGCACAAGGAGGCTCATGTCTTGCCTTGTTATCTAATGAATAAATTCTAGACTAATTCTTTAGGGCGGGATGTAAATATCGATTTTACAATAAATCGTGATCGTCATTTAAACAATTCAGTTGATTTAACAATTAAATGTAGATTTTGAATCATAAAATCCCGATCTTTTACACTATATAGAGCTTGACCAGCTGAGTCTGATTAATAAACAAAAGACTCTTATGAAACTCTTAGAAATGATTCTTTGGTGAATCAAAAACGTACTAGATCCATATTAGAGTTGTTACTAATAACATCAAGTTGAATCTTTCAGCAGTAGAATCTATCTATCTGTCTGTCTATCTGTCTGTATTTGTCAGTCTGTTGTTCTATTATATTTCTACCATCTATCATCTGTCAGTCCTTTATCTATCATATAGATATCTATCAGTGTTAAAATATTCAATTACTGAATGTAATTATAATGATGTTAATTGAGTAACTTGATGTTAATGTAGCTCTAATTGAATTAAATGGAGAGTTGGTGAATTAGAATGGAAACAGGAAATATATATGGATAACTGGCACTGTAATTCATCCACATTTTGGGTCTTCAGCATAAAAGTGATGAATTAAATCCCAGTTCATTTAAAATGCAAATATGTTGGCTGGGTTTATAGTGAGTTAGGCTAGATTTATCGTTGGTGGCTGTGCAAATATGTAATTGCCATGTACTTGGCAAGCGTGTGAGCCCATCTGTGAGAGAACAATACAGTGGTGGTCAATCCTCAGCTCACCCCCTTAGAGAGCTCTTAAACTAGACTGCTTCAGATCTGGTCCGATTCTCACATAGCTCCCTTGACATTATGAGATAGCACATTGTGATGGCACCCCAGTCCACTGCCAGAATTCTTTTCTGCTATTTACAGAGTCATGGCCTTAGAATTGTACCGTATCATGGCATCAGTCAGGACTGCTCCATTTTCCACCTAAGCACCTCTCAGTAACCAGCTAGATTTACTCGTTTAATGGTAAACAAGGACATATTGTGAATCATAAGTGCAAAGGTCTGCTTGATAGTCCTCCGTGGTGCATTTGGCTGAGATTGTTTTTTAAAGAGGGCTGAGTGGAGACCATCCAGCGCCATTTCCACTTAATGCACTGTGGCATGCTTCAGTGCAGTGATAAGGGAGGTCTCCTTGAGCGGTAATCTCTATTGACCTTGTGTTCAGAGTGGAAGACATCCCTGTGTGAACATGAAACCATGCAACTCGCTCACTTTAACCTCAGGGATTGATTTTAATTTGCCCTGATGGTGTTCTATTGAGAGGCTAGATATAGGCATTTCCTGAAGGAAATACCAGTGCTTGCAAGGCATGAGAATAATAGTGGTACAGGTTTAGGCGAAATGAAGTCTTAGGTTGAAAAGCTAAATTATTGGCAGGTTCTTGTTGCAGGTTTGCCATCTCTGTTTGAAACCTGCAGTTGCAGTCATTTGAGGAATTATCATCTTTACGTGGGTATTGCATCGGCATGGCTCCTCAGTGCAGATAAATCTAATGTTTTGAGGAGCATGTGTGGCTGTCAGTCAAATATAATTTAAATATAATTTATATCATGTAAATATTAATATTTTATTTATAAAAAAGCATGTTTTTCTTAAATATATACATGCATGTGTGTGTATGTGTATATATATATATATATATATATATATATATATATATATATATATATATATATATATATATATAATATGTAATATACGTAGTGTACACATTTATTATGTAAATAATTTTTTTTATTTTGGATGCAATTTAATCACTAATTTATATATTATACATTGTTATATACATATATATATATATATATATATATATATATATATATATATATATATATATATATATATATAAAATCGATATCTATATATATATATATATATATATATATATATATATATATATATATATATATTATAGACTAGTATTTACATCTAATATATATATATATAAAATCGACACTATATATTATAGACTAGTATTTACATCTAAATATCAAAATTATATTACTATTAGTTTTCTAAAAATCAATTTATATATTAATATATTTGTATGTTTCATTGATATATTAAATGTATTCTATATAATTTTTTTCATTATTTTGTTTAAAATGTAAATATTTTTAATAAAGTAAAAATATAATTAAAACAATATCATAAATTTATAGTAATGTAGATTAAAAGTGAAAAAAGAAATAAGAAAACTCGCTAACAGTGTGAATGGGGCTTTAATTTGAAATTGTCTACAAAATAAGGTTTGGATTCACTTTGTAATGTAGTTTGAGCCTAATTAATTGCAAAAGTTATACTTGTACACTAATGTTAGAGATTTCAAAAAAAAAAAAAAAAAAAAAAAGCAGAGTGTTTGGGAAATATCAATACTGTGCTGTCTTGCAAGCTATTTAAATATTAGCAGGAATACTCTCGATTGTTGCTCCCCCCGTTTCTTCTGCTCCCCTCCCGCTTTCCTCAGTTTCATTCATCTGTAAATCAGATTAGCATGAGGGAGTTTGTGCGGTAAAGCACTGATTAATGATGCCTGCTGCCAACTCCCAGCGTGCCCGCTACCAAAGGGTGCAATTGGACGAGAGGAGAGTTAATAGATGCTTGGGCCGGGCCGGGCAGTGCGCCTCTCTGCCACCGTGGCACGGCAGAGGACAGCACACAGGCAGAACAGACATTTTTCACTAGAGAAGAGAAAGGGGAGGTAAGAGGAGGGAGGGAGGGGTGTTGAACTTGTGCCAAATGTTTGGTGGCAGGCTGTTGCTAGGAAATGAGAATCCTGAGGCAGAGTGTTCTTCAGTGAGCAGTAATGAGAGACAGGAACAGAGCTGCAAAAAACACACACCAAAAATGGAGATGGATTTCAGAGATGGTACACATTCACAGGGACAGCTGAGACATGGATTATGCTTATTTTGTTGTGATTTCTGTAAGAATGTCAAATTATGGTCAAAATGTCTAATAAAGGGGTGGTCCACATAAAAATATATATATATAATTCCGTCATCATTTACTCACCTTTATATCAAAGGGAGATATTTAGCACAGTATCAGAAATGCTCTTTTTCATATCTACCTCTAGTCACTCTATACACTTTCATTGTATGATATAAAGAGCAGCATGCACGTTCTGGTAAATATCATTTGTTTTTCATACAAAAATAAGTCTTGATTTGGATTTGGAACAACATATCTGAGGTGAGTAAATGTTCACGGGTGTTTCATTTTCAGGAATACTATTCTTTTAAATCATCCTTTTCTTCATAACCATCAGAAGAAAGTGTTTTGTTGTGTACAGTTTTAAAATATTAACCAATAAAATAGAAGCATTTATATATTATATTATATTATATTATATTATATTATATTATATTATATTATATTATATTATATTATATTATATTTATATTATATTATATTATATTATATTATTATATTATATTATATTATTATTAAAAAACATTTCAAGTAACACAGATAAACAATCAGTAAAAATTTGTTTTTATTATTATTATTATTATTTTAAATAATAGCTGCCAGTGTGTTATTGTTAACAACTTTCATTATTTGAAATTAAATAAAACTTAACCCATAAAAAAAATCATAAATGTAAAGCAACAGAGAATATGATAATGGTAATTACTGTACCTTTAACCCATCCTAAAAGTCATAAATGTAAAGCGCAAATGTAATGTGTATTACACCTAAGCATTAACCTCAGTGTGTCAGTCTTCTCTGCTCTGAGTGAACATGCAGTCTCTGAAGGCACTGACATGCAACTGTTCTCTTAAAGAGACAGGAACAGTTAAAGGTGTGCACGTAGTCACGTTATGGGAGAGAGAGAAAATGGAAACAGTGGGTGTGGTGAAGTGTGAGAGAGATGAAGATAATTAAAAGCGAGGCCCAGCGGGCCTCTGAGGCCCCAGCTGCAGATGGTTCTAGAGCAGCCCAGGGACATAAAAGAGGAGCTCTTGACACTTGCATGTGTGTGCCAGTTCCACTGAGTGGATGCTTCGTCCAGGGAGGATGTGGCTCTGCTGCGGAGTTAGCTGTGAAAGGAAGTGTCACCTGTGAAAAAACAAACAAACAAAAAAAAAAAAAACACATTCTCTCTCTGTTTTTCTCTCTAACAGTATCTATAGCTCACTTTTCACATTGTGCATTTGCCTAGTGAGAGCTTTCAGACCTGTAAGTGCTATGGTGCACACAAAGCAGGTTGAGCTATGTCTACAATACTGTCAGCAGAGCAGGAGAGAGAGAGAAACCATTAACTGATACAGCAAGCAGTATGGCAGCCTACACCCTGAAGTGGCATTATTCTCTCTCTTTTTCTCCTTCACCCCCTCTGTGTTTTTTTTTTCCACTTCATTTTTTCACCAATCAGACATCAGAGTTCCCTGGCAACAAAATTGGGCACCGGGTTGGGGGTTGGTTGTATTTCATACTCATAATGACACCTTGTTCACAAGGGCTCTGCCGATGATTTCAGTGAGGTGACTCGCAATGCCATCCCTCCTACGTAGGTTTCGCTGCTTTTGCTCAGACACACATGCTCGCACTCAGGCAGCCCTCCTGCTGACCTTGAGCTGAATCTGGCATCAGCTGCCCGCCAAACTGTATCCCCCCGCCCCACTCCACTCCAACCAGAAAGATCACACAATGCAAATCCAGCTAGTGAAGGGAAGAAAATGACTGGCAGCCACCCCATCACTGCAGGCTGGTCACTATGGTGGATTGCTCCGAGGAAATTTAATTAGTGCTGCTTACTAGGGTTGTCACAATAGCAATGTTTTAGTAGTTGATACTAGCACCAGTGAAATTTCACTCTTCTCTTTGTTACCACAAAAACAAATGAATATGCATAACCAAGCTATAATTTAAACATTCATGTGGGCAGTCGTGGCCTAATGGTTAGAGAGTCGGATTTGTAACCCAAAGATTGCGGGTTCGAATCTCGGTACCGTCTGGGACTGTAGGTGGGTGGAGTGAATGACCAGCGCTCTCTTCCACCCTCAATATTATATTGAGTTATAACAATATAATATGATAATATGTAGACCATTAAATGGTGATTTTCGTCATTTACAAGGCTACATTCACTCTTTGCAAACCTTAAGTAGATCTGTAAATGCACTTCATCTTGATATGAATTAGTGTATGATTGGAGGATGCTGGCCTTGGACACACTTAAAGAGATCTACCATACTGTATGCGTGAGTCATGCTGTGAGTGAAATGGCTTGTTTAGCTTTTCTGTGGTCTGTGAATCTCATGCCTGTGGGAGCGTGATACATTTCTGATATCCTAACAAGTCAAGTCAAGCCACCTTTATTTATATAGCACTTCATACAATACAGACAGCTTCAAAGCAGCTTCACTGTAATAAACAGGAAAATAACCGAATCAGTGATGCAAACTTCATCAAATATAAGACAACACAGGGGAAGCGTTTTGTGGCCCAGACTGCTGTACCAAGGGAGAGACCAAATTAATCATAAACCCTTGCTAAATGAATCTATCAATTTCACCTAGTAATAATATTGCACTTATAATCTGTTTACCATTTTATTATTTTCTGTAATAGCAGTCAGTAATGGTGAGGTCCTACATGATGATAAGAGCCTAATTGTACAATTATACGCACGTTGCATCGTAACCATTAGCCTCACTCCCCCCTTTTACCAATTCATTTATGCATGCATAGTGCAAACACAACAGCAGCCAGTTAGGTATTATTTGCCATGTGTCTAATTTGCTGCGAATCAGGAAGGCATTTGTGCTGGTTGGGGATAGGAGGCTGTTTACCTGGCGGAGACGTGTTTGCAGTATAATTGAAGCATCATTAGCTGACGTGAGTGCACATGGGGTTGTGTGTTACAACGTGCCATTATGGCATCTCCTTTGACAACTTGTGATTGGTTTTCAGTCTCATTTCTTCACTGCACAGTGCACACATCAGTTACTATGTCAGTGTGTCTTTGGAAACTACCATTGAAAAATGGGATGTTTTTTAATACTTGTTTTTTTTTAAGAAATTAAAACATTTACTCTGCAAAGATGCATTAAATTGATCAAAAGTGACAGGAAAGACTTTATATTATTGCAAAAGATTTCTGTTTCTTGACCAGTTCAGCATATTAGAGTGATTTCAGAAGGATCATGTGACACTAAAGACTAAAGCTGCTGAAAACTCAGCTTTGCCATCACAGAAATACATTATTTTAAAATATATTACAATAGAAAACACTTAAATAAAATTTCACAATATTACTGTTTTTATTGTATCAAATAAATGCAGCCTTGGTGAGCATAAGAGACTTATTTCAAAAACATTGTAAATAATTCTTACTGGTACCAAATTTTTTGAATGGTAGTGTTAGATGAGTGGAGAGACTTTTGTTGAAATGAATAAATGTGGTTTGAATGATCACAGAACATTTTGTGACTTTCTATTCTTTTGTTTTCTTCCAATTAAGCCAATTATCCTTTTTTTTACTTTTAAAAATGAGCACATTTATTTTTACACACATTTTTAAAGGTCAGGCCAGCAGGTTTCACTACATTTGTGAGGACATTTTCAGAAAAGCGAGTGCTCTCCAAAAGTTTCAGTAAAAGCACACACTCAGGGGAACGGCACTCAAGCACAGTCGATGCCTCTAACGTGTACACACACTCTCACGCTCATTGCCGTAAACCTCCTTCAAACACAATCCTTTCCTGTCGCTGAATGGGACTCGAAGGGATCAAAGCCTTGTGGAGTCGCGTGTTAGATGAACGTTTGATCCGACAGAGTGCTCTCCACGGCCGATGGAAACCCCTCTTCCTGCCTGCCCCCGGGGAGGAAGCGACCGGCTGAGAGGTCAGGCTAATATTTAGAGATGATAAGGGGATACCGCTGGAGGTCTCCAGGCCTCTTGTTATGGGTTAGTTACCCGGCTCCGAGAAACCCCTCCTTCACGCCACCCTTCAGACACGGGAGGGCTGCTCTACCACACACTCCAGCTGAAACATTCATGTGCCATGGCCGTGAAATTACCACGAGTAGATGAAGTGCGGAGACACCCGAGTTGCAGCTGATTGTTTTTTAATGCTTTGAGCATTGAGACTCACACATTACTACACAGATCCGAGTATGAGAGGGGATGAGTTCTCCGATATGACAGGATCAATAAAATATCACAGAGTGTTAAATACTGGATCAAGTACATGCTGAGATCTAGCTGAATGAGGCAGGCGTTCCGAAACATGGTGAATGATTTAAACACTAAATTACATTTGAATACATCTCGTTCTATTGATCTCATTCTCCAGTTTGTTTAGAATCCTTTCCCTTGGGTCGATCTGAGACTTAGGGGCTACCTGAGTGAGACGATATTGCCCTGAACTTCTCTTCACCCGTGTTTGTACAGCTAAAGGCACAGTCTGTGGTATGCTTAATACTGTCTTTTCCTAAGATTTATGAGCACTTTTGGGGCCCCAAAGAGAAGAGGTGAAGTTTCCTTCAAAGCTGCAATTCACCTCGTCATTTATTAGCGGTGGCGGTTGGGTTGGCGGATCCAAGCTATGTGTGTGAGAAGTTAGAGTAACACTGTGCAGATGTTTGGCCATAGAGCAGATGCCAAGAACGGGGGTTTGGGGAAGGAGGGATTTGCACTTCTCTCAGAGCGATTGCTCGTTTTACATCATCTGCAATTGTTGATGGCTAATGATGTGCACGTTTATGCAAATCCCTTCTTACTTGTGTATCTAGAGCTCCAATGTGGACGTGCTTGCATCTAGCTTATTTAAGCACTGCGATTTTTTTTCCAAAAAGCAAAAGAGGTTGTAGGTTATTTTTCTCTCTTGTACACTGGAGCTCTTTTTTTTTCTCCCTCCTTTTTACACTTTTTGAGAGTCAGAGCTGGTGTGAAATGAACTGGTGTGGGTGAGCGTATGTTAAGCTTTTGGTTGGCACATACTGTATACCGAACACCTGAATATCCTTTTACCTTTTATGTTTGGCTTTATACATTTCTCTGTCTTTTTTTCTTTATAGTCCTATAAAATGTTTTTGTGAGACATGTTTGGAAGCATGCTCGGTGAACGATGAAATGTCTTAGCCCCGAGTTATAATTTTTTTTCAGTTTGCTTTCCTCTGGACTATGATGTTAACAAATGGTTTCTGATTTATTTGTATATTGTTTTCAATTTAAGCTGTGTTTTTGGCTGTAACCTGGTACACCTGGCTGAGGCCCATCATACAGCCTCCAGGGCACCGGCTGAAAGAGGCAGCAGCAATGCAGCTGTACTCCCACACACACCCTCCCTCGTATAAACAAGACATGCTCCATCCATAACAGCCACCTTAAGCCTCCTGGTTGGATGCTGTGGTCACGTTTAAGACATGTAGGATATGCCAGCGCAGAGCAGTGAGTATCAAGTACATGTAGGGGTCGTCTGACCTTCATTCATCTGATCTTTTCTGTCATTTTTCAAATATTTAAAAAAAAAAATAATGTAAGAGGATTAAATCTGACTGTATTTGGGTGTTTCTTCAACTGTGGTCATTTTAACGTCCTAGAGGCTTTTTTAAATCATTTTTCTTTTGTTGTATGAAGGTCACATTAAAACTGTCTTGGGAATGTTTTACCTTCAACATTCATTTTTTGCTGTTTTTCAAATGGTCAGTATGTACAGATTTTATGATTTTACCCTTCTACCAAATTTAGACTTTTAATCTTAAACTTTGGAAATCCATCATACAAATGGGATTTATTACATAGAAAATTTTATGTATTTTAAATATGGCTGACACAGTCAGAATTGACAGTTATTAAATGACGTATTGAACATTTCTGGAATAAAATTTATACCTAGCATTTTTTTGTACCCTACATAAACACTGTTCAATTATATTCACACTTAAATTGGTCACGATAAAAAACAACACTGAACAATTGTTTAAAATGTTTCTTTTTCAAAAATGAGTATACTTGTCTCATGAGATGTGATTTAGTCGGGGGTAAATACAGAGAAATCGAAAATGCGAATTTCTAGTCAAGCTCTAATTTTGTCAAAGTGTGCAAAGAGTGTAAAAACATTATTTAACTGTGTCTGTTTAGGGTACTCAAATTCTAGCTACAGTAGGAGATTATCCTTAAAAAGGCAAAATGTTTCAAATTTTATTTCCACCACAAAATGCTATTGAACACAATACACGATGAGATATGGTGGGAATGATCGAATTTTTGTTAGTAGACAAACTAAAAAGAGAGTTAAAAGTGTTTTAAAAGTTTATTTTCTAAAGGCCAAAATGTCCATAGTTGAAGAATCACCCATATACAGTATTTTAATAGCAGCCTTTACAGTATTTACCCTAGAACATGACCTCTTAGCATAATAGACCATCTTGTGCCTATTTATGGAGCCACTGACAAGAAACTATTTACAGAGCTATTAGCCAGTGACATAACAAGGTGACGTCGTGGAGCACTCTGTGATGGGCTCATCATCTGTGGTTTGCTGGAAGATCTGAGTCACCAAACAGGAAGAGCGAAAAAGGATGAGATGAGGAAGTAAATCTGAAAGAACAAGATTCCCGCTCCGGTCAGAGTCTTGACTCTATCAGTATCTCAGATGTCAGCCGTGTCCATTAAGGGATTCAACAGATCATCATTCATGAGAGCAGGGGCTGCTATTGAGTTAAATCACATCTTAGTAATAACGTTACATGATATTACAGCCTTTGTCTAGGCATTTTCTCTTAGTTAAGCATATTGTTCCCCAGTGTATTCATAGGTATGTTTAATTCCATGACTATACACATTTATTGTATAGAAACTGAATTGCATAAGTTAATTAGCACTTTTCCTACTTTTCACACAGAAATACTAATGAGTGCTTAGAATTACCCATAACAATCGTGGAGGCGTGGAGCTTTTATTAGGCCTGTTAATGGTAAGTGCTGAATTCCCCACAGTTTTGGGTGCTGTGGCTCCGCTGCATGAATATTCAAACGGCTCCATTAATGAGAACAGAGCTGGATCAAGGCTGCGGGCTTTGCGATACGCTTCAATATGAGTTTGAAGCAGCGCAGCTGGTGGGTATGCGCACATCAGGATGTGATGCGGGGGCATATCTGCCCTGGGATCTTTCTCAGAAAGAAGTCTTTTCTTCTTTTTCCTTCCCTTTTTTTTATTTTTAATAACACTGTACATTTGAAATGGATCTGATTCAAGGCAAAAAGCACAAATGTGTTGTCAGTAAAAGAATTTGAAATAGCGTGCAATTCTCAGATCAGCCTGAGTTAATTAGCAGTGTTTTAACGAGTTGTTTTAAATTATGATGCAACAGATTTCTGAAATGTCACAAAAGGCAAAATTTTAAATGCTGAAGTGCAGTACACATAATAAGCACTACCATTTAAAGTACTACAATGTTTTTGAAAGAGGTCTCTCATGCTCACCAAGGGTGCATTTATTTGATCAGAAATACAATAACAGTTATTTAATAGAAAAACAGTAATATTGTAAAATGTTATTACATTTTAAAATAACTTCTGTATTTTAATATATGTATTCCTTTGATGACAAAGCTGAATTTTCAGCATCATTACTCCAGTCTTCAGTGTCACGTGATCCTTCAGAAATCATTCTTATATGCCGATTTTCTGCTCAAGAAACATTTCTTTTTATCAATGTTGAAAGCATCCAGTTCAGCAGTGGAAAACGGCTTCATATTTTTGTGGAAAATGTGAAACTGTTCTCAGGATTATTTGATAAATAGAATATTCAAAAGAACACCATTTATTTGAAATAGAAATCATGAGTAACATTATAAATCTCTTTGCTGTCACTTTTGATCAATTTAATGCATCTTCGCCGAATAAAACTCTTAATTTCTTCCAAAAACAAAGAAATTTTACTGACTGAAGCTTTTGAACAGTACTGCATAATATAAATATCTTCTGCCACACAGTTGATCATGCAGCGTAGATATGATCTCTTATGAATCGGTGGCTTATTTGAATGATCTGTTAATTATTTACCTATTTCAACGTTAGACAGTTAGCGATGCATTTACTTCTCTCTTTGTATACTGTATATACAAGTTTATGTATATATTTCCAGTTGTTTCTATTTGTTCCCCCTCCCCCTCGCCAAATTTTCACTGCACTTCACACACACACACCAGTCCTGTCTTCTCTTCTGTGTGGGTCTTATCTTTTGGGCTCAGGAAGTAGTTTGAATTAACAGACTGGCTTTGAAGCCATCCAGCAAGGTTAACCCCACAAGTATTTCCTGTTATGGCATCGCTCTTAATCCATGAAACCAGATTTCTCATCTGTAAAGTAGATAATGTGTCTGGAAAAGCAAAAACATTTACTGTGGGTTATCATGATTAAGCAGCTTAGCCGCGACACAGCTCCTTTCTCTCCCTCAGAAAATATCACTACTGGATTGATGCAGTGAGCTTCTCTCGAAAAACAATCAATTTCTGCCCCCGTAATAAATGGCCTGTTTGTTTGGATTCATGGCGGAGTGGAACGAGGGAGTTTTTCTTTCCTCCCCATCATGTCGTACTCGGTTAATGAGCCGACTGCGCGCCTGACATTATTGACTGATAAATAACGCAGGAAATTACTTTTGATTCCATTTGTATTCACATATCACAGCGTTCCAATTAATCCGCAGCAATTTCTGCTTTCAGCATTACCTTTTATAAATGTATTCAATTTCATGGTAAATCAAAGATGCTACAGCTTATTAAACCCCTCTTGATCTCACACTAACCTTAATGTCACATGCACACGCTCTGCACTGCAGAGGCCTAATAACACCGTGGCAACTGCAGGCTTCTTTCTAACACATTATTTCACATTTTGAAACCACAAACCATGTTAGCACAGTAATAAACACCGCCCAGCCCTGCGCTGTCCTGCTCACAGCTAAACCTACACGACTTTGCACACTGTCAGCCAGGATGTGGTCAACTAACAGCTTACCATGTTTGCCTTTTGAAAACGATGCTTGTTCAAGTTATAAGAAGTTTCACTCACGCCACCATGGTTAGATGCGTCAAAGATCATTCAAAGAAAAGACATTAGTCAAAATTCAGTCAGTGTTTCCTAATTGCCTTGGTCATTCAATTTTTGAATTCAATTCAGTTTTCTTCCTTAAAACTGGATAGTAAGCATTTAAGAGTAGTATTATAAAATTCTGATGGAAAACATACAAAAATGTATAAAAATAATGTATTTTATATCATTTTTTATTATATTCATTATATATAATCTTTAAACAACATGCATTCATCAAACTAAAATGTATTTGTTTATTTTTTATTTTTATTATTGTATTTTTTAGCATCAAAAATGGAAATATTACTTTATTATTATTATTTTATTGGTATATTGTTACTTCATGAGTTATTATTTAGAAAATAATTGCTATTTTTTTTCAACATGGTGGAGAAATCACTATGTATGTTTATGAAGTACTTATCTGCATTTTTTACTTATTCATTATTAAAATAATATTTATTTATTTAAATTTAGTTTCTAACATCAAGAAATGCCAAGAAATAAAGCCAAAGCATTTTCTTTCTAAAATGTGTTTTTAATTAATACAAATTTTTGCACATACTTAACCTTGGAAAACAAAAATGAGTTAAAAACAGTCAAATAAATAAATAAATCAAGTATAATATGAAGACAAATTGTCTGGCACTTTAAATAAGTGCAACAGTATAGATTATTATGTAAAATTCATATAATTCAATAAATCTTTTGGCTGTTGAATGATGTTTTTTTTTTATACAGCATTGGACATTTTTGTCATGATTGAAGTCATGGAGGTGATTGTCACCATATTGTTGGAATGACTCACCTGTTGCTTTGCTGTGAGTGTAAATGCTGTTTTTTTTTTTTTTAATGAGTTATGATCTAGTCTCACAACCAGTGACGAGGATTCCCACTCATGACTCACGCTGGACAGATGTGTACTACGAGGGCAAGCTAGGGCCTTAATTTAAGAAAAGCAGGAAGTGTTTTTCATGTGCGCCTCATCCCCACCAATTTGGCCCTGTCCTGCCCTCCCCCTCTTTTTCCTGGTAAAAAGCATAGCCATCATGGGATTCAGGCTCCAATTAGTAACCCTTTGAGTGAAGGAGTCTAAACCAGGCAGATGTACTTGTGCAGATGAATGAAGGGGGAAGCGGATGTATGTGCTCGTACTACAAGTCGGGGCTGTCAAATTGGCTCTGATGATTTCCATTTTGTGGCACAATTAGATTAGAGGAAGGAATCGCACGCTGATCAGTGGCTCTGAAATCAGTATGACACGTCTTTGATGAACCCTTCAGTGTTGAGAGAGGGAGATAATGTGACTGAGAGAGAGAAGCCCTGTTTTCTTTAGCTCTCCCTGTCTGCCAGGGACCTTTTGAAAAGGATTTTGCTCTGAGATCAGTTTCCTATAGAAGCAGCACAGGTGGTATCATTTGTTTGTGTGTATACCAGAAGCACTGACACAATTTTGACAAGAAAATATGGCTACTGGAGAGTAATATGAACTAGACCCAAGGGAGACATGTTTTCAGATCTTTAATCTGCGAGGACATTACCATGAGGATAAGTGTGTACAAACAACTACAATTCAAGCTGTTGAGGGACTTTCCTGAGAGAGTCTATTTATAAGGGAATCTGTGTGGGGTGTGTGTTTCACAAATCACCTTTGTGTCTTGTCAAATGATTAATACAGTGTACAACATGAAATGAAAGCAGATTGTGTATGGAGATTTTCTCATTTCATTAATGAAATTCGTTTTCTGCACATTGCTGTGTTTAATGTTAATGACACATCTTGATAAGCTGTTATTTATTTTTACATTTTTAGTATTTGTTTATAGTGTATCTGCTATTTGATTAGATTTTCTGAATATCCACAATATATTTGCATTGATTTTGTTGGCAGTTTAAAATTGAAGCAACATTGTGAATACCACAGTGATTTTAATGACTTTTTTATTTGGCCATTAAGTTATCTAAACAGCGTGTCATTAGACTAGTTTTGTATGAAGAGAGTGTTAGGAGACATTTAAACAACATCTGATTTAAACTTCAGTGGCAAAAACAGTTAGAGGTGGTTCAGTGGATTTCTGTGAATCAGGTCAAACTTTCTGGTTTAATGAATCGATTTAAAACTTTGATTCAGAGATTTGTTTGTGCCATTTTTCATGCGTTTCAATAAAAATATTTCATGAATGAAAATGATCGAGTATCATGCTTCAGTGTGTTCTTTTAGTGAAAGTTGTTTGGATTATTTAGTAATTTTATACTTATTGGTTTAAATATTTTGAATCTATATTGGCTACAAGGGCTGTTTGGTCAAAATGATGGTTTTTCTAATTGGACAAATCCACAGCTTTAAGCAATTTCTGAGCAAATGCCAATAGCTGTGCTGCTTAATATTTTTGTGGAAACCGTGATACTTTTTTTCAGGGTTCTTTGAAGAATAGAAAGTTCAAAAGAACAGTATTTATATCAAATCTTACTGACCCCAAGCTTTTGAACAATGTAATTTTGAATTTCAAAATATGTATTTTTAAAATACCAACCCTACCTTTTTTATGCTCAATAACATTTTGTGGTTCTAGACATGAACCTCTGATGCTCCAAAGGCACTGAAAGTTAGAGAAAGTTCATCATTTCTAAAAGCACACAGCACATGACGTCTTTGTGGCATTTCTCCTCTGTCATATCAATGTGTTTTTCCTCTTCCCTTTTTCTCTGTCTCCGTCGGAGAGCAGATCCATGTGATCTTTTGCCATTGACAGGGAGCCTTGAACAAATATGATTTTCATATCATTTAGACAGCACAATGGCATTATGCAACATATTTCCCTGTTAGTGGCATAGTTGAATTGAGAACACAGAGATGTTTGTGCCTGTGAGGGCAGAGTGACACGCGCTTGTAGAGGAGTGACGCTCGACATGTAACAGGCCCTTCTGATGTGACTGCTGACAGACGATTCACTCTCTGTTTCACATGTAGTGCCGTCACTTTGAAGGGTGTAGCTGTAAGCCATATCCTCCCTTGTTGACTGCACTTGTTTCAATATTTAATGCCGAAGGTCAGCCGAGCGAAGCCACTGGCCCACATAAAGGATTGTCCAGGAGTTGTCTGTCAACTCGAAGGAGCTGTCGGTCGCTCCGTTGCTCACAGTTTCTCAAGCAGATGTGATGAATTGGTGGTGATTGATCGATCCTTATCAACACGCCATCAAGTTTCTTTTGCGTTGGCGTAACACTGCCCTCATTGTCCTTGTAAAGCTATAATGGAGATTGTAATGTTGTGCCATTTCATATTAATATGTTTAATACAGAATGTTTGCAATTTTTTGTTGTTTACTGTTGGATGTGTTCATTTTTTCGAGCGTGTTTGGACATTGTGAGACTGTGAAGTCCTTCTGTCGAGCTGCAGGAAGAAAACCATACAGTTAAAGCATCTCACTGGACCACTGTTGCCTTTTGAAAAAGGCAGAAAGTTTCCCTTTTCCTTACAGGAGAGATAAGGCCAAGTGCCTGTGAGGATTACATTGGCTAAGCCCTTATCACTCCAGAAAACTCACCGCCTGCTTCAGTATGACTGCACGTTAAAATCAAGAGGAAATATTCTTCTTTTAAGTGTTCTTATTCCCATTGAAAGTCATTACTGGGGCAGAAGAGGACAAGACTTTTTTTTTTTTTTTGTATTACTTTTTCCAGCCAGGAAATTTTTTATTCACACTCCTGCAGATGGCTGGCTGAGGACTGCTGTTTAACACACAGAGTAAGGTGGCACTAAGTGTCCTCTTTATTACAAAGACATTTCTAATATCCTCAGGCTGGTTGTTATTCGGATGGGAGGCCGTCATGGTTACAAAACACAGACTCTTGAACATCTTGATCTTAAAGGGATAAGCCCAAGAATGAAAAATATAATCTGTATACTGTTCCAACTTGTTTTGTCACCCTTAACCCATTTTTTTCTTTTAAGTGGAACACACAAGAAATTTTTAATAATCTTTCCATGTAGTTGATGAATGAGGACTCAATCCCTCAAGATACTTTTCGTTAAAAGTATTAATATATAACGTGTGTATACACTGTTACACACACACACATAATATATATTATTAATATTTTGTAACAATGTAAACATTTTTACTGCCAGTTGCTAATAAAATAATGCTTCCTTGCTGAATAAGAGTAATTTCTACTATATACAGTATATGTAGGCCGAATTTTCATTTTTGGATGAACTATTCCTTTAAGTTTCAATGTTAATTTTTTTTTTTTCCCCATCATCTTTATTTTTCCACATTTTCTTGCTCTTTCCGTCCATTTATCTTTCATTTATATCTCAGCATGTACATGTTTTTTTGACGCCTGTCCTCTTTTACCCCCATTTTTCCTTTGCTTCCATTTCACTTTCCTCTGCTGTTCGTCCTTATTTCTCTCTGTCCTAACCTCCCTCCCTCCTTCCATCCATCTGTCTCTCTCAGTGAGCCCCGTGATCACTCTCTCTCCTCTTCGGTCTCCCAGTGAAGCTAAAAATGAATTGGTTGCTTTGAAGTTTCATTGAGTGCTTTATTACAGGACTAAATAATGCACGCAGTGGCAGAGAGTTTTTCCTTCATTAAGACATGCTTCCTGTCAGCGTACACCTGACTTCCTCAGCAATAATCAATCCTGTGTCCGGTAACCAGTCCTTAGGGGTGCTCTCTATTTGCTTCACATTTATTGATTATGATTATGAACACAATGTCTCTATGTGGCTATCGGCAGCTGCTCTATTATGTTTTCCGTAATTATACATTAAAGTGGTCAGAAATTAGTTAAAAGCTGCCATGAGATCAAATCCTGATTGCAAGACATTAAAGTCAACATCAAACCAAATTGCCAATGTTTACTTTATTAATACACTTCTTTGGTCGTATTGTAAATGATTTATCAGTTATTCCAAATAAAAAGTTTGTCCTCATAATCCTTCATCAAATAATGTGCTCGATGTTCATAGACTAAAAACTAAATAATAACAATAATAACAAATATATAATAAAATAAATATATTATGTTTATTTAATTTTTATTTAATTATTAGATTAATTTACATTATAATTATTATTATTATGGGTGTTCTCTTAGACTACTGTTACTGCTGAAGTAGTCTGTAATATTTTTGTAGTACAATTTTACTGGGGGGTTAAAAAGCTTATTGCTTGTGAATTATTGGTGTTCATTACGATTATTTAATTAATAATTCTAGTAGGTTTGGAGCATTAGAGTAATGCATCAAGTATAACTCATGAGCCATTATTCCCCACACAGTCATTTGAACACCCATTCACTGATTCAAATGAAGAAATCAGTAAATTGTTTCATTACGTTTTGTGATATTCTTCCAAGGGATTAAATTGCAATAGATGGAAGTTAAATTTCCTAGCCATAGAATTGGATTGTGGGTTGCTAAATAAGGAGCAGCACTGTTTTTTTTTTTCTCCTTCCTTCACGTCTCTCAAAGCTTCAGTAAATTTAAGCCCTCTCAGGGTTTTGTAGTTCGCTCAGCACAGATTGCTTTAAGTGGCTTATGCCAATTGCAGTTTCTTGGTGCAGGCAGGCAGGAAGCGAGGGGAGCATTTAGCCATGCAATTACAGACAGAATGACTCCATAGGTCCTCTCTCTCTCTGTCTCTCCCTCTCTCTCTCTCTCTCTCTCTCTCTCTCTCTCTCTCTCTCTCTCTCTCTCTCTCTCTCTGTGAGTGAGTGTGTGTGTAATGTGCAGTACAGATGAGCTTCTTCCAGCCTAAACTCCCCCCAACCAAACAAGCAGAGCCTAAAACAGACAGTATATTTATCAGTCCATGTGGCGTTGTGGCATCAAGCCTTAAACTCATGCAGAAGGGCTTCTTATACCAGCTTCCGTCATATCACACTCCTATATGCTACAACTACAAGCTGTTTCATATTTTCTGGCAGATAAGAGGCCCTTGCACACAGGGTTTACCTACATTTAAACATTTTTATGTCTGCTCAAGTAAAATAAACTTAATAATCATAATCATATTTAATGTGTTTTTTTTAAATTAATCTTTCATTCTTATGTATGCTAAATGAGCTTCTCGATCATGGGAAATGTTTCTGGTCGGGTCACTGTACATGTGGCCACAAAACCTGTGCGGCACTTTTGAATGTGATAAAGAGCTGTGGGGGAAGTCAAACATCTCAACGGATGTTAAAAAGAGAAGAAAACTTTACTGCTATTCCAGTAACTGTGTGATAGTGGCTTATACTGTATAGTGTAGATTCATAATAAATAATATGTTATGGTAATGAGGAAATGTAATTCATTTTTATTATAACTTTGGGAGTTCTAGTTTCTAAATGTATCTTGGCTGCCCTTATTATTCATAACAAATTTTAGATCTGATGAAACAGTATTTGCATGAAGGGACTATCAGTGTGTTACCTTGTTTAGTTTGTCTCACAATTACAAATGCCACAGTTAAACTGGAAGAATGATGGTTAATATTCAGTAAGGGTAAGTGTAAATTCTCTAAAGAATCTAGGTCTTTAAAGCCTGGATCTCCACCAAGATGTTTGTTTTCCTTCTGTGTAAAATGAATAAACACCTAACTTGGTTGCCTTCAGATATTCCAACAGAGGACTTATATTATTATGAGCTTGATAAAAGTAAAATTATAGATTTTTTTTTTTTTAAAGTAGGAAACAAACATTTTCATTAGAAGCCGTCTTTTTTTTTTTTGTGCACAGTATTTTTTTTTTTTAAAGTAGGAAACAAACATTTTCATTAGAAGCACAGTCCTGATTCAGTAAGTGCACAGTAAACTAGTGTTATGTGAAGTTAGTTTGTTGTATCATAGACTATTGGATGTAGAAAATTCAAATTCAAATGGCTCTAGATGATGAGCAATAGTCTTATTACATGGCTCTCTGGAATACTTGATTCTGATTGGTCAGTCACCGCTTTCTGCGGCCAGATGTTTTTGCATAATGAGCACTGAACTGTTTATTTGACCTCTGTCCTGTCTACCAATATCCTGTGATATACAAGCTTTATGAGCCTTATCACTCTGAAATTTTATTCTCACATCATAAAACGACTCCTTAATGAATAAAAATTATTATCATTAATAAAGGTACCTCCAAATGTTATTTTTTTTATTGCATTATTTTAGTGATTTTCTGTTAAACAGGATGATGACAGCTGGTCATTACTGCAAAATAAACCCTTTTAAGATGATACAAGGCTTAACCCTTTCAGTGTTTTTTTTTTTTTTTTTTTTTTTTTTTTTTTGTGATAATGACCATCTACAATACTTACACATCTACTATATAAATATAAAATGCTATTATGTTAGATAATGTTTGTATTTAACTTCACACGTGCAGAAACTATATCTTTGAAAACCATTTTGATCCTGATAGCTTAACCTTGTGTGATGAATAATTGATATCATAAACACTGTATTCCAGTGACCTCCCCAGCTCCTCCTCTTCAGCTTCCTCTTGTGATGCTGTACTGGAAGGTGATGAGGGCTGATTTGCTATCTGACACAAGTGTTCTCTCTCTCCCCCTCTCTGTTTCCCTCATTTCAGTTTCTGGTCTCAAGGGTGATGTATACCAGAGCTGCTTGTCTGCTGTTTCTAAGGGCAAACAGTCTCTCGCCTTGGCCACCACTCTAATTACCATGGCCTTGGCAGATCAATGACTGATCCTTCTCCCCCCACCCACACATATTGCACAAATGTGTCACTTTAGCTGTGTGTCTTTCCATTAGCTTGCTCAATCATTGGTGGCTGATGAGACAGGGAGCAGCATGCCTTTCTTATTGGCTAAGGTCCAAGGTCTCGCTAATATAATCCTCTCCATCGATTATGTTCTGTTGACTTTTAGGAGAATTTTTTAGAGAAGTAATTAGGAGCCGCCCGCTCCGCAGCTGCTCAGAGGAGCCAAATACATTAGTATGTACCGTCTCTTTTTAAAAAGCACCAATATCCTCGGTGCTGTTGGATATGTTATTACACTCATTTTCTTGTAGGGATAGAGGGTGACATTTGCATAATGCAAGTTAAAATGATCATATTTTTAAAGAGGAAGCACTGTGACATCATCCAGTTGGATCATTTAATTAACGATGGAGCCAGATTCTTTTGTTAGTCTTTTAGCAGAGGTCTTTTTAATATGAGGAGCTAAAAAATATCCTGTGTGTGATTATCAGGATTACTACACAGAATCTGCGCATTTCATATTTCTACTGAATTTGAACGGAATGCCAAAATTAAATATGCTTCAGTGTTTTCATTGTTATAAAGCAAATTATTATTTGGGTTAATTTAATCGTGTATATATATCATACTAGTAAATTATACTACCCTTCAAAAGTTTGGGGTCAGTAAGGGTTTTTTTTTTTAAAGGGGTCCTATTATGCTCTTTTACAAAGTCGAAAGTTCGAAAACCACATTATTTTTCACATTATACTGAACTTAAAACACACTTTTACTGAAAGCAACAATAAAACTGGACAGAATTTATATTAATATGCATAAAACTTTACAATAAGGTTCAATAGTTAACAGTAGTTAACTACTATAGTTAACATGAACTAAGAATGAACAATAGTTCTTCAGCATTTATTAATCTTAATGTTAATTTCAACATTTACTAATGCATTATTAAAATCAACAGTTGTTCAAAACATAAAACACACTCAAAAAAAACAACATATCACACAACAAAAAATATTATAATAAGCCTATATTTTTTTCTCCAAGAAAATGCCATTTTCAGCTGCAGAAAATTCAGTGCATCCCTAGTTTAAACGGACAGGTGAAACCTGCTATGATTACCCTACTTTTAAAGCATGAATTTGATTTAAACAATAGGTCTACATATTAGCCTTACAGTTACAGCATGAAATGGCCTACTATTTAAACCTATAAACATTTTACATAACATTTACCTATTTTATCTCACAATTTTGACTTCTTTTTTCTCACAAATACAACATATCATCTCCTAGTTCAGACTTTACAACTTGATTTAACTCAACAATTGTGAGTTTGTGGGATATAAACTCATGATTCTGAGGCGAAGAAAAAAAGAGCATAAGTTGTTGTTTTTTTTTGTCAGAATTGTAAGATATAATCAGAATTGTAAGATATAATGTTGGAATTGCGAAAAAAAAATCAGAATTGTTAAATATAAACTCATACTTACCTTTTTTTTATTTATTGTTTTTATTCCATGGCTTCCATAGACTGCTACTTTAAAACTGTAATTTTCTGCCACCAGATAGGCTCCGCCCACAAAATGTCTTACTATTTGCAAACACAGAGATCGGTCTATAGTTGCCTTTAGTGGCCCTCCATAATGAAATCATAATATTCACGGTTATCCCCTGTGATAACTACCCAGCCAATCATTCACAAAGTTCTTCACATCTTCCACCCCTTGCGTGTTAGTTTATATTAAACATTTTGGCTTATTAATTATGCTTTCAGATGCCAATAAGTGTCTAATACTCTTATTACCATATTCACTTCCATTCTGCAGGCTTCCATCTAAAATCAACACCAAAAAATCTTCATATTCTATCTGGGGCTGGTGATGACTTTATTCAGGTCGATTTATGAAAAAGATTATCTATGAATACTCACTGGCCCCTTTAAAAAGTGTTAGACAGGTGTATCACTCCAAATTATTTTTAATTGAAAAGTAGCGTTACATGTTGTGATAATTTTACAGGCTTTTCATTGCTTTCCAAAACACCCCAGTTGGGAGGACAGGAGAGGACTTGTTGCATAATTACATGCTCCATGAGCCGATCTGTTTTGTCTTTGAAAGGATAATTGCCTGAGTGTCCTGATGAAACCTTTGTAGTTGAGAGAGAAGAGAAGTCAGTGAAGTTGTGCCACCCACCACGAATGTGTGGGGCATCAAGTTGGCTCTTTCATTCCTCACAGTTATTTTTAAGCAAGGCAATTTACTCAATTGACACTATGTACACAAAATGACTGCAGCTCTGAACTGAGGATCCGATCTGTGTAAAAGCATCATCTCTTGTCATGTTTATGGAAGTGTAAATATACAAAAATCTTTAAATAGAAAATATCAATGGAGAACAACAAACCATAATCAAATCAACATGTAATTTGTTTATGCTCTTTAAAATACAGCGAGATCATAAGTTGTACTGGCGTCAAACGCGGGTTATTATGCTCCGGCGAGCTTCTCATTCTCTTCTTTGTTTAGAAAATGGCGTTTACCTGACGTGACCTCGGCTCAATGTTTGGAAGTGTCCTGCCCGCTATGTGATTTTGGTTTATAGCGCACATCATGTGCCGGCCGGGCCTCTTGGGCGGCTGCTAATGTTTACATAATAGATGTCAGGTTGGCTGAGGCCTGAAGTCCATCAACACACACTAACTCACAGCGGACCTCGGCTCACTTCACAAACCCCGCTGTTCCCATTTAAGGCGCTTGACCCAGATTTATTAATGACCTTTAGAGTTATTTTACACAATAGCATGAGAAATGAGCTGAAAATAGTGACGAGTCTTGTTCTTTTGCGGTGGTCACAGTAGAATAGAAGGTTACGCTTGCAGCTGACCGTTGCCCGCGCTGCATCTCTGGCCTGCTTTTCCCTTTATGAATGACTGATGTTGCTATCAAACACCCTGCCCACATTTAGTCTCATCGTTAGGCATTGACAAGAGGCACTGCTGTTGATGTTTTCATCAGGGACACTCTCCACAGTTGCTGTCAGATGATTATTTAAACAGCCATTAATCATTAATGGCCCACTTTTGCATGCGCTCTTATGTTTCTGAGGGCGCGAGAGCTGGTTACACTGCGTGGCACGTCGCAATCGTAAAAAAAAAAAAACGCATTGGAATACGGCTTATATTTCACTTTTAGCCTACATCTCTATGTGAGGGCAGGCATCCAGTTTGACAGCCTTCACACTACATTGGATGTGTTTACACACTTGTTTCCTGTGGCGTTCGAATGGGATTTGACAAGCCCAAAGAGTGTGTGGAGGATTAATAAGCCCAATGGTTGTTCTGAAAGACTGAGACTGGTGTAGAATATGTATCCACTTAAAGCAAGGCGAGGCCAGACTGTGTTCTTGGCTCGCGATTCCACGTCTTCTGGCATCCCGGTGTTCGACGGCGTAAATTTGCAGTAGACAATAACATATTACCTCCTCTTGGCATCGTGCCGTAAATTAAAAGTAGTTTTTCTGCTCTGTGATTATTACTCTTGGCTGCTTCAGCTTCTTTGGCTGTAACCCTAATAGTTATGAGCAATTCACTGAAACAATGTTAAACAACGACTTGATGAAATCACAGCAACTGTTGATTTAAAGAGATAGTTCACCCAAAACTGAAAAGTCTGTCTTCGTTTTCTCACCCACATTAGACCCCATTAGACTTTGGTTCATCTTTAGAACACATGAAGATATTTTTATTATTCTCTCATCATATTGGTCCATCCATTGAACATCCACACAACCAAAACTTAAACAAATCAAAAAGTACAAAAAGAAAGTGCATATGAATTACCTTTACAGCGTTTTTTGTACTTAGTGATGCATGAAACATTTTGATCGCTATTGCTTTCAAATGATCAACAAAAAAAAGAGAGAATATAAAAAATATCTTAAATAGTGTTTTTTGAAGATGAATGAAAGTCTTATTGGTTTGGAACAACATGAGGGTGAGTAATTGATAACAGAATTGTCCTTTTTGAGTGATCTATCCCTTTAAAAGTGTAAAGACGTCCCACACTTGTCAAAATCACGTTGGTTGCATATTAGCTGTTTACATTCTTCTGCTTGTTTTTTTTTTTAACAAAAATATGTTGATGGCAATATTGTTCCAAAGTAGCATCTGTCCCTATACCAATGTGTTAAGCAGACTGTGCAACTCATCCACAAGACCTCTCAACAGCAAATTCAATTTACCTTGCAAACTCCCGGCATGCTGAGGAGCGAGATGGATCCGGAGCCGGCGCGTCAGGTGCCTCTTTGTCTTGTCCAACGAATCAAGTGGGTTTTTTTTTTCGCTATCTCAACAGCAGGTGAAAATCTAATTATACCAGGATAGCGAGAGGAGGCGAGCTGTTGCCATATTTTAGCAGCTCTTAATTGTGTGCTAAATAATCTGCCTCATGCATTCACTCCCATGTGGAGTCGCACCATGAAAAATGTCTCTGTGTCTGAAAAAGTCACGGAAAGATATTTACTTTGTTTTCCCTCCTAAGCTTTCTTAGTGCTAGCACATTCCTCTCCCCGTCTTGAAGTCTCTCAAACTGACATTTTAACAATAAAGGCAAAACAAACAAAAACACACCGATACACATATAACACCTTATCTGGAGAGTCTTCTCCTTCACTACAGTAGATGTTTTGTTATTGGATCGAGGTGATGAATTATTATGCTGGAACCTAAAGGCTTCGGACTTTCAAACTTTTTTTTTCATCTGTGCTAAATCCCAGATAAATGCGCTCTCTGAATACTATATACTCGGCACGTTGTGCGAACTCAACAGCTTAAAGTTTTGATCTCTTGGGCTTCTGCGGGATCCTGCGACTCTAATTATGTAAAACCAGCAGTTCCCTTTAGCTCTCTGATGTCCATCACGGTTAACCTCCTCTTAGGGTTAATGTGTCAGGTTCGAGACTCTCTTAGTGAGTGTAATTACGACCTGTCTTGTGGTGCTACAAATGAGTGCTCTGGGCCTGCCGCCCCTCGGCTCACAGAATAACACACTCCTCCTGAAGTAGCGGCCGGAAGTGCATGAGGACGGATGGCTCTCTTTAATGGACCGGCCGTCTCCAAGCTCTCCGGCAATCCGGTAGTCGCGTCACGCACTGCGTCTCGGATACATGTCAGGCTAATGGAGGTGCTGATTATTTATTTATGGGCATTACTGCTAAATTGCTGATTACATATTTTTCTAGTGTCTAATTTCTTTACACAGTCATTTTTATAGTTGAAGGCTGTGTCGGCCCGCCAGAAAACTGACCTCCCCTTTCCCTCCCACAGCTATTGAAGATGAATATAATAGCCTTGCTCTCCCTAGAGGATGGTGGTTAAGTTGTCTGGTTTTTGAAACATATCTTGACTTGTATTTACCTGTACCTCTCTGCTGAGAATCCATCATGATTCAATTTATTACATTTATAAACATCGTCCTTTCCTGACATGCGATTCCACAGTGAGATTTTGATAATCGATACAATCAGCTGTTTTTATTTTTAATTGGACTGTTAACATGAAATAAACACACAGATTAAGTCCATCACAATGTGATACTTTGGCCCGCTTACTTTGATGGTCTCTGGATGTTTGTTATGGTTGTCTCTGTGTTCATTATAATAAAATGATTCTTTAATCTAGCACAGGCTTTTCCTTTTGGCGTCTCAGTCGGTAGAGACACGTTTGATGGGGCCCAGGAAGAAATCGAAAAAGAATACCATGTTTGAAAAGAGCTGGCAGCTGTTGAGCTTTCATGTCACAGGCTGCCTGTCATTAGACTGAGCAGCACTGTTAGATAAGGCCCTGTAGAACATGTTTCTTAAGACAGGCAAAAAGAAACCAGATGTGATGTGGACTGTGAGGACTGTAATGTAGTAAGATGAGCTGCAGACATCAAACATCTTCCAATCCCTTTGGTATGCTCAATCCTGTGGCGTCTTCCTATTAAAATAGATTTATCTAATGTTGAATTGATGTAATTGAGACACTTTGAATAAAACTTCTTCTGGTTTTTGGTTCAGTAACACAGCACTCATTTTTTTTTCCAAATCTATCAAAAAATATTAAAGAAGCTATTCATACATACAAAGATTTACAATACAGCTCTTAAATGTTTTTTTTTTTTCTCTCTGAAGAGAAAATGTTCTTCAAAAGAAAACCTTGTTAATTAATTTGCCATACTCTTACTTTTATTATTTTGTTTCTTTTTTGTCTGTGAAGTGGATGTTAAAATACTGTATTAATATTTGGAAAAAAAATTGTCAAATCAAAATTATGTGGCTCAACCAGCAAGAAAAAAATACACAACAGGAAGTTATATTATAGAGAGGAACATAAGGTAGTTTGACCTTTTTTATTACAAGGCAAGATTTGTTCATGTTGTAAACTGTGGTACACTCTACATCACAAAGAAATTATATTTATGAATGCATAATTCTTGATATTTGAAATACATTTAAATATTTTCGGAAGATTATGATTTAAAATGTTTTTTATCCCGGACAGCCTTAAATGGATAGTTCACCCAAAAATGAAAAAAATGTAACAATTTGTATGCATTTCTTTCTTCTGCAAAACAAATGTTTGAAACTAGATTAAAATGATTGATTAAATCAGTCACCATCCAACAGATGATACTCCACTATGCTCCTTTTGGTGGATAACAATCATCCTCTCCATCCAGGGAAGTGAAGCAGCAGTGTATTACTTGTTTAAGATGGCTGCTATGATAGCTAGGTGTCAGGTCAGTGCAATCTGCTCCGAGCAGGCCATGTATTGATCCTTCACGCGGGACTCTTACAGAGATAAAACCTGTGTATGACATGTGAAAGGGTGAAGATTCTCATCTCAAGGGCTCGCTCTGCTACGGGGAAGTTCAAGCTGGCCTGCACTGAGCCAGCAGCAGCAGCGGGCTTCCCTTTCTCTGAGCACATGGGTTTGAGAGGGCTGTTTAGCATGCCGATTTAATAGAGAATGCTAAACACAGCCCTTTGAAAGGGGTTTAATAATCTGGAGCAGATGTCTTGTGAGTAGAGGGCCCACGTCTTCTGCCGCCGAATGGACTCGTCTGGATACATGCATTTCCATGTGACAGACAGCGGTAATTCATAACTGATACATTGTGCATTAAGGCTGCTTTGAGTGACAGGTGACCTTTCATGTTGAGTTTGTGCTTTTTATTCAGACGGATGTCCAGAGAATTAGGAAACTTTTGAAAGCAGGAGGACAGTAGCACGGCAGGCTCTGGCACTCTGCTCTTGCACAAAAAAAAAAAAAACGGTCCTTCTCAGAAAGCTGTGAAGTGGCAGTGCTGATAGAGTCGGGTTCAGGGAGGAAAGAAAGCGGCACATCCATTAAAGCAGCTTCCCTCTGGCCATCTCTCCAACTTCAAACACACCAACATTAAAGTTCCAATAATGCAGTGGGCTGATTCTCCCAAACGATGCTCGCACATCATAGCCGAGGTGTGCTAATGATGGGGTACTGCTGAGAGACGTACACACGGATGGTCCATTACCTCTGCACAGACAGCATCTGAAGCTACCAAGGATGCTGTTGGGCCTGAGCCAGTATAACCACCATAATGTTTATTCTCAAAGACGTTTTAGTTTTTACTAATCAAGTTATGTTTACGGCTGTATTATATGTTGATATGTGTATAACAAGCCACTAGCAGTGTGCCTTGATTAGTTTTGAGATTTTCTTTTTTGCACAGTTTGGACAGTTGAGAGATTGTTTGCCCTTCAATATTCAATATTCAGTTATTAAATTATAATTATAGTAATTGTGTATTTTGTATTTTTATTTATATGTGTATATATATATATATTATATATATATATATATATATATTATCTATATATATATATATATATATATATATATATATATATATATATATATATATATATATATATATATAGTAATTATTTTATTTCTATAATTTATTTTAAAAATAAAGTTGAAGTGAAATAAAAAGACTGGATTTTTGGACCCTAGAAACTATTTTTTCCTTTTTAAATTTAGTGTGAAGGGCAGAAATGATGTCTCATTCTTTCTTTACAGAGTTTATTTGCCATATTATGGGTTTCTTTTCATCTGTGTGCTGTATTTCAGATTGAAGATATGATCATCTGTAGTCAGCGATGGTAGCGTAATGTATGCCTAAATGAGTGATTCCTGTGTGTGAACGGTGTAATGGCTGATACGGTCACACTAAACACATGAAGGTCACTTCTCTCCACTCTCAGCTACAAAAGCCTCATTTGTTTTAATGGGGTGCTCGGAGCATTAGTAAAATCCAGCGCTCCTCTAGCGGTGCACCCTTCTCTCATTCACACACTCTCTCTATTGTGTTTCTCTCTCTAATTTATATTTTTTCCCTCTCCTTGTCCTCCTACTCACCTTAATCTCACCTGCATTGTATCTTTGAATTTTCCCCTCGGTGCAAGAAGAACTGTATCAAAGGAACCATGCCCAGCATAGGGTTTCAGGTTTAAACGTGAAGGTGTTTCGTTACAAAGTCTGTATTCATTCACACAATGAACTGAGGAGCCTCTCTTGTTTCTCGGTAAGAAAAGTCCAGACAAGACCTTTGTTTTCCACTTCATCAGATGGAAGCAAAGGTTTTTTGGGGGCTTTTTTTTTTTTTAACTCCTGTCTTTCTGGAAAATTACATCATGTCTTCAGATTGCCTCTCTGGGAGCATAATACACTTGGGAAATTGTTTTTGGATGGCTTACAAATATCGCATAATTCATACAAAATGCAGGATTTCTAATTGTAATATGAATATGTTTTTTTGGACATGGTACAATGGCAATCATAGGTTTTTTGCACTATGGTATATATTGAAGTATCATAGTATTACCATCTGATACCAGGATACTGCCACAGTGGCCAGTATTTCTTTACATAAAAAAAAAGTATTATATATTTTATTTCGTTATTGTATTGTTTATTATTTGGTGTATTTTATTATTAAAAAGTTTTTCTTTTAATATAAAGTTTTTTATATATATATTGCAATATTAAATATATATTGAAGTATTATTATTTTTTTTTGTTTTGAATTATTGCTCTATTATATATATTGAAGTATGATGGTATTATTTAATAGGTTGTTTTTTTCTTTTTTTTTTTTTTTTTTTTGTCTCTATTGTATATATATTGAAGTATCAATATATTACCATCTAACACTATTATATTACTATGCCAGGCACTCTCCCAGCCAGTGCATATTATTTTTATTTATTTATTTTATTATTATCATTTTAAAAATAAGTAAAAACAATTGATTAACTTGCAGTCAAAACCTTTTTGTTTTTGTCTTCTCTTATTGTAGTTTTTTTTTCTTAAGAATATAAGTAGACATCTTTTAATTTACTTTTAACAAAAAGGCTTCTCCAGTTTATAAAAGAACAAATGTTCACAAAAACATTGTAGTAGCATAGGCATGAACGAGCTGGATAAGTGCTCCTCAGAGAGTCGTGTGACCTTGCAGTTGTCCCTGTGTGATGAGGAGGTGGGCCAAGGTGCCCTTTGTTGTATTGGATTATCTCTGTAAACTCTCCCTGCTCTCTGATGGAAGCACCAGTGCAATTATGGACTCTATTTGTCATCATTCATTCTCATCTCCTAAAACCTTAATCCTATTTGTGCCTCATCATACTCTTCATTATATCAAGCTTAGCCATGTTTACTTCACTTGGAGGAGGAACATGTATTTTTCTTTTTCTTTTTGTTCTGTTGTAATGCTGAGATTTACTGATATAGAAGCTTCAAAAGCTCCAGTCATATGTTACCGGGTGTTTAACCACCAGAGATGCTCTAGTCTAATCATTTTTGTCTTCTTCTGGGGGTTCTTCCTGACCGTATCCTTGGAGTCGATCCTGAAAGTAGCCAAACACGCTTCGGAAAACAACAAGATCTTCTGCTTAAATCTGTCTGCTCCATTCATCTGTGAGTTCTTCAAGGAGGCCCTGATGAAGGTTATGCCCTATGTGGACATCCTTTTTGGCAACGAAACGGTGAGCATGATTATGTGGACACACATGGCATGAAAGTATACATGAAAGAGTTTAAAGGGATAGTTCAACTTCAATTGCTGGTCCCCACTGACTTCCATAGTACGTAAAAAAAACACTATGTAAGTCAATGGGGACCAGCAACTGAAGGTAAACTATCCCTTTAACTCAACTCATCATGTAACTCTTATTTATCATTCAGTTCTTGCTGTTTATTTGATGTGGTCAGTTCCCTGCAACAGTTCAGATGTGACATTTAGTGTAGACAAGGAACCCAAATGGATTCAAATTTGAAATTGATTTCAATTACAAATTTTATATTTTTATATTCACACACACAGAATAGTCATCTCACATCAAATGCATTGTCATCCAGCACTGAGTGTACTCATTGTGAGTGTAACACTACTCAGATCACCTGCAGACTGGGTCATAAACAGCCTCTAACCTCAGCGTTCGAGACGCAGACAGCGGAGTAATGTTCTGAGTCATCGTGGTCTCAGATCCACGCTCTGTTCTGTGTGGGCAGAGGGGAGGTGTTACAGACTGGCAGTGTGGGGTAAAGGTGTTTGACTTGTGCTGAGAGTCAGACCTAACAAGTTAAAGCTCTACTTCTGTATCTTAATATCTCTGCAGCACTTATTTTCATCATATGGGTAAGGGTGGGTGATATGACCAAAACCTCTGTGTGTGTGTGTGTTGCTGCTGTCAGAAATTAGTAGGAAGTGTAGAGGACTTTCGAGCAGACTAATCACTTTAAAAATGTAAAATTGAAAAAAGTGATTTCAAGTAAAGTTTTAAAAATGTGTATTTATCAAAGAATTCTGGGGGAAAAGATAATGTGATTCATGGTTTTAAATTACAGTTTCATCACAAATATTAAACGGCACAACATATTTAAATATTTCTGGAGCACCAAATCAAGAAATTAGAATGATTTCTGAAGGATCATGTGACACTGAAGACTGGAGTAATGCTTGCTGAGTATTCAGTTCTGCATCACAGGAATAAATTACATTTTAACATATATACAAGTAGAAAACAGTTGTTTTAAATTGTTATATTCAACTACAAATAAAAGTATAGTATTTACATTACTGTTTTACTGTATTTTTATCAGATATATGCAACCTTTGGTGAGCATGGTAGACGTTTTTTAAAGAAAAAAATTAAGTGGTAGTGTATGAAAAGTATTTAATTAATAATAATAATAATAATAATAATAGCTGATGTTATGTAGCACTTTAGTTAAAAACTAATTGAGTTAAAAAGCACAAAAAGTGCCTCCACACACCAATTGCCAAATTAAAAATGTGCAAAGTGAAGTCATGTGACAGATCTCTGAATTCTGATTGGGTGAATCACATTGGAAACTCCTTTAAAAAATAGCCAATATATTCTGCATACACAACAGTTAAATTCATATTAATATGTGAAGTTCTTCCTCGTTTTGAGACATGCACTATATTTTCATGTTTCTTTGTTGTTATCGTGTATAAATTACATAAAGCAGTCCTGCCCACTGATATCTGCATAAATGTCTGCTGTAATATAAATCTCTACCGATTACTAGCGTTGTGATTTATATTGTATAATGTCATGCAGCCCAGCCCGGAAATTAAACACTGATGCTGTTCAGATTCAGATTCTCTTCACCCACACTTATTTATACAGCTGATGTAGTTCCTGTTAAACTGACAGCCACAATTTTGCTTTTTCTCAGGCTAATTAAATAGCATATATGTGGCAAGTAGCTGCAGTCTTTGTTGGGCAGTATTAATGCGTGTTATTCTTTATGTATGCCTAGCTCTCTGCTGGTTGGTATGAAGTGTTTTGGCAGCTGGAGCTTGTCTGAATGCGTGTGTGTGGGCGGGATCTAACACAGACAGGCAGGCCTTTATCTGTGCTGACAGGGTAGGCGCAGCGAGAGACGTCCAGGCCCTGCACCAGCCTCACGCCCCCTTAACTGGCACACACCAAGTGTGTAATATCCAGGGAGCGGCGTTGGTCTAATTGAGTCCTTCCCTGCTCCCCTCCTGCCTGCCTGCATGACATGAACCAGAGAAAGTGAAACATTTCAGGAAATGTAATGGCCTCCAGTTAATTAAGTGAGAGAGCCGTGCAGTAAAGAGCCAAAACCAGATGGCGCTGAATTTATGCTCGCCGAAATCGACGCACACGGCAGTGCATACAGAAATGCAGAAGTAATCTTGAGCAATTTGCCCGCCATTTGCCACGTACATGATAAAATTCAACAATGTGAATTGTCGGTTTCATTACAGATGAATTTGTTGAGCAGAAGGCTCAGACAATGTAGATAAATGGCATGATTAATTGGAACAGAATGAATAACCCTGACTGATGTTGTATAAGCAGTGATTAACTCGTGCTCAGAGCTCAGATTGTTTTAAATAACAGGGGAGTTAAAGCCATGATTGCTGGGAGGTTACGAAATGATTGAAATCACTCCACTGCTGCTTATGGGAGAGAGCGCGAGAGAGAGAGAGGGATGGAGGAGGAAGACAAGAACTTGGAAGAGTTGACTCATTGTGAAGATCTACCCAAAGGCATTCTGCCTAACGCTGACTTTTAAATAATGTTATTCATGTCTCAAAAGACAGACAAGGAAATTGGAGGCTTTTGACATGCCCTAGAACAAATGACCTTGGACTTTGCATTAGAAACCTCCTTGTTTGCTTGTGTGTGGCATGTTAATCATTCTTATAAAACAGCTAGTACCAGTCCTCCAATTTTGTTTGGCTGAGCAGCGTTTTAAGAGCGTCAAATAACAGGACATTTCACTTTTTGTAGTCCCCCCATGTCATTGTTTACACATTCTAGTCAGGCTGTTTTTACAGTTGCTTTTAGCTTCACTTGAAATAATTTTCATTATGGATGCAGGATACATAAGTACCATATACCACTTATCGGATAATATTAGAGGGTTTTTATTATTTAATGATATCAACCAATATTGCATATTTAATTGTTCATGCTCATTTCTACTATTTTTACATTTCAGAACTTGTGCAAACATCATGCTTGCTTAAAGTTAATCTTTAAAAACACTACTAATTTAATAACAAAATCTAAGGCAAATCTCAAAATAAATATAAATTTTTCACACTGTGCATTTTAATTTTGAGATGCCTGAATTCACTTGTAGCTTTCTATTTTTTTCTTTTTTCTTTCTTTCTGTATTTAAGTAATGTTAGTAAATCTATTCCACAGATTTTCTTCCATAATCAGGACAGATAATGCAGAAAATGTCCAGAATCCGTCTGGGCCTAATTATGACTCTGTCTGGTGCTCTACATCTAGACTCATCCGTTGACAGTAACCACTGTGCTTTTTTTTGTGGAAGGATACGTGCATGTTTGCATATCTACAGTGATATTTTCTTGTGCAGGAGTGTGTGTCCTCCCCCGCTGATTGCGTGTAGGTGACGGACAGTTCATGCTGGTAGCCCGAGGCGATGAGGGATATGCCTGACATTGGGGCCCATCTCCCAGCTGATTCAGACAGCTGCACGCATACACACACACACAAATATTGAGAGACAGATGTCAAATTCTAAAAAGCTTGTTGACAATCAAACACGGACATTTCCAGAGCTCCCTCTGAGATGCTTAGAAGTCTTCCTGAGACATTTGGTGATGTTTTACATGGTTAGCGAAAAAAATGTTTTAAAGTAGTTTGGAAGCATCTGTCTGAATTCAGAGCAGAAGGAAAGAGGGACAGGCAGAAAGAGAGAGAGAGAGATGCAAGGTAAGGTAATTAAAACAATGCTCGAGCTGGATGCTGTCAGGGAGACTCACTACACGAGTGCTTTACTGCATCACTCACTGCACTCAATTACAGCCGTCTGTCTACTCTCAACCCCTAAACAATGACCTGCAAGACATCGCTGTGTGGAGAGACAGTTAGGAGTGGTAGGACAAGTGATTTGTTCTCAGGGAGCAAGAGACACTAACAAAACAGTACCAATTTTTCACCCCCCCCCCCCCCCCCCAAAAGAAAAAAAGTTGTGAGAAAGTTGTGTAAGTGAATATATTTGTTAAAAATCACGGAACTGTCATTGAAATGTCTTCTTTTTTTTTTTATAATGATTTATTAGGAAATTGAACTGAATGAAAGTAATTTATTGTGCTGTTTCTACATGTATTTAGCTTTGATTCGAAAGAAAACCGCGCATCCTTGTTTTTTTTTGCTTACAAAAAGAGTTCCCATCACTTCATATAACCCAGATTGCATGTCTGATGGCAGATGGGGTATTCTGATGGCGACTTTCATTCCTTTTATGGACCTTAACACTGTTATTTACTTGGCAGTCTATGGGACAGTCACAGGCCTCCCGGTTTTCATCCAAAATATCTTAAATTGTGTTCCGAAGATGAACAAAGCTTTTACGGGTTTGGAACGACATGGGGGAAAGTGAATAATGACAAAATTTTCATTTTGGGATGGAGTATCCCTTTAAGCAAGTTAAGTTAAATTGCTTGGACAAAGATTGTTTGTTGTTGTTGATGATGATGATGATGATTGTTTTATTATTATTGGTTTTAACTAGTAGTAGTAGTAGTATCAGTATTGTTTTTATATTGTAAAGTTATGTATTTTATTGTATTGAAAAAGCATCATAAATGACTGTTTAATGTGTGGTCTTTACAACAACAACAAAAAAAAAACTTCTATAGATTTAAAGTCCATCCTAGTCTGTTTTTGTATCTCAGGAAGATAGTTGTGGGCTTGTATGTGTCGCTGCTGGATCAGATAGGGTCACAATAGGGGAGTTCAGCTAACAACTATAATCAGACGAATCAGGAGGCTTTCCCCAGAATATCCCTCACATTGAGCCACAGAGGCCATTTTCAGCTTGATGGGGAGTTCCATAACACAGATTTGAGGGTGAGAGTGAACCCGGGTCCGGTGCTGTCTTTAATAGGTACAGCGGCAGAGGAGCCTGGCTCTCTTTAGAGACGCAGAGTGATGATGGATGGAAGAGACGGTATTGTGTTGAGGGCCGATCAATAGCTGCCACCAAGCCCAGTGTATTTCTGTCACTGTGGAGTTGAGTGTAGGATGTCAGGTGGATGTTGCCAGGATGATTTGGGAAAGTTTAACACCTACCCGCTCTGACGCCCCACACATCAGTCATTTTGGTTAAGAGAAGGGTTTCAAGGTCACTGTTGTTATTATTATTAATAAATACTATTTTATGATGTTCTTTTTTGATATAAGCAGTACGCAACTTAAGGCCTTATGTTAAGACATTTTAGGCATGTTTTGTTACCAGCTTAACCATGGTAAAATTACTGTAACTTGTGACTGATTTAAGTTTTTACTCCTTTTGAAAGCTTGTAGAAGCAAAAACAGTGTTCACTGTCTAGAGTTTCAACAAAAGATGAGGAAGTTCCTTGCTTTTTAATTGCTAGGTTTTAAGTAAGTCATGATGTAAGAATAGCAATGATTTATGATGTAACCTTTCTAAATTTAGCACGAAATTTAATGTTTTTGAGCCCTTTCAGCTCCTCCAGTAGGTTTTGTTATCCTGTTTGTGGACGTGTTTGTGGATGTTCCCCTGAGGATGAATACATTGAACAAGCATCGTTGACTCATCTGGAGCATCTTGTCATTCTTCATCTGTATGTGTGTGTCAGACCAGTCTGTGACTCTGTGGCCCTGCTTATGTGTGTGTGTATGGTCTCTATACTTACCGTTAGCCTGTATTAATCATGCAAGAGCTTGAGCTACTGTCAGAATCCCACAACCTTGTTTATGTGCTAACATGCATTCCTGCGATGAAGTGCGGACAATGGCAGGCTTTGAAATTGATCGGAACATACTCTGATTGCGCTAATAAGGCTGTCATTGAGGGAGATGTCATGTGCCCAGGGCGGGGGTGTTTGGGGTGGGGGGGGGTTGTTGTTGTTTCAGGCCATGCAGTACAGGGCAGGAGAGACGGCAGTCAGCACTCATGATTCTGGTAATGATATCATTACAACTAGTGATTGCTTCTCATGCATTGTTTAACAAAGACATGTTTGAAGTGCTCAGCAGAGAGCTCAGGCAGAGCTTTCTCAGCTTGCAAGCTGAATCAAAAGGCGGAGAGCAGATCAAGAGCAGGAGACACCTTTTTAAGCGCTCCACTTGCCAGAAAGAAGAAAGTTAAATTAACATCCCAAAATAACAGCATGTAAAAAGCTCAAAAGTCTCCTCTCTATCCATATGCAGTATAGTGACCCAAATCATATTTGGAACCTTTTTAATATATTTTAAGATGTAATTTATTCCTTTGATGGCAAAGCTGAATTTTCAGCATCATTACTTAAGTCTTCAGTGTCACATGGTCCTTCAGAAGTCATTCTAATATGCTGATTTGCTGCTCAAGTAAAATTTCTAACTATTATAAATGTTGAAATCAGTTTTGCTGCTTAATATTTTTAGTTGAAACCATGATAAACTACGATTCAGAAGTTTGGGATAAATAAGATAGAAGTATGAAATTAATACATTTGTTCAGCAAGAATGCATTAAATTGCCTTAAAGTGAAAGTAAAGACATGAATAATGTTACATAAATATTCTATTTCAAATAAATGCTGCTCTTTTGAACTTTCTATTCATCAAAGAATCCTGAAAGAAATGTCCCACGGTTTCCACAATAATATTAAGCAGCAAAAGGTTTTTAACATTGATATAACAATATATAAAAGACAATAAGAACCATTATAAATAACTGAGCGCCAATAATAATTAAAGGGATAGTTCACCCAAAAATGTAAATTAATTCATCAAACACTAAACCTCACATACCTCAAAACCCGTAAGACCTTCATTCATCTTCATAACACAAATTAAGATATTTTTGTTGAAATCCGAGAGCTTTCTGACCCTGCATAAAACTACCACATTCAAGGCACAGAAAGGTAGTAAGGACATCTTTAAAACAGTGCCATCAGTGGTTCAACCGTAATTTTATGAAGCTACGAGAATACTTTTTGTGCTCAAAGAAAACTAAAATAATGACTTTAATTAACAACTGACATAGAACCCCGATGCACAGCGCCTTGTTTGCAAGCAGAGGTATGAACGCATGCGTTGTGATACTCTTGTGAACACGTTATTTTTGTTTTCTTTGCACACAAAAGAGTATTCTTATAGCTTGTATATTAATGACAGAATTTTCATTTTTGGGTGAACTATCCCTTGAAGCATTAAATCAGCATATTAGAATGATTTCTGATAGATCATGTGAACTAAATACTGTAATACTGGCTGCTGAAAATTCAGCTTTGCATCACAAGAATAAGTTACATTTAATGAAATGCAATTAAATTCAATTAAAATACAATAAAATTAAAGACTACAATTTTAATTGTGGTTTAGATCAGGGCACTGTATAGGCAGATGGGATGTTTTCATGATCTTTTTATCATGGCTGCAGTGTGGGTTTTTTTATGATGTACCCTGTGGATATTTTCGTTCTCCTCTGAATTGTCACATGCTCGTTGTACTTATGCCAGCGGGAGTGAGGCAGTTAGCAGAGGTGAGCCGCAGGAAAAGCAGGCCCAGTCCCCCCCTCCACACGGCCTCTGCAGTCCACCTGGACGCCCGCCATCTGCAGCCACATCAACATCCATCATCCCACACTCTCTAAACAGCAGCATCAACACACGCTCACGTCCAGGATACCAGAACACATCTCACGCCGAATTACAGAACATGCCCGTAGCATTTCTCAACCTCTCAGATCTCTGTGGTATCTAAAATGAAGCATCATAAACCCAAGTGTGACAGTGATACTGTGCTGTACTCAATAATAAGGTTTTTTTTTTTCTCCAGGCCTGGTGAAGCCAGTAGTTATTTTTTGTTTGCCTTGCCAGCATATTCACATAGTTGCAAAAGGTTACTGTTTAGCAGCATATTTTTGAATGTGAGAATTTTAATGTATTTTTCACGAGACAATTTGTTTTTAATTTGAAATAAATAAAATAATGCTGGAAATGTTTGTACCCATTAGCTTTGGGATGGATATTTCTAGAATGCAGTGTCATATAATAAAATGCTTTGTATATGGTTTTTAGAACCAGTTATGCCTTGCCCTTGAATGCCTTGCCCTAACTTTCTGTTTCAATAGTAAACGCCCCGATATACTTCAAATGAAATCGAAGAACTATCAGGCCGAAACAAAGTTCGTTTTGAGAATAGGCCGAAACCGAAGTTCGTTTTTGAGTTCATTTCGGCAGTTCGAAACAGCAAGCAAAATCAAACTTTATTTCGTATTTCATCCTAAACACCAAACACCTTCCATTCCCCTTTGGTCCGTGGCAATTATGCAATTGGTGGGTGTGTTCTGAAACTCCACCTTCATTGATTTGCGATTTTTATTTTATTTTTTTCTCCTGGTTCGTTTCTCATTCAACGAAGGTCAGGCAAGAGAGAACAATATCTCCAGCCTAGTCACTTGCAACATGAATACACTGGAGTGTCAAATAGCTGAGCTGGCACAGATATATCCGCTCAGATTCAGAGAAAGCATTTAATTCCTAGAAAGAAATTGCAACAAAGCTTGGTGTCGATGTCCCGGAGATATGCAAAAAGCAAAGCAGAGAAGCATCCGAGAAAAGTTTTCCAAAGCCATGAAAAGAATAAAAGGAAAGAGTAAAGATATAAGGTAGCAAATACCAAATACATGTGTTTAAAATAAATGTTACACCATACTGCTTCTGCTGCTGTTTTTCTTTCAGTAAGCGAATTTAAAGGGTATACAATAAATTAAATGCCAAACGAACATACAATAATAAACCTTTGTCTTTATCAAAAGTAAATCATGACAACATCTAAAATATAAAAAGGTGTAACAATTTATCCAGTTTGATAAAATAAATGAACACAATATTAAAATAAAGTAAATTTTTCCACATCATGCTAAAGTTTTACAGACTATGAGACATTCACACTTCCCATAAAGGACTGATTATGGTTCTTTTGTATTGCAAACATGATACTTGACTCTGAACTGCTGCTAATCATTATTCTTTAGTCTATAATATTCTGACCATTGGTGCCCATCTCACACCTAGATTGCCTACAGTTCATTGTTCTTGTGTTTAGGGTGCGACACATGTTTACATTAATCTACACCCCTCCTCCAGCAGCGCGGGTGTGTGTTGGAATGTTCGAAAACAGTATACCGTCGCTCAGCCTTTTCAAACTTCTTTCCCCCAAAACGAAGAACGAAAACGAACTTCGTTTGAAGTATACCGGGGCCTTTAATGTATCAACATAGGAGATTTTTTGTGTTCTTGAAAGGTTTTTAAGTGTCTTTCTCAAGGTCACAGTGGTGGAAGATGGTCTCAGGAACTTCACGTATCGCTCCATTTACTGTTTCAACTTCAGACTGTGACCTTTGTGTTTGCAGCCTAGTGATCTAACCACTACGCTGTGTCATTTGCTGCCGATCAGCCATTTCCTGATGTAATTTTAAGCTTTGTTTGCTGCTATATCTGGGCGACATGTCATCAGTAATGGAAGTGGTGTCTAGGACAGGCTTCGCTCACTCCCAGCTCTTTAGCAGTAATTGCATCTGGTGATGGTAAGTATAGGATTAGTGGCTTTAGATAAATTTCCACCAAAAGGGCCTGTCTTCTGTGGCTTGTTCGTCTCTCTCTCTCATTGTCTCTTTTTCCCCATCCGTGTGTCTCTCTCTATTGGTTTGTTGTCGGTTGCACGTCACGCTCCAACTGGCCTGCTGCACTCTCAGGGGAGTACCTTTAACACCTCAGCAATGCTGGCTTTCTTCTCTCTAATCTTCCCTTTCCCCTGCCCAGATTACTGTATCAATAACCATCTGCCGGCCCCCTCAGACAGCACTGCCCCTGGTACAGTCACAGCCCGTGGGCATGCAGTCCTGCCTCATGCAGGATTATGTGGGACGTTTGAGACACAGTAATGAAATTGCACTGTGATTGGCCTGTGAGTAACCAACAGTTGCATCTTTGTTTTGGTTTCTGGGCCGCCACCGGTTCACCAGTGTTTATATCACCAGCACAAAAACAATGTGGGAAAAATAGCATCTTATGACTGTGTGGTCAAGTTGGTTCTCATTTTTGTGTGTGTGTATGTTTTTGCTGCTGTTATTTTCTTCTTCGTTTAGCCAGCTGAAGATTTCAGAGCTCAGCCTATCCCTCAGGCTGTGCGTTTTGTTGAAATGTCTTTTTAGGTCCCTTCCTCTTGCAGCTGGCATGGCTAACCCACTGGCCTGATTCACAAAGAGAAATACTCTTTACGTTTTCTGCTTTGAGCTTCGTCACAACATGGATAACTGCACAGGATGGAGATGAAAGTGGGCGCTGAAGTAAATAACCAGTGTGGTTGGCCCTCGCTTGCTCCCCGGCCCGGTCTGTCAGGGCCACATTTCTAACCCAGACCAGATGTCAGTGTGCACTCACCCAGACACTCCTCACCTCCTCTATGCCACCTTTATTCTTCACCGTCCATCTTCTTTTCATGATCTAATTCTGAGCCATTCCTGAGACTGTCAAGTGTAAGGGTTCTTTTTAAACAACTTCAAACATGTCCAGCATATGTTTTTAATTCATTAACAGCATAAACACTGTGGCTCTGTGGTGCCTTCAAAACATTTCAGCTCATTTGTTTCATTTGCCTGAAATGACAACTTCTGGCTCAGCCAATGAAGTGCAGCATTACATGCCCAATCTTTTTAGCTGCCTTGGTTCCGGAAATATTTTTCCAATTCATTTTTGTTAAAGAGTTGTAAGGCATGAAACAAACCAAATATTTGTGTCATAGCAGCCTTAACATGTATTTAATCCTATATCTCCTTACAGAATACAATGAGACTTGCTCCTGCCATTTCACATGTCTCTCTGTCCTCTTAACTAATAGAGTGCTAATAGAGTGACTTTCAATGTGTAGACTTATTAGAAGTCCAGCATTTCCATAGTCTTGCCTAGTGAATAGGATCTATTACAGTTTTCCAGTGGGGTTGCATTAACTCTAATTCCTGGAGCTAATCTTGAAGTAATGCTGCTTAATCACTCTTAATAAAAGAGTGGCTCACCTTGGCTGCTGGATGGCTGCATTATCAGATCATTGAGATGTAATTGGTGTCATGAAACCTAGTGGTGGGTTATCTCCATGGGGACTGGAGTTTTCCCCCAAATTTATGAAACAAAGATTAACCTTGGAGTTTTTGGCCTCTGTGCAGTGAACACAAACATGGGTGTAGCTGTAGCTCTGTGACCCGGAAAAGGGTAGGTCTTCTGACTGGAACCAAATACAAACAGCTAAATGCCAGGTTGGAGTGTTTTGAGTGATGTCAGATGGTCTATTATAGATTAATGTACATGTCTCAGCTCTATTATGCAGTGGCTGTGACAGACAGACAGACTGCAGGTGGTCTCAGCCCCTTACATCCATGAAGCACTGCTTCTTTCCACCCCCTCTTCCTCGCAAAAGGCAGAGGTTGTCACAACTGGTCCCTAGAGCCGTTCAGTCGAGCAAAGGGCGAAGCCCAGCACACAGAATTGGAATCTTTTATCCCTCACAGAGCCCTTTTATTATCTGAAATAAAGCTGTTTTATTCATACATCTTGCTTGAACTTGAGTTTCAGGTCATTTTGTGATATTTTATGTAACAGTCTTTTTAACTTGTAGCATCATTGCGAGTTTACACACAATCTAGAGTAAAAGTCTGTTGACTCCAAGGACAGTAATTTTAAAGTTTTAATAAACATTGTAATTTTCTGTGTCTACACCACACCTATAACAGTAGTGTCACAGAGGAGCGATATCATTGGAATCACTTTCAGAACATTTTTTTCAGCTGATGAATGGTAAAAACATTGAAAGCCAATCAGAATCCATCTGACTTTAAAGAGCTTGCCATTTTAAATGGTAGATGACAAAACTGCAGCATGTTATCATCCGTTGGTGTGGTCGCTAATATAGTTATTGTTCTCATTCTTGGTGTGAACGACATTAGCTGCAATTAGCTTACCATACCATAAACATACACTGGGTACACTGTGACACATCAAAATATTTTAATTCATTATATTATAATTCACGATTTAAAGCAACCCCACATGGTTGTGTGTGAATCTGCACCTCATAGACGCAGTTAAAACATTTGCTTATAAATAGTGTATAAATATGTGGAAAAAAAGTCGCAATGCATTGATATATATGATATATTGTATCAGCATAACTGTAACTGATTTTCTTTAATTTTATAAATTACAAATGTAATGAATTTTTAGGTCAAGAAAATATAATTTTCACATTATTTCATGGGTTTTGAAAAAAGAACTGAAGGTTATATAATGTATATCCTGTGCTACATACTCTAACAGAGCTTTGAAATGTGTCCTAAATGAAATAATAGCATTGCTACACTAAGCTCTCATTAATTAAGGCTGCATGTGTGCTTTGTTTTGCAGGAGGCCGCCACGTTTGCACAAGAGCGAGGCTTTGAGGTGAGTGGATGGAGGATCACACCCTAAACAGATCCTAAAGGATTATTTTTCAGCTGATAATGAAGTTCTTTTTCGGACAGTGATTGATGTGCTATTATACTCTCTTGGCCCCCTTGCAGTTGTCGCCATAGCAACCTGGCAGTCGTCATGGTTTCTTTGTTCAGCCAGCACTCCGGCTCACACACTCTCTCTCTTTCTCACACACACAAACACATTTTCTCCCCTACTCTCACACATTCTCTTCCCTCTCTCTCTCTCTCTCTCTCCCGTCCCCCTCCTTTTCTGTTATGACGCATTCCTCCCAGGTCTGCACCCAACATCGCCTACAGATGTTCTTTATTGAATTTTGAGAATGCTCTTGGGAGGAGAAAAAGAAATCCTCAGGGGCTGCTTTCAGTTCTGTCGGTGTACTGGGCAGGGCTGGCAGGTGCCTTTGTCGAGGAACCCACCTTGTTAGCTTCATTAGACCACGCAAGGATCCGCCGCGGCATTACACTCAATTACACTGCACCGCATCTGCTCATAAATACTGGATCACCTTCCCCTCTCAGAATGTGGAAACACTGATTGGCCTTGTTTGCTCATAACACGTCAAAACAATATGAGTTATCTGTCTGAATAGCAGGGAAATGCAAATGTAATAGTAGTGTTTCTCGTCTCATATTCACAAGTGTACATTTTGGGGGTGGGGGTTAAATGTGAATTCATAAGCAAAGTAAATGTGAGTTTAGGAACAGCACACTTAAATAATTGAAGTGGCTTATCTTTTTTCACATGCAGTGCTATCCGCCTGAATGTGTTTCGTCTCAGTATGAATAATTGTCTTCCAGGATCACTCAAGGTGCGATCAACGTGACTGGAATGCAAAGCAGATTCTGGCAGCAGAGTAAGTCAGAGAGAGAGAGAGGAGAGGGAGGGAGAGATAGAGAGCATGCAGGGGCGAGGGAGAGAGAGGAAGAGCAGTTCGTGAGCCAGGGAGCTAGAGGAGGGGGCGAGAGCTTGCATCGCACAGAGTAAATATATAAATGGCAAGCACTGTCACACACTTTGAGTACCTCTTCACTGATTTCACACACGTCATGTTGATTTAGGGCTCAGAGAAAAGGGAATCTTTGACATACGAGTCTTTACCCTCATTTTGCTTCAGAAATAAACATCTCAACAGAGTATGGCAGCTGAAATGTAAGCATTTAGTGACAGGATGGAGAGAAATCGAGAAAATGTTCTAGTTTCAGGCCTTAAACATGCCGAGAAGCATGTCATCATTTGTCTCTCGATGGTGGCGTTTTTCGATCTTATTCATACACGCCTCCGCACATCAGCTGACTTTCCATATCTGCGTGTCTGCTGACTGATTCTTAGTTTATGTGGTTTGTAACATCACAGGCGTGCTCCCCCTCATTTATCTGCAATAAATTTCTACCCCACTCATACTTAGAGCGAAAACTGGGGTTTATTTTATTGGGTAATAAAGGCACAAAAGTTTTTTTGGAATTTAATTTATTAAAAAAAAAAAAAAAAAAAAAACATAATATGGTGAAAACAGTTTGAAAATAAACCAAGGTTTCCAGTGTTTAGGAGAACAAAATTCGAAAATTAAAATTGGAAATTTAAATTGTAGCAGCTGTGGTCCTTTTAAATTACTTGATTACTTCTGAGTTTTTTAATGAACATCTAAGAATTTATTCATTAAATTCTATAAAAATAAATAATTGATGTTTACTTGCATATCTTTTATAAAATTTTATTTAATATATATTTAGAATATTTAATACTTAATTTATAACATTATTCACCAGGTTCATACTTTAAGGTGCATTTTTTTGATGTATAAAATTTCAAGAAAATGTGTTTTCATTGTAGTTTGCCACTTTTTAAAATATATAATATAACATTTATTATTAACAAATTTAATATATTATATTTATTAACAAATATAATATATTTTATCAAATTTTCATTCAGAAAAAAAAGTAAATTTTTCAGAAAATCTAAAAAAAAAATTAAGTTTCATTCCATTGATATATCCTCCCAGGATTTTTATGCAATATCACAGAATTTGCATGAAATACATGGATGGAAACCCCAGATAATGATATGCATTATTGTGGTTGTAGGCACTCTAAATCTCGTAGTCTTCCCAGGAAGCCTGTTGTTCAATACAAACTTCCAATTACCCCTGTTATTATCCAAAGAACTCCCTAGCAGACGCTGCTAGACATGCTGCACCTTTGTAAAGATAATATTTTTCTCATGTCTTAAACAATGTGGCAACATTCAGAAGTGTGAAAGAAGCGTGTTTTTACAATACAGCTCTACATCTCGTGAAAATACACGCTTTATGAAAGTGAAAATCAAACACGTCTGCTTAGCATCAATCCATTTCCCTTGCTTCAAAGAGATGGCTTGTTAATAAATCAATTTACATCTCAAGAAGGTAGATAAGAGTGTGTTATTTTCTCTCTGTATTGAGCCGGCATTAGATCTGGCTCACATTGTGATCCGATCCTCATCTGTTTTATTTAAATACCCTTAGATGTTGAATCCGCCGCAGGGTAATTGATGTTCTATTGGCTGCTGTTCCTCCTACAGATTACAATGAAGGAGCTGTTTTATTAGCTTTAATATGGACACAGAATTGGACACCCTAATAAGACAGAGTTTTTTCGACTGCTTTCATCATCATTAAAGGAGAACATCTCTTCTGATAATCACTGACAGCTACATTATGGCTTTCATGAACTGATGGTTACCAGTGAATGGAGAGATATTATGGTTAAGCTTAATTAAGCTTGTGCTTATTATGTTTTTTACGCTTAAAACCTTCATTACACACTCCTCTGTCCAAACAGTTATTGAGTAGCAAGTAGTCAATGGCATGAATATGCTAATGTGTGTCCGAGACCTTAACAGGGGACTGTGTAGTCTGTCTTTTACATTGAAGGGTTAGTTCACTCAAAAAGTCTGCTGTAACTTACTCACCCTCATGTCATTCCAAAAAAGACTGACTGACTTTCCTCTGTAGAATACAACATAAAATATTTCACAAGAAATGTAAAACCATTAAAATTTAATGGGGTCCAAAACCAACGTTGACAGACATTTTACAAAATATCTCCTTTTTGAAAAAAAGAAGAAAAAAGTAATCGGAAAATTGCAAAAACAATTTGCGAAAAGGCATTATTTCCATCCAACAAAAAATAAACTGGAGTTGTAGCTACTGTGGCACTTTTTAGTTAATAAATTACTTCAAAGCACTTCAAAATGCAAACCACTTCATGTTTGCTAGAGATCAGAAGCAACATTTTTGCAGGTTTTTACAGAGTCACGTGCCTCTCTCTGAGTCATGTAACTTTTTGATGGACCTCTAGGAAATTATTTGGTTGGTTTCTGATAATTGTGTTTAATCATTTCATCTTATTACCAAAGATTGTAATAAATTTAACACCTATATCTGTCTCAAACAACAGGTGTATGCTTTTAAGGCTCATTTTGGTCAGTTTTAAAATGACATGTAGGTGAGTAAATGATGACCGAATTTTCATTTTTGTGTGAACTATCCCTTTAACACAATAAGCAATCAGCGTCAGTGAAGTCGAACAACACTTCTAAACCAAAGACTTGACTTGTCTCACTTTTTACATTCAGTCTCAGTGACAAATTGCCTTCAACAAGCCCTGGAATCCAGTATCACAGTATTAACCTCTCCATTAGCACCTCTGTAGACTCCCACAACGCCTCTCCCTTCTCTCCTCCTTGGGAACGATCAACCTTTTAGTGGTGATTAGAGGCTGTGTTTGGGGAAGTGATTAAAAGCCCCCTATGCAATTTAGCTGGAGCAAGTTAGCGCCAGTGGGGGAAACAGCAACATGGGAGTGTGCATCCCACGGCAGCTGCTCCTAACAGTCTCCGCAGCCCTCTGCCCCCCAACACAGCACCTGTCTGCAGGAGAGATGTGCACAGAAAGCCTCTTTATTCCCAGAAGGGCTCTTGCCTTTCTCTGTCTGGACTGAAGGATCCAGTTGTGATGTGTCTTGATGGGTTAATTATGAGAATAGCTCTGACAGTTGATATTCAGATCAAAGCGAGCAGGCGTTCGGTCCCTCTTGGTCCCTCAGGCATATATGTATTCACACCAGCAGATAGCTATGCAGAGATAAGTGCCTCAGAGTGAGGTGGGAAGGCTAATTTATACCCCACACCTCCCAAATCCTCACTCACTCTCTCTTCCCCAACTCTTCTGCATCCAGCTCGCCATTGCCTCCCCCTAAAATCATGCTACTAAAAATTAAACGACTCTTTAGAAGTGAATGATTAATCTAATGAAGCTGCAGAGGTGTTCTACTTCTGTTAATGAAGCCTTGCATTCTAATAAGTCACAGGCATACACTGTAATCATAATTGAAATACCAAGCAGGGTTAAAGACAAACTGTGATCGCAGATGTTGCAGCGCCGAGATATATATGTAGAAAGGAAACAAGTAGGCAGCGGCTGCTGGGGGCTTTTATTCAGAGCTCAGGGTCCTTGGATTCCAGCTAAACATCTGTTTTTCAATGGGCAATCGCTGTATCCTGAATACATATAACAGACTTCTCGGCTTTTACAAGAGCCTTGCAAGTTTCTATGCGTGCATACTCCCCTATGTCTGAAATGAAACACCTCCTCACACTTCAAGGAATAAAAAAAAAGATGGTTTGACATGAAGAGTTTGCATTTCTGATTTGCATTGTTCGAGGCCAAGAAAAGAGAGTAAATTATGAATGAGTAAATGGTATTCGAGCACATCAGACATTTAATCTGTGCAGATGAATGGAGCTCCATATGAATATATGGCTCCTCAGGTGCCTGTACAGTAAGACACCCCCCCACCCCCGCTGGATCTCCTGGGTGAATAAGTGTTCATGAGCATGTGTAGCTACACTCTCTCATGGCTATCATGTTTTTGATAGTAATGATGAAGGGATAATGGTGGGATTTTAGGCAGCCACTTCTCGTCACAGGATACCTATAGACCCCAGCCCCTGACAGATTTACAGTGCGCAGTCAGCTGATACTGTAAAACAGTAAGGTTTTTATAGAGCCCTGGGCTCTGCTTAAAACAAGCCACCACATTCGTACTTGACTGCTTTCTGGGTCTAGCCTTGGGCCTGTACTGTCTGTGGTTGAGTTTTCCGGAGAAAACATAATTATCTAGTTAGTTTTGCATTCTGGTGTCGGTTCCGATCGGAAAACTTGGTTAACCTTCCCCAAAGCACACTGTATTAATGATTTCATTCATATTTATGAAGTGGCTTTATACTTGTTGGGGGGGGGGGACTTTTTATTGTATTTCAATTAAAATGTTGGTCATTATAAATTCTTTATTTTTATTTTTCCAAATCCGTTTTTTCGTAAAATTTTTTCTTCACTCCTTTTTAACTGGATATTCACTGTTTTAACAAAAATTTGGTCTTGTGTATGGTCTTATACTTTTTTTTTTTCTTAAAGCAGCCTTGTTAATTTTTTCCCCCTCAGAAATTCTTTTAGTGTTTACATTTTTCTTTATAAAAGGCATATAAAAAATATATTTTTTTTAAATTATTAATAATTAAGCAAACTTTTTATTTTTTGGCAAACAAATGGGATTTCCAAAATTCCGATTATTCCTTAAAAAATTTTTTTCATTTTAGTAGTAGTAGTATGCTAAGTTCTTTTTTTTTTTTTTTTTGCCATTACCTTAACTTTGTGTATGTGATATGACGCTTTTTACTCAGGCGAATTCCAGCCATTTTATAGTAATAGTATAGTCTGTGTGGGATGGTAGAAAGAAATAGCGGTGAGATCATCCAGAAACAAAGTTCCACCACATGAACATGTGCCGAACATGAAATAGCGGTGAGTTCATGAAATGACCATGTGCCAGGATTTGACCTTGCCCCGAAGCACAGTTGCGCTACATGTTGGTGTGCTGCCCATGAGGCTATCGTCTCTGACCCGAAATCCAGTCATTTCAATAGGAATGCAATTGATTGGGATTTACCCAAGCAGATTTTGCTTTGGGTTCAGTTGTTCACAAAAAAATTAGAGTGCTGACCAACAGAAAGCTGATTTGGTTTATAAGTCTCTTTTAAGTGTGAGCTGTGCGTCTTATATTGCTACACTATTGACAATGGAAAATTTACCTTTTTTGCCTGCATCTTTAGTGTTCTGCCATAGAAAAACATGAATCACTGAGCCAATTTCATTTGCAATACAAATGCAAACGAAAACTACTGTCTGGCAGTGTAAACTCACACCGAAGTCAATATCTTGAACAGCAAATGCTGCAGTAAGCTGATTGAAACTGTTCTGTGTTCTGCTGATTGGCCAGACTGCAGGAAAGTGGACCCTTTTATTCGAGTGTGGAGGGAGGCAGAGGTGATGAGGCAGCTGGGCCTGCCTGGGACACCACACTACCTCGCCATTAACAAAACTGTCAAGGGCTGGTGGCTGCCGTGGCCAAAGCAGTCTCTCTAGACTGCTTTTGGCAGGGGGACGAGTGGACATGTGACAGACTCAAAGCTTTGGCACTGCCTCAGACACTCTTACTGGGGCTTTGTGTAACTAGGGGTGGGGGGATGGTATCAAACCACCAGCACTCAACCCCTTAGACCAAACAACCCCCCAGCACCAGCACCGGCACCACCCATTCCACACACTCCCCCTGCCCCAGCCCAGCTCCTTCTGTCCAGTGCCAGCTGGGAGGTGTGAGGACTAGGAAATGCAAATGATCTCACTCAATTCCATAAACATCAAGCACTCACATACATGCTTATCTGTTAGTTCTATACTAATATTTATTTTGTATATGAATTTAATTATATATTAGAAAACAAATTACATGGCTGCTCTTCTAGGACATCTATGTAAAATGACGTAACCCATGAAAAATCACTTTAGGATTAGTTGCTTAAAAATAAGTTAGTTCTGAGAGAAGCATTTAATGCAATGAAATTCAGAAATTTTGGTTTCCAAAAGTGTCCAAATACTTTTGGACCTACTGTAGGTGTGGACAGGGCTCTGATCTGCATGCTTTACAGAGTCCACTCCCACCTGGTCAAAGCTAGCACCCCAATCAGGATCTTCTACTTTGACTTCTTCAGTGCCCTCAACATGCCTCTCCTACTTGGTAACAAGCTCAACGCGATACTGGTGAACGCCTCCACAATCTCCTAAATCATAGACTATTTTACCAGCAGGCAGAAGTTTGCGAGGCTCTGGGGAGAGAGCGTGGAGGTGGTGTAGTTCTACAGGTTGCTTGGAGTCCACTTAAAAAGCAGACTGTACTGGACAAACAAGTAAGCTGTGCAATACATGAAAGGTCAGATCAGGAGGCGAAGGTTTTAACATGTACAACATACTGCTAAAGGTATATTTTACTATTTTATTTAGTGCTTTTATAGACAAAAATGTTCTGCTAGTGGCTTCTCTATTACTGGAATTATTAGAGTCAAATTGAAGAAACAATTCTGTTTGTCCTCATAAACATGCATGGAGTATTGTAGTAGTAGTAGTAGTACTGACTTGTTCCTCCACAGTATTATGAAAGTGTTAAATAAGATACCAAAGCCAAATGACATTTGAATGTCTTGATTCTTGCATTGGCATTCTGTACATTCTGTACGGAAATACTAAATAAACACCTCCTCCACTATATAATAATCCCCAAATGTCTAAAGACTCTTATGAAGCTTATTCAGACTCTTTCTCAATTACTTAATAACTAACAAATGCTGATTAGTGTCTTACTATGTGACTACCCAAATCAAATAATCAGAATTATTCTTTCCAATGAATTGTGACTAGTGTAGTCTGATTATGAGACTTATTCTTTGTAATGAATCAAACCCACACAGCTCTGCCAGTTCCCAAATGAATGACTCTGAATGTTTGGTTCCTTTGAATGATGCTTTTTAGTGAATCAAACACATGTAGTTTGCAATCAAGTGTTTTATGTCAGTCTGACTGTTTAACTATTAAACCTAAAAGCCACAGAAATATACATATTTTTTTAAATGCAGAGATAGTGTTACATATTACTGTTGTCTTTGTCTACACAAATATGCACAGTTGTAAGTGTTAAATCTATTTGCATCCTCTCCAAAACTCCTAAACAGAATTTCTGAATAACTGCCTGCCTCATTTAGTCCTAAAGAAGCATTTGAATGCTAAAGAGAGCTGACGTTGTTGGTATCACCTCTGTAGCTCTCATTCCCTCTAACAGAACTTATTTTCAGAGCATCAATTTTGCCATTTCTTCTGTTTTGGTTGACAATCAGAGTGACATTTAAACTTGTTTATTCAAGCATTGATTATTTCAAACAACTGTCCAACTTTTTTCTTGAAAGAAAATCGGTGTATTGCAAATGTAGCCATATAAAAACCAGAAGATTGAATACATCAGTGGACTGCTTTAAAGCAACTGAGCAATATATGTCATTTTAGCATCTTGTTAGCATTTAAACATTTCACTGGAATGAATATGTGAGTCATGAGTGATGTGATTACACATGACATTTAGCATTTCAACACAACAGCCGTTCTGAGTGAGATATAGTTGGCAATTGCAGTCACTAAACATGCTCAGTAGGTATGATAATGACTCAGGTTTTACAAGGTGCAGGATTAAAGTAAATCTGATCTAGAATAACTTAATATTTGCTTCTTACCCTCAAGTATGTGTTTTATTTTTTCTCTCGTGCAGACTGAAGACATTGAGGAAATTGCGAAGAAGGCCCAAAGCTTGCCCAAAGAGAACAAGAAAAGGCAGAGGATTGTTGTCTTCACCCAAGGCAAAGAAGGAACTGTAATGACCAAAGGTGCGTGGGTCAGTTTTCATCTATTCAGAATTAGGTTTTCATAATCACGCTTTTAGATCAGGACAGTCTTGTGTTAAAAAGAAATAACACAACCCCCAGAAACACTTTTAGTTATTTACAGTTGGAATGATGTTGATAGATTTTCTCTGTAAATATTAGTGAATAGCCTCAAACAAGGTCATCTTAAGAAAAGAATGCCGTTTTCTCTGGCGGCTTTCCGTGTTGCTCAGTGTGAAATGAATTCGCCCTTGGCAATGACCTCCTATCTCTCAGATGCAGAATTTGAATCCAAAGGGCTGTTGCAGTCACATTGCTATGGTAACTGAGTGGTGGGGGATCTTTCTGTAGAGTGGATAAGTTTAACTGAATAGTGGGGAAAGCATAACAGTTGTAGCTGATTAAACCAGCGGGGTTTGAAGTAGAAAGCGGGGAGGCGGCAGGAATGTAAAGGGGACAGGCTGAGCTGTTTGTGCTCTTCTTCTCCTGCTCTTCATTTCTTCTCCTTTTGCACCTGCTAGAATGGCATTCCTCGCTTTACAGTCTGCCAGTGCCCAGTCTCGGCTAAATTCCATTTGTTCAGGATAATTCGGCTTTTATTGCCTTTTGTATTTTGATTCATTGAATTTCACAGTGTTCTTACAATGAATTCTGTCGAGGTTGGACATTATTTAAATCTCTTGGGGACACAATGAGCGGCTGCCCTTGCTGCGCTCTGGAGACCCTGGAAAAACAATGAGGTAAACATTGAACATGACCTTTAGTGTCTGCCTAGACGCAAAAACCTTGAAGCGGTTTGCCTAGCGGGTGGCATATATACATAGTTCAGCCTTGGTGCTCATGCAAGAAACAAAAGTTTGAATTCGGTCTGCGTCCAATTTTTCCTCCCTCTCAGCTAAAAATGGCTAAAACAAATATTCTGATATAAAGTCACATTTTTGTTTGTTTACACTTTGGTTAATACGTTTTTTTTATTTTATTTTTTTTATGGTTTTGAAAGTCTCTTATGCTCACCAGGAGTGCATTTATTTATTCAAAGAAATACAGTAAAGAAGTAATATTTTGAAATATTATTACAGTGTAAAATAACTGTTTTCTACTTTAATATATTTTCAAATGTAATTTATTCTTGTGATGGCAAAGCTGGTTTTTCAGCTCCCATTACTCCACTCTTAAATGTCACATATTGCTCCAGAAATCATTCTAATATGCTGAGTTTGGTGCTCAAAAACATTTATTTCTTATCAGTGCTGCAAGTAGTTTTTTTTATTTAATAAATTAGTATTTTTACTGAACATATAAATTATATAATCAAATTACATTGTCTCCATTTTCATTTGTTTACCAATGGTGACATGCATGCCTAAGGTTTCCGACCACTGATCTGTACAATAAAATGCCATGTTAAGGGTGTTCTCTGTTTTTATAGGCCTCACACAAATGATGTCCCGATGACACCGCAGGCCGCTCTGAGTCCCTCACCCCTGTTAGCTTATAGGTCTAATCCTATTCACAAGTCTGCACTACAGAATTGAAGTGTTGTTAAACAGAGCTGTCGCAGAGCTCTGTATTATACAATTTACACAACATGTTACCAGAGTAACGCGGCAAAGCTGGCTGTATTGGTTCCACTGCGCTGCGTTTATCACACAAACGCTAATAGCATTAGTCCCCCTGGGCTGATAAGGCTGCTCAGGCAATTGCTACTCCTGTAAAGCCTCATCAGAGGAAAGCGCTACAAGACAATCCTTCCCTTTTTCTACAGAACCGCCTCACTCCCACTTGTTCCGAGCTAACTTTCAGCCTAAGCGTCGGCTTTAGAGAAAATACTCTCCTGGAGGCATTTTACACTGTGCTGAGGAAAAAGGCGGGCTTGGCTAACCTCCCGCAGCCCTTTCATAAGGAGCCGCAGGGTCGGCGGCAACCCCCGGCGAACCTATACGAAACGAACACTAAGTGAACGAGGATGCCATGTAAGAGGTAGTTGGCCGTAAAAAATGTCAGGCGTCGCACGAGCGCCGAATAAGTGGGTTCAAATAGCAGGGGCGACGGAGAAGTAGAGGGACGTTATTGCTCCCCGCTGCCTCCGCCAATAAACATCAATATAAAAGAGAATTGAAGATTTGCTCAACCTCCCAGAGGCTGTGCTCTGATGCCGTCTGATCTCTACATTTCATTTGCAATTTGCTCTCTGTGTGGGGATGTGATCATTCAGCAGGCTCTGAATGTCACAATGAAGTTGTTTTAATGGTGATTAAGAAGGCTGGGATGATAGGCCCTGGGGGCGCCGCTCCAAAGAGATGCAGATTTGTTATTGTGTAGTTCCTTTTTGTGCACGCCAGCTTTCTCTCACGGCATAAACGCAGGCTGTCCTCGCCCCTCCACATTAATTTCCTTAATGAAAGCTGCCAGAAGAGGAGCCCTTAATGAAGCACCTTTGTGACATCGCTGTACAGAGTGCAGCCCTGCTGGCGTACCTATTACAGGCTCATATTAAGAGTGCGGCGCCCACGGTCTTTGATCTAATGATGGCTGAGTGTGCAGGGTCGCCCAGGGGCTCCAGCAGGGACGACAGTGTCACGGGGAGGAAGAGAGTCTGTGATGTTCTATTAGTACTTTCCCTCCTCCGTGAATTCACATATTAAGATAACTAACATTTTTCAAAATAGAACGTCCCGTATAATCCCGAACTACTTGATGCGTAGGAATGTAGCCCAGCAAGGCCAGGCTGACAGTTTCGCGCAGAGTCTCTGCTGTTCACATTGAGTCATAACTCAGAAGTGTTTACTTTACTTTAACTTCCCGGAACAGAGTTTCAAGAGAGATAACCTTTGTTGTGTTCCTTTTAATATCACAAGAAGTGAAACTAACACCACAATAGGAGGGGCGTCTTTGCATTTCTGCAGAGAGAGAGAGAGAGAGAGAGAGAGAGAGAGAGAGAGAGAGAGAGAGAGAGGCTGCTGCAGTTTTGTTAATTTCCAGCTGACTTGTAAACTCTACTGTTCAGTGATATCTGGACGTGACCATATCCTTATCTTATCTAGACTGGAATACACTGGGCTTGGATGTGGTTGACCCAGCTCAAGAACATGATGTGATTTAAAGGGACAGTCCATCCAACAAATAAAAATAGTCTTTGTTTACTCACCTTCATGTCATTTTAAAATGGCTTGACTGACTTGTTTGACTGACTTCTCCAAAGTTTGCCTGATGTTTTGCACTTGCTTTTAAATCAAGGCTACATTAAAGTTGGCATAAAATGAAAACTCACCTTATTTTCTAAATGCATGTTATAGATAAATAGTTCATCAATGCGTATGTTTGATTTCTTAAAATAAACAAACAAAAAAACCTTTTTGAGCTCGTAATTTTCATCAAAATGTCATAACTCATCATCTGGTGAATCATCAGACTTCTCCCTGGGGACATATGCAGGGCTTCTATAATGATTTACCAATTCATAGAACCAAGTTCTGCCCTACTTTTTTTTCTTTTTCAATAATATGTTTCTGTCACTACTTCTGTTTCATTGTAAGAAATAAATTGCCTTTACTTCTGTTGTGAAAAATTGTAAAGTTGCTCCATGTAAAATCCGTTTTGTTTTTGTCGTCCTACTAAAGAGGAACATTTTCATTCCTGCTCCTGGAGAGGTGCTGCTCGTCTTGAAACTTATTCAGGAGGAATGTGTCTAATGTGCTGTCAGATTTACCTGCACCTAATGAACTCCCCAGAGGAGCCTTTTAGTTTCAGTCTGTTTTCCTCCATCTCTGTGAGCCCTCAGCAAAGGTCATTATGCACTCATGAACACACAAGCTCTTCCTGTGTGTGTGTGTGTGTGTGTGTGTGTGTGTGTGTGTGCGCGCGCACGAGTGTGTTCACACTCTCCCTCACATTTTTCTTGTGTTATGTTACGGCTATTATTCTGTGATGTTTGCCCGTCCTTGTTTGTCTCATTAATGCAATGCACCTTCAATGCAGCTGAGCTAAAACAGAAACACTGTAAACGGTCAGTTAGTGGCTGCTTGTTTTGATAGGCTTAAAAAGCAAAAGAAAAGAGCTAAGAGTTATAAGATTATAGCATTGATTGATTACATAAACAGCCTCTGTGATGCCTTTACTGACATAAAGTGGACTGAACTTTCCTGTTCGACATTTTTTTTTGACAGATTTTGCTATGTGACATGAGTTGAAAAACTGATTTATCATTTTATTATCTCTCCTTCTCATAACTGCAACTTTATATTATTTTATTGTATCTCTCAATTGCAAATTTCTCGCACAGCTTCAACTTAATGTCTCAATTACAAATTTGTCTACTGCATGCACTTACATTGACTATACATCTAAGTTGCATCTTTAATTTTCATGATTGTAACTTTAGACTTCAAAATTGATTTTATATTTTAATGTGACTTTTAAACTCACAATTACCATTATTTTTACTCAGAGGTGGAAACAAGCTGACTTTACTATTGCAATTTCATATCTTAATTGTGACTTAATATCTCACAACTGCACACTTATTTTATTTAAATTGACATTTTAAAATTGACAACTCAAAATGTGACATTTTATCTCTATTTATTGGTTTTTACACTATGAACTTTATATTATATCTCAATTTTGATTGAATTGTGAAATATTTTTCATAATTGTGACTATACATCTCATATGTACAACTTTATATCTAACAAATGTGACTTTTTATATCATTTTCTTTTTATTTTAAACTCAAAATTATCATTATTTTAATTCTGAGGCGGAAACAAGCTATCAAAGATTTTGTTGATTTTTGAACATAGATTTTGAATTCACCTCATGAAATTTGAGCATATGCATCGCATTCATTCAGTATCTCACTCAACGGATGAAGACCTCCTCACATCCGCCAAATCGATTGTGACATCATCACCGCTCGTCTTCAGCTAATTAGCATGGCTCAGAGGCGAGGGGATCTGATCAATGTCTCGCTTTGAAAAGGGCAAAACTGCCTCTTAAAGCTCTCTTCGTCCCAGACTCCTCTGATTATTTGTTCTGGTTATCTATTGCCACTCTCGGCATGGTGGGTGCCCTTTATTAGCGGCTAAATGTGTTTGTCACGCTCATGTTTCTCTGACCAGCCCTAGTGTGTAGATGGTGGATCAGAGAAAAGAAGGCAAGTGAGGGCAGTTTCCTCTGTCTGTTTGCCAAGAGGAGGGCCATCCTTGTTTACTCCTTGGAGCTTTTGTTTGGCTCTGGAGCCGACGAGAAGTGGATTTGAGAGGAATAATCTCTCACCGTTCCACAGCTGTCTAAAGGCCTTGAATCTCTCTCCTGTTCATTGGTTTTGTGTCATGTCTCATTGTGTAGTGAATAGCTTGTCATTCAGTAGCTCAGGTATCTTTTGGAGACGTGAAACATTTCTGTTGCTGTCTGAACAGCCGAATAATAATCCACCATGCAATCACTTTTTGAAAGTCGCAGTGATATATTTGAAATGACAATGCCTAAGATACAGTAAAAGAGTAATTATTGCATGACCCGAGGCATTCATGGTTTTGGCTTGTCACATTACGAGCATAATCATATTACGCCGCACATGACTAGTGATAACAAGAGAATTTATTACACATAATTGGCATGACTCCACAGTGCTGTAAATGTTATGATGGGTTTTTTCTGACGCTCGTGCTCTATAAATAGTCACGCATGCATGTTTTGTCTTCGCCGGCCTGTTTTATTTTGAGCCGGTCCAATACATGTTTACAGTGCTGCTTGTTCCTGGAGTGCCTTTGCGAGCAGAGCTGTGGTTTCCTCTTCCTCCTGAGAGGCTCGTGCCAAAGGGATACAAAACCCTGAAAGCAACATCTCACTTCTGATCTGTGCACACAAGTGTCAAACACAGCACCAAACAGAAACAGTTGTACAAGAGCTATTAATATAACCTCACAGCTCGGGAGGTGTAACTTTGTTGCCCCTTTTTTTCCACTCCCTGGATAGTCATGCAGAGCAAAGTATTTTCACTTTCTGTATGAACATGTAAAGTCAAGAATGGCAAAACCACAAAAGCGATGGAGCTCCCTGTGAACTGCCCAGAGACTGTGTTTGCAGGGACGACCACAAGCCAGTAACAACAAAGACAGGTTTTGGCAGCAAAGTTTTAATTGCCATGCCTATTAAAGAGCCCTGCCAATGGCCTCTTTTGTGTTATACATTAACATGAAATTGGTCCTGGAACTCTCTCAGACTAACCAAAGCAGCATGTTGAGAGCCAAGTTCAATAATATGTTTTGAATAAAGATGTGATATGTTCTCTCCGGTTTGATGAAATGGAAGGAGATGTCCATCAAGGATGGTTTTGGGGGGAATGAGAGCATAGTGTAGCGATTTCGGAATTTAATTCCTCTGTTTTTATTTGCCCTAGTTTGCTCCTGCATGCTTACATAAATGGTCCTCTTTCACATTGGACCAGAACCTCTTGTAAAACCTTAATTCAGAAATTATTCATTTTTACTCTTTAAATTATTTAATTTATCTTGTTCAACAGACTTGTCCTTTCCCTCATACTGTTTTGCCTTATATTTGACACTCAATTGAGTTAGTATTCTGGTTATTAGCTGTTCATTTAAAAAAAAAAATTATATATATATATATATGGGAATTAAATGATCGATTCTGATTAATGGTTCCTTGCATTCATTCTTCCGTCAGTATGATTCACAAACAAATGACTGAGCTGGTTCTTTTTAGTGAGTAAAAAACACACATTGATTCCCATTTGAATGAACTGGTATGAAGTGAAACAAAAACATACAACGCAACCGGTGTAGTGTGATTCCCAAATGAATGACTCTGAGTCAGTTCTTTGTAATGAATGAGACCCACACAGCTTGAGCAGTATAGTTCAACCACCAATTCCCGAACTAATGATTCAGATCTTTTTTGTTTATCAAACACATGCAGCTTATTCTGTACTCAAGGCTTGTGATCCACTTGTGATTTTTATGATGCATATTGAGTTGTGTCGGTAGAATTTTACCAAAATGAATGAATGAAATTACCACTTTTTTGTGCTTAATTTATAGTTAAGGCCCATTACTGGATTGCATTTAAGCAACCTCTAAAAAGACATTAAATTCTTTGTAAACACCTTTTGCGAAAAATATTTTAAATGTATTTATTATGTGGAATTGTTTCCTTTTTCCAAATCTTTCTTCCAGAAAACTTCTATAGAAGCATTAATCTTCTAAGTTTAGGAATACTGGAAGACCATGCTCAATTATTAGATGATTTTTGCTGTGCATGTTGGTTAACGATGACAGAAATGGAAACATCCTATTGGACCAATTAGTAGTGTGAATCTTTCTTTTTTCTAAGCATCTGCCTCTTGCCTCCATTCCTTGAAACTCTTGTCATTGTCCCCATTGAGAGCTGAGAGAGGCTTCTGGACACCATTTGGCATCCAAACATCCAAGTGGTTGGACGCCTCGTCCTCCAGCGCAGCCCTTCTCATTTCACACGTCTTCCCCCCCATTATCATATCAATTGATGCAGCTTGTAGTAGACAAAGTGAGGTTATGGGAACCACCTAGAGCAACATGCACCATTAAACATCAATGCAATGCGACTGGCACACATGCAAGTTCAGCCTTGTTTACCAAGATGGAAGACAGGCAGTGTATGTTTCTCGAGCTCTTAGAGCTCACGGCCCTCCCTCTGAACCCTAAATCAAGTTTAAATCTGTTTTACACACCAAGGTTTTATTGTGTTGACATTTGTTCCATGCAGCAATTCACATGGACTTAATAGGCATCGTGCACTTGTGTTTTAAGACTTTTTATTGTAGCATATTTTTTTATTGTGGACTCTGACCCTTGGATATGACCTAATGTTGTACCACGTACTTCTAAGAACCACCTCATATTTTTTTTCCAGATGACTCCCCATGGCTGGAATGTTTGGACATTTCCCAGCATGCCTCTGGTGCGTGACCTGTCATCAAGGGGCAGAGGGGTTAGCCTGTGCTAGTACCTACATTCTCACTATGTTGAAGTGGATTTTCTCTGCTTACTCCCTCACAAATCTGAAGAGAAGAGTGTCGTTGCTTCATACGAGCCTTAATCATCAGTTTGATGTCCATTATTGTCTAGAGCCTCTTCAGTTCAGTCATGGGTATCAAAGGGAGGAACAGTTAATGGCTATTTTTTTCTCTCACTCTCAGGCTGCGCTGTTTCTGAGTCATAAAAGGAAGTGGAATCAGGTCAGCCTGTGTACAGGAAGGAAAGAACCACATAGTTTCATTTTGAACATATTCATTTGCGTCTGGTCATTTTTTTCCCCCTTCAGTCATTTGTCTGCAGATTTAGGCTCCATATGAACAAATGCACCTGCTTTATTCCGTAGTTCATCATGAGAGAGAAAGCATGCTATGATGGCATTGGAAATATTGTAATCTTTAATTGCAAAATAATAGATAGATCATGAGTTTCTGTTAACTTAATTCACACGGAAGATCCTCTAGTTAATCATTTCAAGAGGAAGGCGGGCGAGCATGCTTCATTGCCGGCATTAATTAAGCAAAGTCATTTTGCTGCTAATTAGCTGATTCTAAAAGGATCTGCTTTTTGTGTAATTAATTATCAAAGACACAATCGGCTGCCTCGTTTAGGGAAAACCCGCTCACACGCAGCAGACATGTCTTGAGTGCTCTTTGTTGCATCAGTTGAAAGCCTTTGCTCACGTTCTGTGTTGTTTACTGTCTGTGTCTGAAGGTTTCCTCTGAAGTTCTCCACACAAAGTGATGGTTTTTGACACCTACTGACTACAATTAGCAGGTGTATACTTTAAAGCCCTCTGTTGTTGCTGATTATGGCCTGTTTTGGTGAAAGAATCATTGCAAGGGCTAGCTAAGACTGGCTTGAGTATTTCAACTTTTTCTGCCTCCTGTGTAAGGAAATGTAAAGTTTCATGCAGCCTTCAAGTGGAGTATTGTAATTTTAAGTTACTTGCACATATATGACCACAAGAAGTCATATTTGCTTCTGGGATGAATTCTCTGATACCAGAGTAAGAAATGAAAGAGATATGTTGACATCAAAGATGGCAGAAGGCAACTCTGCAGTTGATATCGATGAATGATTTTGTTGACAGATCTTGTAGGGACATGATTTCTTCTGTGTTGTGTAGAGTGTAATCGCTTATCGAAAAAGAAAAAATGTGAGGTGGGAACTTGCTTCAGTCCATCAGTCGTTGATTGGATCTTGAAATGTGTTTCAAAAATAAACACAAGCTTGCAGTTGATCGTGGAGAGGCGGGGTTTAAGCTGACTAAATGCGAGGAGAAATTCGTAATATGCACCAGAGAGAAGCCTGTTGGCATTATTCAAAGAACAATCATTTTAAATAATAAATCATTAAATAAATGCACAAGTATCAATGAATGTTAATATACGTTATTTTTGTAATTATAATACAAAATGTGCAGTTATTATATATTGATATTTATTGTTATTCATTTATTTAATATTGATTTATTAATTAACATTATTGTATGTAATAACTATTATTATTTCATATTAATGTCCTTTTCATGCAGATATTCAACCATTATTATAAATGCCTCTTTAGAACACAAGCCTGATAACCTAATACATTAATGAACCCAATAATTAATACATAAAACAAGTCGTGTAAAAGTAATGCAGTATACTGGAGTATTCAGTTATGCTTATCTAATGGTATAGCAGAAGTTACAGCAATTGTGTCATCTGTTGTTTTTGTTTTGACTACCTCCCACTTTTTTCCTAGACTTGAATGTGTAATGTGTTGTAATATCGACTGCGGAGTAGAGATTTACCACGTGCACTTGAAGGCAGCAGTAGCTCAGTTTCAAATAGGAAATCGCAGCACTGGAGTGGGTTGCCAGACTTGCCACATGTGGAATTTTCTGAAGTTCTTCAAGAATCTAATATTGGGTTCTCTGAAGTGATCTTCTTACTGCAAAGTAAAGTTATATCAGCCTCATTCAACCCTAATGGAGGCTAATACCATGAATAAAACACAAGCGTACAGCAGAAGGCGTTCGAGAGGGACCCGCAGGACAGTTACTTCATTATTTTACCCTGAAATGGGACAGATGAAGGCTGAAAATAGACGGATGCTGTCTTTCAAATGCTGTTTTAGAGAGCAGATCCATTTTTGTGCAAGAATTGTCATGCTGAAGAACCGGCAAATTATATAATTGCCTCTCCTTAAGTTCAAGGCCCAAGCAGGGCTCTTACAGCTCATCAAATGAAACTGGCACATCCTTCTGTTCCTTTCTGCATGTCTTCACAACTTTTCCATCTTTTCACGGTACTAAGTTTATGAGTGACCTGACATACAGCTAAGTATGGTGACCCATACTCAGAATTCGTGCTCTGCATTTAACCCATCCAAAGTGCACACACACAGCAGTGAACACACACACACCATGAACACACACCCGGAGCAGTTATTCCTGCCTCTGTTACAGTATGTCATAGATGATTAGCATCATGCTAACTAGATTTGTTTGCGAGGAAGAAATAAGCAGCGAACAAGGTGTTCGAACTGACAAAAAGATGACTGGCTTTTATTTTATCATCTCAAAATCAAATCTCCACACTAAAAAGAAAAAGTTCAACTTCTATGGGGAAAATAAACAGTCTTTTTTTTTTTGACAGCAGAAAGTCTCACACGTCTGGCGAACAGCCGGTCTGTGAACGAGGCTCATTTTTCAGCTCAACGATAGTTTAACAAGCTCACACTTACCGTGAACCGTCTTTTCCACAGGTGACAAGGTGGAGACATTCCCTGTCCTGAAGATCGACCAGAGCGAGATAGTGGACACCACCGGTGCTGGAGACGCCTTTGTTGGAGGTACTGTGCTGTAATAATTTCAATACTTTAAGCAATAGTTCACCCAAAAATGAAAATTCTGTCATCGTCCATCCACCCTCATGTTGTTACAAACCTGTATGACTTTTCTTTTTCCTGCGAAACCGATGATGATGATGATGGTTTCAACTGTTTTTGTCAATCCAATGAAACTCAGTGGTGTTCAGAACCGCATTTGGACCCCATTGACTAAAAAGCATGGAACCATTTTTATAAATGCCATCTTTTGTGTTCTATAGATGAGACTGATTATATAGTAATATATTTATTATTATTGTTGTTGTTATTAGTAGTAGTTCAAACAAATATTTAAAATATTCATCTTTATCGTTTGATTTCTGCGTAGACCTGCATTTGCTTTGCTTGATTTTTACCCACCACATGTGTGAATCAATGGGCGGGGCTAAACAGGCAGTGATGTAGAAGCAGCCGTTGATAATCTTCTGCGGAGGCGGAGTTTAGCCACACTATTACGTCATAAAGTGGCACATTCCACAAGCGTTTTGACAGATCTGCTTCAATATAAGCTGTTTTTAGACTAACATGAAAAGAGTTCTGAGACTTACACAATGTTTTTATAGTACAATGACCTTTTAAATGTCAAATGATCAAGGGAATCATGATTTCTCAGTTCATGACCCCTTTAATAATGATAATAATAAAATACATATTATGATTATTATTATGAAATATTCATACAAACATTATTATAAATAATTAGTTTTCCTCTCTCAAAGACGAGGTGTGATAACATGCTGTAATAGATTAATGAACCCAATAATTAATGCATAAATGACAGAAGAAAGAATCACAGTCAGCACACAAATGAACTGAAATGTTGAAACCGGTATTCTAGACTCGTCCTAGACGAAAGTATGTTCAATGGAAAATCACTATTGACAGGACAATTTAATCTAAGATTAGGTTTGATCTGTAACCTCTGGGAAACCAGACCGTGATGAAAGAGCTCTGACACACAATGCTTATTTATTTCCTGTCATTTTATTGGAATGACAATTTGTAGATGAATTGTAGTTATGCTTCATGAGGCTTAGTTTAATTACATGAAGCCGCCAATGTTCCATTGTACTGTTTAACCTCAGATAACACAGTTAAGGGGAAATTGATCACTTTCATGATGCATTAGTGGAGTTTCCAGACTCCCCACAGCCGTTATCTTTAATCTGCGGGTTTAGCTAATAACCGTGCATTCAGATAGCCGCTGCATGTCTACTCCAATCTGAACTGTGAAGCCATCCATCAAAAGCATAAAGCACAACCCTGTTTGGCTCCCCATGAAAAACAGAAATATCGATGTTGATCACACCATTCACACGGGTCTTTCGGGTCGGTGCAATTTATCTTCATGCCACGCCTCTTACGCAGCCCTCTGCTTTTCAGAGGCCACGAGCCTGATTTGCTAACATGTCTTCCTGTAGCTCTTCCAGGACAACCTTGCGACTAATAGAGCTGTGAGCGTGTTTGCTCAAACGTCGTATTGATTTTTTTTAACTCCTTTATCCATTCCAGCAAGAGGTCAGCGCTCTGCCGTGTTGGAAAATGAATTTGCCAGCTGTTTTTCAATGCGCTCCGGCGCTGCTGCAGAGAGCAGAGATCTAGGTGGGAGGGTTCAGAGCCCGGGGGCAGCTGGAGGATTTCTGTATCGCACATCACTAAAGAGGGCCTTTTGCATCACCTTTCCCCCTTAAGCCTGATTTCCTTAATTTTTTAAAAAGAATCGATACCCGACAATGTTTTCTGAGCTAACATTCGCCTGCATATGTTTGTGTGTGTGTTTATGCGTTCAGATGTGTGTGCATGTGTGCGTTCATATGTTTGCGCACGCTTTTTGATTAGGATCTGTCTGTCCACTCTCTTGCACACTGCAGATCTGATTTGGGTCTTTTTTTCCATGTCTGTTTGCATGTGTGTGCAGGTTTCCTGTCTCAGCTGGTACAGGATAAGACCTTTGAGCAGTGCATCCGCGCTGGACACTACGCTGCTAACGTCATTATTCGCCACGCAGGCTGCACATTCCCAGAAAAGCCAGACTTCCACTGATGGGCCGCTGAGAGACCGGAAGATACAGCCGTCCGAGTGTTTTATAGGACTAATGCCTTTTTTAATTAACTTTTTATCTTCTGTTCCTCTTTCCTCTCTTGTTCACTGCCTGCCTTCTGCTGTGCCTCTTTAGTCATGTGATCACAGAGACATATGTCACATTAAAAACTGTTTACAAAAGAGGCAAAAGAGGAATTTCTCTTGGAAATATTGATTTGTTTTTATTAAAGCCATTTTATTTTGACGGTTAAGAGTGATGATCATAACCAACATCTTTCTGGATGTGGTGTTTGCTAACATAATTACTATAGTTGTAATTAGCTGTAAAAACTGAAGCCGATATTGCAAACCTACAGAAGCCAGTTGAATCATTTGAACTTTTTTTAAATCAAAGGCTAGTTTTATCTCAGATAGAAATGTTGTTGGCCAGTCTTCCTGTTGTAAACCAAATGTATTTGTGGGAAACACTTAAATGTGTCACAGACTGCCAAAATAAACAAAAAAAAAGGCTGTATTACTGCTGTCACTTGTATTCTCTTCCTAACCTTATAATTATGTATGCAGAATGGGTGTTTATTGCTTGAAATGTGTTTATATTGTGCATAATCTGTGTTTTTGTTAGACAGGGATTTTAGACTTCGTTTTTGGCCTATTTTGCTCTCTCAGCATCTCACCTCTGTGTCCTATTGGATGTGTAGAAAGCCTCCAGCTTCTACCTGTCCTCTTGATGGCAGTGGCAGGTCTGCACTGGTTCATCTCTGTGATATGGGATGAGGAGTAGCTATTTGTGAGCATCATTAGAGAGACTCAAGGTACAGCTGACCCTTTTGTCCCCGTGTGTGACAGCAATCATAGCAGATTCGGGTTCTGTCACTGACAAACCTGTTTGGGCCCTGGCATCACTGAGCACACAGTTTTAAACAAGCCATGAGTCCATGCCAAATCTTTAATGACAGCGAAGGACAAAGTCCTTGAGCACTATTTCACATTTTCAGCTCACACACACAGTCACGCTTGTGTGTTTTCCACTTCTCTAATCCTCCCGCTGTGTGTTTTACAGTGTTGCTGGGTGTTTTTAAGACCTGCGAAAGTTGCCTGTGAGGTTTATAAAATGTAAGTTGATTCACAGGTGTGTTGCTGTTGGACAACATTTCAGTCAGTAGGTATAGAAGACATTAAGGAAGAACAAAGTCAAACAAGAAGTAAACACTTACAGTTGTGTTTCTGATATAGTTGAAATGTTGGTTCCTCTTTATATAAGCTGTATGTACTTACAGTACATTAAAAAGATTAATTATGTGCTTACGTTCATGTTGTATTGCAAAACTTTTGCTGCTGGATATGGTTATGGTTAGGGGACAGGTTCAATGGTATGGGAAGGTTTTATTGTATAAAGCACTATATAAATGTGACTTGCTTTAAGGAGTAGGTTAAGGTCAACGGTGTAATTCCAGATTTAGTTACAACTAATTACATGCAGGTATGATTTAAATACAAGTACAATGTAAATACAATAAGTGCATTGTATAAAGGCACTTGATATAAAGTGGGTCTAGTTTTTCTTATTTAATTTCAAACTGGATATCTCTAATCAGCAAAATCTATCATTTTAGAAACACACACACACTTACACACAAGTTTTCAATACATGACTTGCTATAAGTGCGTTATCTCATTAAAAGTGACAAACTGTATCATTGTAGTTGGAAAGCAACAGGCACTGTTTATTCAAGACAATGAATCAAACCAGCCACTGTGTGACCTCATTTGAAGTTTATTCATTTCATAATGATTTATGCTTAATATGCTTACAACTATTTGATTTGGTTTGGTCCACTAATAATAGCAAATATCGCTATATTTATATTATTTAAAAGAAGAAAACCATCTAGACGACAATCTAGGAAACTGATCGTCTTTGCTTAGTTGCCACATTCAACACAGTTGTGTTTTTGTAGTTCGAAAAGTGCACCAGTATCTGGAAGGTCATCAGTTTTGAGCTAATCTACTTACCCTAGTGCTGTTATACCCTTGTGCAGGGAATTTATCCTGCCTCTGTCTGAATGTGAATATGACTCTGTCAGTGGTTGAAATATGCAAACATGAATAATTCCAATCTATCTGCGTAAACTGTAAACAAATGTACCTTCCCTTTTGGCATACAAATAAGTAACACTGAACTGCAATAGCCACACACATTACAGGGCTACAGAAAGGGTCTTGGGATGAAAATGATGCCAGTTATCGACCTGTGAATTGACAGGTATTGTTATGATCCAATTCAGCTGATCAAAAGCAATAATGCTTAGTGGTAACTTTAAAATAAAAACGTCATCATAAAGTAAAAAGTGGATCCAACTTAAAGAAGTGTAATTATATTAACACAGTTGTAAGTGTTGTGTTAGTATATCACACCCCGACCAGCTGCTATAAGTAGCTCAACTTGGTGTTTCAAGGAAGACAACCCTTTGGTGTCAAATCACCTTGATCAGGCTTTGCTGGAAGCCAGTATAAAGGCTTTTGCCAAAGGGTAACCACATCCCACATGGCTCAATTTTTATTTAGTGTGCCATTTGTTTTCCTGTCAGGCACAGTAAAAAAAAAAAAAAAAAGTAGCATGTCCAAGGTTCAGATTATTCTGCAACACAAAATTGTCACCACAGGGCAAACCCATGGGATCTCAGGTGCATTTGAAAACTATCAGTGGCAAATTTTGTTATGAAATGGTTTCAGTTTACTCCAATTATGTTGTTCCAACTGTGGTGTAGCACATTTGGCTGCATTTAATTGATGCCGGTGTTTATATTGCAAATAAACATCAATTACATGTGCAACACCTTCTGAGCAATTCTAAAGTGATGTATAATTAAACAGTGTGAAACTTTTATTATAATTATGCATATATGCGTGTATTCATATTAAATTGATCTGTGCTGGGTGATATTACAAGTTTCATCATCCTCTTCAAAAACACGACATAGCCTATCAGACAGTATCTTGTCTCCCCCCCCTACAGTTTATAATCACGCATGATTGCGCGTGCTGACTTGCTACGCATACATTCATATCCCAATAAGTGATATTAAAAGTTTCCTTTTCCGCTTCACAGAGAGGGCACATTACGTCTCCTCTTTTCCCACCCATGCCATGTAGTCTTTAACAATGTACATTGTTTCCCAATGAGCGATGTGATGTCACATAGCGGTTACAGCGAGTTAGTCCTCCTCTGTGGCTGATGGAGTGCCGAAAGGGGAGGGTACTACTTTGTCACAGACTCCTATGTAGATTAACCTTTCAATTAGTTGTTATCAGGTTCCCTCTGCCTACGCGTGCGTTCATCTTCCGAATCAAACAGGACCCCGTTGGATATATCAGGCTACTTCACGCAAAAATAAGCGTGTTTTTATTGCTTATAGGAGGAGCGCGGAGAGATCGCGCGAGGAACTTAAAGGTAAATGTTCGCTTTGCCAGCGTTGTCGGGCATTTATCTCGGCGGTGTCTTGTTGTTGGTGGCTTGTTTTAATCGTTCAAGTTTAAGTTGTCGTGAGTGATGTAACTTGACGCAAGCGGAGAAATGAATTCGGGCTATTAAGGTTATTGGGTTACGCGAACCGCGCAAGTATCGCAAGCTGCTGCTTGACCCGCATAAATGGAATTTTCCAGATGCTATCTGCTCTCATTTGCTTGAACTTGAAATATGAGTGCATTTTTGCATGCTTTGGACAGGAGCGCATAAACCAACATCAGTCATCATCGCTGCTTTTTAATGTTTCAGAATAACGGGAGAAATGATATGCCATGATCTGCTTAGGCATTCGCAGGATTTATAAATGTTGCCTATTTGCTTGCACAGTACCTTCGTGAGGATGCGCGCGCTCGATAGTTCATGGCCTCCCGTGTCTCTTGTAAAGTGCAAACTAATTCTTATAGCCTACTTGATTACAGTGCACGCAGTACGGGGAATGCCAGGGATAACTCGAGCACTTGGACTAATTTATTCACCATTACATTATTCTCCAAAAAGTGTGACTAGGTCGATCTGGTTCTATTGCAGTGTCGTGCGATTCTCATTAGGGGGAGCCTTCTTAAAGGTGTAGAGCTAGTTTCGGCTGGTCTTATATTTAAAGAGCCATCAAGTAGTTTTAAAGTCATTACTTGATCATTAAATATCCCTGAAAACTGTTTTCTAAGGCGGATAGAACAGCAGGTATCGCATTCCATACACAGAACGGACTAAAGAGAAGTTAACACCATAAAAGGGTAGCTTGTTTAAATATGAAGATACTGTCATTTTTTTACTCCTAGTGCTTTAATAATCCCGAATGACTAAAAATGTGATGATATGCAGAATGACAGCCTTCAGTTACTGTTCACTTTTATTGAATCTTAAAAAAAACTGAAAATAATTAATTATTAAGGCTATCGTCAGTTCTTCACTTTCTGCTTCATGTGTCAGTTCGTGCTCCACGGAAGAAAGAAAGTCACATAGGTTTGGAAAAACATGAGAGTGAGTAAACGATGACAGAACGTTCAGCGGTGGTGAACTGTCCCTTTAAGAGGCGGGTCAAGTGATTATTGACAGATTGTGAAGCCAACCGATTCCTCGAGAGGCCGAACTGTTTTCTTGTGATTGACACCTTGGCTATCAAACCAGGTTTAAGTATTTGCCCTTTCTAACCAATATTAAAGTTTCTTGGGCGGGAGCGTCTTTGTGAAGGTAAGGTTTAATGAGACTCCATTGGGTTGTAATCAGTGTCATGTCGGATTCATGTAAACTACAACATTGTAACAAAATGGCGTCTGTTTAGTAACGCGACCGGGCAAAGCGGCGAAGTCACCTGACCTGTCCAGCGTGTTAAAGCGTCCAGAAAGCAAGGTTAGCGAGACCGTGGGTTAATTGATATGTTGACTTTGTCATCATAAATTATAGATAGGCATCTGTCGGAAGTAGTCATAAAGCATAACCTAATTTAGCCAGCTTTAGCCTAGCGTGCTAGACTTGAGCTCCGGGGCTGTTTAGAAAGCCGATGCAGGAGATAAGACGCCTAATGCTTTTGAGATTCGCCTGACTTTAGTTCACTATCTCGGCTTTAATCAGCGGACTCGAGCTGAAGTACGAATGTCAGTACGCGTTTGTGACACGGTGTTGTGTTTTAGCTGTCAGCATTGCAGATGATGTTGCTAGACTCCTGATGTGAAATGTCACGGCCAAGTCGACGTGTGTGACCAAAACTGGAAGAGTGTAACGTTAGGCGAGATTTAAAATGGTTTAAATAAGTGTCAAATCTTAAACAGCGCTGTATGTTGTGCTTTTAAGTTTGAGTTGAACACCCAAAATGAGTGTCAGTTGATAAATAAGACTTTGTTTTAGCATCTGTTGTCTTGTTTTTGTATTTTCTTCTAACACTCTGTGTGCTGTCATGCCCTCTCCATTTAAACTCGAGTTATTTGGTGGTTATTTTGCTGGCTAACCGAGTTGCGTCGTTCAATTATTTACCGTAGCTCTTCTCGGATCTGTTTAGGCCGGATCTAATGTCTCAGAGGAATGGGTCAAGTGTTCCCCTCAGTATGTGTGCGGGGCTTTTTATGTAACAATATAATGGCAGAGAAGTTGTGGTTGAGTTTACACGGCTGCTGCTGCGAGCAGAGAGGGATTCTTGAGAAATTGTTCACTGCATGTCACCTGCTGGCTGCTCGCAGCACTGTTCTTCCCCTGCTTGTGCTGTTTGAGTTTTTACACTATCATAAATCAATGAACTTAATACAGTGTTATGTTATCCATGATGTACTGTGTTTTAGCTTATAACTAAATATGTGTGTGTGTGTGTTTATATATATATATATATATATATATATATATATATATATATATATATATATATATATATATTATATATATATATATATATTAGTAAAGGGGGGGGGGGGGAGAGATAGATTTTGAGTACCAGTTATAAGTCTCCTAAAGTGGCTTGCGTTTGATCAAAATGTGAATTAACATGTTCATCTTAATCTCATGGTTGTACTGGTCTGTCTGGTTTGGACTGGTGATTTATCCTTTTATGGAATGTGTTCATCTAACAACGGAAGTCACATGTTATATATATAGACGTGTATATGTGTGTGTGTGACCCTGGACCACAAAACCAGTCATAAGTAGCACGGGTATATTTGTAGCAATAGCCAAAAATACACTGTATGGGTCAAAATTATTGGTTTTTCTTTTATGCCAAAAATCATTAGGATATTAGGTAAAAATCCTGTTCCATGAAGATATTTTGTAAATTTCCTACCGTAAATATATCAAAAAAATATATTATCATTAGTAATATGCATTGCTAAGGACTTCATTTGGACAACTTTAAAGGTGATTTTCTCAAGGTTTTTTTTTTTTTTTTTTTTTTTTTTTTTTTACCCTCAGATTCCAGATTATCAAATAGGTGTATATCAGCCAAATATTGTCCTATCTTAAGTTAACCATACACCAATGAAAAGCTGATTTATTCAGCTTTCAGATGATTTCTAAATCTCAATTTAAAAAAATTGACCCTTATGACTGGTTCTGTGGTCCAGGTTTTATATATATACATATATAATGATGTATAGTATGAGTATAGATAAACCTTATTAACCTATTTTATATTGTACTAGTGTAAAACAGTAAGACTAGTGTAAACAAGTGGAAGTGTTGGTTAGCCTAACCCCTGGATCAAATTGCCATGCCCATGTAACTTGTTCTAGAGTGGCTCTGGAGAGAGTGTTTATTTTGGTGCAAAGTAACATGTATTTTCTGTTTTTCTTTTCTTCACACCCACAGGTGTAACACGAAAGGATTTTTCAGCAAGTCTTCTGACTTTGGATTTACAACCACAAGGGATTTTTTTCTTTCTGACAAAAGGGAAAAGAAATGAATAGCCAGTCTGATCTTTGAGGAGTTACATCAGTCTCATATCCTGTTCGGCATGATGTACTAATGGCTGGCTGTTGTTTGTGGATGCATATTGTTCACTCTTAAAAGAAAAGGAATGTATTCATGGATCACACCTTAATGAAACAACTTATTTCACCATGGTGAAACTGGCCAATCCCCTGTACACAGAGTGGATTCTTGAGGCTATTCAGAAGATCAAAAGGCAGAAGCAGCGGCCTTCGGAGGAGCGGATTTGCCATGCCGTCTCAACCTCACATGGACTAGACAAGGGCGTCGTACTCCAGCAGCTGGAGCTCTCTGTGAAGGATGGATCCATCCTTAAGGTTACCAGCAAAGGATGCGCTTCATACAAAGACCCGGATAACCCGGGAAGGATTGGGCCTTTCAAGCTGGGAGGCTCTGGCCCGGTCTCGCTTGGATCTGTGATACCTGCAGGAGATCTGCGCCATGTGGATTGGAATAAAATCCTTAGGAGGGCTATTGAAGGTCTGGGCGTCCCGGCTGGCTCCTCTCTAAGGAACATCGAGAGATTTCTTAGAAGCCAGGGCGACCTGGTGAATGTTGTGGCGAACCCAAGGTTTCAGCAGAGGCTGAGGCTAGCTGCTAAGCGAGCGGTAAACAATGGGCGGCTGCTCAAGGATGGGCCACTCTACAGGATGAACAGTGGTGGGCTGGGAGGCAAAGCTTGCTTCAGGAGCGTGGGGGTCTTTGGTGTTGACCTCCCACCTGTGACACTACTCCCTCATGAGAGAGACCAGGTACTATTTGTATCCAATCATGCTCTGTGTGCTTGTCTGAAAAGCTGTGAATGTAATAACTCGCTTTATAGTTTCTGCAAATGCAAAGTCGCACAACTTATTTAAAGCTGTCTTACAAGGTTTTAACCATAAAAAGTCTTGGGAACTTATGGTCGTTTAGGAACCTCTTCATTCACTACCAAGCAGATTTGTGGCATTTTCCAAACAGTTTAGCTTTGTTTGAGTTTCAAACAATCAGAGTTTCAAAATCTAGTGAAAAAAGTGTCAGGAACAGTTGTTGACATGCCTACGGGAGCCACCAGTGTCATTTAGAGGTTGTAACATCTAGTAAGTCAGTAGTTTAAGTCCAGTGTTCGTAGTTTTTCAGGCCTTGACTATACAAAAGTGGCTTAGTTGTCCTAAATTGTTGAAATATCTTGAAACCATAGCCTAATTCATTGTTTAGGTAAAGGGTTTCTCCACTATTCGCCCCAAACCGCTTTGTCATCCACTTGAGAGAACTTGGGATTGATTTTCACATTGTGTGATTGACATGTTGTGCGAAAAATGAGTAGACCATGTTTTTATTCCTAAATCATCTTTGGTTTTCTCCAAGATAGTTTTCTAAATGAGGGCATGATACACTACAGATGTTGGAGTAGCTGTGTGTTATTGAACTGAGGAATTTTTGAGGAGTTACTGTGTGTGTGTGTGTGTGTGTGTGTGTGTGTGTTGTCCTGAAGTTTCGTCATCCAGACCTTGCTGGTGCGATTTCCATATTTAAAAATCTTATGTCAACACGAAACAACATTTGCAACCCATTCTACATCTGTAGTGTAAAACATTTTTAGTATATTTAATCAGTGAAAATGTAGGTTGTGAACTAAATCTATCATTTAGAAAATGTTTGGATTGTGTAATGTCTATTCATAGTTTTCATTTGACGTGACATCACACCCTACAGGAATGCCCACATGGAGGGCAAAACAAGGCTTTCCTCCACTGACCGCCAGTTATTTTGGTTTGCATTAAAGGGGTGGTTCACTGGTTTATTTCTAGGCTTGATTGTGTTCATGGGGTACAGTTTAACATGTGTTAATGTTTAGTTTTTAAAAAAACGCATTATTTTTCATAAATTTACCTTTATTCCACACTGCTCTGTCCCTTCTCCTATTAACATGCTGATCATTTCCTGCTTTTATGAAGCCCCTCACTCAGAAATAGGCGGTGGGCTCTGATTGGTTAGCTAGCCCAGTGTATTGTGATTGGCTTAACTGCCTCTAGTGGACCACCTAAGCGGCATGTGCTCCGGTTGTATTGTAAACAACAGGGTTGTTAATATCGCTTATCAGTTTGAGCCCGATTGAGAAGCAGATGAAAATAATCAAGAATACAGTGCAGAACCTGTGCAAGCATGGCTTTTAATGTTATGCCTATGTATTTTTTTGTTTGTTGTTGTCTCATACTTTTACATATGCTGTTATTTGTAAATGCTACTGCTTGTGTAAGCTTTTAATATACGGTTTTATCCTGATTAAAGCTTTAATACAGTACTGCACCTGCATGCACGTCCGTGTTTAACGCTTCTCATAGCTTTGTGAAAATACGTGTATAATTGGAACGGTTCATTGTTGGAGCTGACCTGAATGAAGTCACTTGTTGTAGTTCCTACCAGCCATTTTTGTAGTCATTAAACTGACAGAAAGACAATATCTCTGTTTGCATTGAACTTTCAGCTTCGTAACTTTGCAGATATTGTTTATGCTCAATCAGCAACATTACACACTAACGTTAAAAAAGTTAAATCGCAATCAACCAACCCTTTTAAGTAGTAATGTAAGACAGTGATATTTAAAGGCCAAATTCAGTATATATTCAGTATATAAGGTTATTGATGGTGTAGACTTTGTACAGGCAAGCAGATGAACCCAGAATATTAATGAAGTTCTTGAATTTTAATATTAAATCTTTTCCCATAGAAAACCATTATAAAGAAAACACTTACCCATTAGCGCTTTGCATTCATGTTCCGGGGTCTTTTGCTTGCCTATATAAGAATGCATCGTCAGTAAGATGTGTACTGAATTTTATCTTTTAATGTCACTGTTTTAAAGGCACTTTAAGTTAATTCACATTAAATGTTTTAGCTGGAATGTACCGCTGATTTTAGTGATTGAAATATTGCGGTGGGTGCTTTATATGGATTGCTAATGGCTGAAACTTGCATTTTGTTCACATCTTTTATTCTTTTGAGGGGGGATTTAAATATTTTTGGATTGGAACAGATAGAAAATTGACAGGCTTGTGCTGCAGTTCTATGGATGTTTTGCCCTCCAGGTCTTCAAGCCAGTTGCGTGACTGAAAACTATGAATTATGTGCCCGAATGAAGCTGGTTGGAGGAGATGGATTGATTCGAAGTAAGATGGTTTTGTGACATCAGCTGAAAAGTTTCAGAGGCTGAGCAAGTGATGAAACATTACTAAGATAAACATTTTTTTTATCTTGGAATAATGTGCAGTGATTAATCATTTAACAAGACTATGATTGTGTACTAAATGGGTTTATTTTAGATTTTATGGTGACTTAACTTGCAAGCTTAATGATGGAGAGCCCTACATTATTCTAGGCAAATCTTGAGCTCTGTTGTGAACGCCACTATTTGAAGATTATGTAAAATGTTGACAGCCCATTAGGGCAGCACAATTAAGTCTCATCGGTAAAGCCAGTTCTGTGATTAGTAGTAAATCTCCTTCACGTGCTTCCAGATGGAGCAGCATTTAATACACATTCGCTGACAAGCTACGCAATATCACACTCATGATCGAATGCGATTAATCTGCGATCTGTATATAATACCTTTTTTAATTATTCCTACACCAGTCGTGGCATTGCAGATTGACTTTTCCAGAATTTGTGTATAGCATTTGTTCAGTTCGGGCTACATATAGCTCTCTATCATCTCACATAGTTTAGTCGCAATGCAGCTATAGTTTGTAGACCAATGAAAATGTAAAAGTGTCTTATTGTCGATCACTCGCTGATCACTTAAGGTCCATGCTTGGTGGCTCTTAATGCTCTCTTTTTCCTGCAGTGGTCAGTGAACAGTTGGAGGCCATTTGGTAATCAAATCTTGGAGCACATTCCCTTGTCCACTCTTTACTGAGTTGCTCTTTGAAAGCTAAAGCTTTTGGTTTCCATGCATTGGGGGCTTGACTGTTGCTAAGCAATGTGCTTCATTGACCCTAGGACATGATAGCATGGTGCCAGTCTTTTTTCACAATCACGGAGACGGTCTGCCGTCTTGCAGATGGTTCAGGGGGACTGCAGTGGTGGGCCGGCTGCTGATTAGCTCAATGCATTAAAGGGCTCTTTTGTTGTTAATTGTGTGCTTGGGGACTGGTCAGTCTGCAGCTGCTCCAGGCCTCTTTATCATATTCTGCGAGGGGTTAAATTATGAGAAAAGAGAAGGCCAAATCCTGCTTTCTTTTGTCCCATTAGCTGGCAGGATTAGATTTTGCATTGAAGGTGTATTAGATCTCATGGCTGGCCTCTCTTTTTGACGTTCTTGTAACTCTTGCTTAGTTTAAAATATAGTAATTCAATGAAGGTCTGTTAAAGCTTTGCTGATTACATCTGTTCTTCAGTAATGGTGTTGAAACAGTACTAGACTGCTGTTTACCAGCTGTGGCTGATGCAATTTGCTCACTTTCGAGAAATTTCATTATGGCATTATATTCTTAGCTGTGCATTTTACTTGAGTGAGTCTGCCTAAGAAACTGCAAAAATGTTTCCATAAAAGTTTAGTTTAGTAACCAAATGTAATAATGTGAGATTAATCAGTCCAGTTAGAACCATAGAGAGGGATTCCTAACCAAGGGTGGTCTTGTAAACATTTCAGTTTTACTTTGAACCTAAACAGCAAGGTCTGTTAATAGATTAATATAATTAAGTGATTCATTAAAAAAAAAATTGTTCCTTTTACAAATACCAACCATAGTGCTTTTTGCTTAGGCACCTATTGTATCCGTTAGCTTGATTTTCTTCTTCTTTCGCCATTTTGAATTTTGTCATAAAAGAGGACAGTGAGGAAAAGTGCAAATTTTGAAACTCCAAAATTCATTTACGAACGCCTACATTTTCGACGTATCGTTATTGCAAAATCATAAAATTTAAACCACTCCCACACCGATACCCAAAAAGTACACAAAAACCTCATCGCCAAAATTTTTAAAAAAAATCAAAAAAAAAACCAAAAAATTTGGCTTACTGATGCATATGGCAAGTCGAATTGTGGCTTACTTTAGCCTATTGTAATGGGACTGATGTTGATATATTCCTTGTTCCATGCTGAGAACATCGATACCAATTTTTGCCATAATTGACTGAACTTCCTGTCCACCATTTTGATTTATGTTGAAAACCTACTTTTTCGAACTCCTCCTAGACCGTAAGTCCGATTTTCAATAAATTTGACTCTGATCATCTTCAGACCATGCTGGCAAAAAGTAATGGATTTTGTGTCGATATAAGAAATGGTTGTTGTTTAGCACGTCAACTAATTTGCTGGAAAGATGCCAAACTGCATCTGAGGGCTGTATCTCTGTAATGCTTTGACATATTTACATCAAATATGTGCCATTGTCACCTCAAACTGATCAAGCCACATCAATTTTGTAACAGTGCCACCTATTGGTCAAGAGTAATAAACAATTCATTTACTGTTAATTATAAAATTTCCAAAAATGCTAATAACTTTTGATTGCATTAGTCTATCATAATGAAACTGGTGTCAAAATATTCCTTGGGTCATGCCAACAACATAGATACCAATTTTTGCTTGGACATTCCGAACTTCCTCTCTGCCATTTTGATGTATGTTGATAACGTACTTTTTCGAACTCCTCCTCAAACGTTGGTCCAATTTTCATCAAAATAGAGTCGAGATGATTTTCTGACTGTAATGAAAACGTTATAGATTTTGTGTCGATAAGCGAGACTGTTTTTGTACAGCGCTGCTATAAATTTTAGGCACAGTGCCAAACTGCATCTGAGGGCTGTATCTATGCTTTGACACATCAAATATGTGCCATTGTCACCTCAAACTGATCAAGCCACATTGATTTGGTAACAGCACCACCTATTGGTCAAGACTAATAAACCATTCAATAACCGTTAATTAAATTTCCAAAAATGCTAATAACTTTTGATTGCATTAGCTATTGTAATGAAACTGGTATGAAAATATTAATTGAGTCATGCCGACAACATAGATACCAATTTTGCCATAGTCAGCTGAACTTCCTGTCCGCCGTTTTGATTTGTTGAAAACCTACTTTTTTGAACTTGTCATCAATCGTTGGTTAGATTTTCACCAAAATCGAGGCAGATGATCTTCAGACTTTGGTGACGAAAAGTTATTGATTTTGTGTCGATAAAAAAACTGCATCTGAGGCTGTATCTCTGCAAATGTTTGACATTGATACCAAACCTTGTATGTGCCATTGTTACCTCACACTGACCATGCTACATTAATTTGGTAACAGTGCCACCTAATGGTCAAAAGTGATAAGCCAAGAAATCATATTACTAGTGGTGGTATTTTTGAATTTTTTTTTTTTTTTTTGACTAAAATAATCTTAAAATGGTTATAATTACTCATTCCTGAAGTTAGTCTGAGGCTTGCTTCTGTAGTGCTTGGCCCCGTAATTGCTGCTTGCAGCTACATTTTATATATTTTTTTTCTATTAACATTTTATGTACATGTAACTCAAAACAGATTTCCAATAAATATTAAATATTTAATCAGAAAGTTTGCTGTTAAAAGGATTATATTTCTGAATGGTGTCTGAGGTATATGACCAAAGACATTTTTGCATTTGCATTTTTCCACTGGTTAGTCGCAAGTTGATGTTCCTAGTTGTGGCTTTGCTAGTAATGGTTATAAACATAATTTCACTGTCTTCACCTATTTGGCAGTCACTCTATTAAGTTGCTCTGCATTTCTAGAAAGTTGTTTGTCTCTGATAGTGTAAACTAGTGTTTACTGATGCGGCTGTAGGAGTACAGAAGAAAAATGCAATGAAAAATGAAAAATAAAACTGCTCCATGAACTTGCAGTTGGAAAATGACTTGATATGCTTAAGTCAGCTAACCCACATGGGTCAAATTTGTTACTGTTCTTTTCAGTTTGAGACTGTTTGTTCAGCTCGGTGTGAAGTTTGTTCATGTCATCTCCATCCTCTGTGACTTCTGCTATGCTCCTTTCAAAGCAGTACCACTTTCTTTCGGTGTGTCTGGTATATTTTTAACTTTTCAATCAGCATTATTGTTTGCACAGCAGTCTCAAAGAGCCTCCAGCTTATGTGAAGAAACTCGTACTCGCTAATGTTTTTAGATGCATTTTAAAGCCCTAGTTGGACTAGGACAAGAATGAAATACAAGAATTGTTTTTGCTGGCCTGATCAGGCCCATAGTTCAGATTTTTACTTGCTGTTTTGGGTTCCTCTAAGTCACTATTGATAGGGCAAGATTGAGATCTCTGTAACTCTAGAACCCTGGATCAATTTTTGTTGCCATTGAACCTGTTTGCTTTGTGTTAACAAAGTCCCTAAGCATTAAGCCACTGCCACCACATATATGCATAATTAGTGAGGGTCAGACACCGCCTGAAGTGGAGATGGCTTAATTAGTGCTGGAGTAATTGTCACTTAGCTAACCTAAGTCTCAGATACCTGAGCGTGTGCCATGTTGCTGTTCCTCAGGCAGACTGACCTGAATGAAGTAATGGTAATGTAATAGCCCTGCCATCCTCGTTAAGTTCCTGGGCTTTAGAGGCCTGGATGAGCTAATAGAGCTGTTGGAAAATGTAATGGGACGAGTCACGGGTCAACGTTAGAACAGATCTGCCCTACATTCCTCTTTCACACTGAAGCATGAGACGTCGTCAGGCTTAAATAAAATTGTATTTCTTTCTCTCTGGCTCTGTTTGGTCTCAAACCACTTGAAAGATGATGCTGAAGTGCATGTCACTGGATTGGATCACACAAACCGAACCAAGAGACACACAATTTACATGTCAGTTACTGTCAGTGGCTACGTTTAAATGCAACCAAATAATCTGTTTGTAATCGGACTGACAGCTCAATCGGACTGAAAAGCCTTCATATAAACAACTTAATCAATCCGATTAAGCTCGATCGGAATGGAATTCCGATCCGATTGAAGGGGGTGGTTTATCTAATACGATTGAGAGTGCATGTAAACACCCGATCGGATTGAACCACGAAACTGAAAGAACTGCGCATGTGCAATGATGCAGAAATAACATAATGACGTATGACGCATGGAACGTGCAGCTCTTTGTTTTGAATTAAGTGTTGTATAAATGCATGTCCTGTCATTTATAAAACTCTACTTTCACTCGGCAACTGTGAAGTGGAGCAGGACAACCTTGTTTTAGATACTCCTCCACAGGCAACCCGGTTTGGGTGCGGGGAGGGGCTTTTTGTGTGTGTGTGATTTAAATATGAGCAGCACAACGGTTTATATGTATATTTATACATAAATGGGTAAATATTTATTTTGCTGTTAAAAACAAATAAAGAAACAATGTAGGAGAGTGGTTATTATGTGCAAACAGTGAGAAACTCTATATTATCTATATGTCACTTTCACTATTTGAGCAGTGTGTGCATGTCAAACAAAATCTATTCCAATTTGAAACTTGACATAAACGCACACATCAACCCGATCACTTTATTTAGCGTTCATGTGAACACTACATTCAGATTCATCAATCGGAATGAATTCAGTCCAATTGAACCAAAAATTGTGCATGTAAATGTAGCCAGTGTCTGGTTATAGGATGAGGGCAGGGCATAACTGCGTGCACGCCACCATTCAAAAGTGATATGCCCCTACTTGTGGCTCTCCAAGGTAAGATCTCGGGAAGCTGATGTAGATAAGAGGCACAGCAGTAACGTTTAATGCGGGAAGCAGCCCATGTTTGCTTTACTTTAAGTGAATTTTTTTTTTTTTTTTTTTTTTTTTATACTGATTGTCATTTCTGTAACAGATAATGGCTCACATAGCCTTAATGTTAGTTATGCATTGAAGTTTTGCATTTGACAGATGCTTTTTTGCAAAGCAACCTAGACCTATATTACAGTTTGTGTCTCAGTTTATGCATTTAATGGGAATCAAACCCATGCTCTGCTGTTTGAGCTGCAGAAAAGCAGAGTTCATATGTTTACGGAGGTTTACTACTTGCCCAACAACTAACCGATAAGTTTCAGTCTTTTAGTGTTTTAATTTTGAGAAATTAGTATGCAGTCCTTTTAGTTTAGATAGTTTGCATTGAAAAGATGTCCTAAATTATCCTCTTTATTTTGAAAACATAGTTTTGCACATCCCTAGTAATGAGATACATACTCGTTAGCTTCATAAAAAACCGCTGTGCTTGTGTTTCACAACATTTGGCCTCATGCTGAAGTATGCATGCTTAGCTTCCCTATACCAGTAGGAGCAAAGTGGCTGGGAAATACTACTAACTTTAATCTACACCAAAGAGCCTGTGCCTCTTAAAATGCTTTTATCTTGCTTATGAAACTACTAGGACACAGGTGTGTAATCATTAATCACTTACACTAATTCTGCTAGTAAGTTTTGTGCGTACTAGTATTCTGACATTATTTATAAAACCATATTGATGTTGAAGTAATGCACTACCATCACAATGTAGTTATAACTTTAACACATCATGTTGAAGGCCTATTGAATAACCAATGTTGAAGGATTCATGAAAGTGTACAAAGCAATGACAATCCACAGGTTGAATTTATCTATTGTCTGTTGGTTTGTATGCTAATTTATTTCATGAGAACTCCTTCACACTGTAGTTTCATTTGATTTTTATTAGTCCTGAGTTTAATAAAGTGAGGCCAGATGTAGGTTTAGAATTTGTTTTTTTTTTATTAAAAAATAAACTTTAAAAACCTCTCATTTTTTATGCGAAGTATTTTTTTATTATTATTTATTTAATTTCTATTTTTCACATGCCTCTAACTTTGAATATAGCCGCAGTAGCCAGCATGGGGCTAAATTATAAAAAATAAATTGGACTGAGACCAGTTAGAGTACTGAATTTACAGCATCACGCACCACAAATGACAGTAACAGTTTTTTTTTGTTTTGTTTTTTTTGACACGTTCTTTCTGATGTTTCCAATGAACCTAATTTTTTTTTCTAAGCATTTCACTACTGCATTGTTCGAATAAAGACATGTACGCGCCCCTGTAGTCCTTACAGCCACATGTTTCGCAGCATGTTTTGCACACTTGCACCTGTAGCACTTGCTTGTTCCCAGTGCAGCCGCTTTAATCAGGAATAATTCTCTGGCTTTTAATTCGGATCCAGACATGGCACAGAACTTTGTCATCAGCCTGATGTGGGTGCACACTATCTCCACTTAGTGGGCAAAACAACTGAGAAAAGCATGTTTGTGGTGTTGCTCTGTGATGTTGCCTTAAATAGAAGGATATTGTTAATTAATGAGCTGAAAACTTCAGGTAAAAGGGCTTGTGTCCCACAGTGAAATAGACCTGTCTCAGAGTAACATGCTATTATTGCCCATTTTAGATGGGAATACTGTCATCTATGGAATGTTCGTTTTGCAGACATTCCCGATCACATATGTCACAATATTCAGCAGGGTATAGTCACCAGCCAGCACATATTTGTGCTCACACTGACATAAGAATGTGTCCTAGTGAAATTTAAGCTTGCGCGAACTGTGAGAAGATTTGTGCATGCGCTCATCCAAAGCGCGCAAACCCACGTCTCAGAACACGTGCAAATGTAAAGCTCTCTCTGAAGTATTGCCCGCGTCTCAGAGCATGCACAAATATTAAGTATCCTATAGCAGACATAGCCGGCTGAACGTACTATATCGGTGCACTGGATCAGTGCATTCTCTTAAAGTGATGGTCTTAATATTAATCGAACAGCAACAACAAATTAATCACACTGCTCTTGATTGAATAGCCTTTGTTACTTTAATAAAGATTAATCTTTAATTTATACAGCCAAATATGCAATGCTGTATAACATTTGATTTACTTTATTCAGAGGTGGAAAGTAACGAATTACATTTACTCGCGTTACTGTAATTGAGTAGCTTTTTTGTGTACTTCTACTTTTTAAAGTAATTTTTTAAATCTGTAAGTATATTTTGTTTGAAGTATTGTACTTCGCTACATTTTAAAACATTCATTACTGAGTAAAAAAAAATCCTCTGGAAACTACGTCAGTAAATAAGGAGGGCAAACTGGCGCTAAAATCACAAGAAAGATGCAGACGGACAAAACAGGCGTTAGTGGTGCAGACACCGCTGAAAACGAAACCCCGTTCATCAAGTTGAACTCGAAGGAAATGAAGTGAACCCCTGGCCATATGTAAGCTCTATTATGCAGTGTAAGCTGTGCTTGCCTATGGAGACCAAACTAGCAGTTTATAAGATCTCGACAAGACATCAACCCTCAAGCATGTAGAGGTAAATTGCATCGCTGCATTGGTGGTTAAAATGAAGCTTGGACATTTTAGCAAGAGGTATTGCACAAATTAGCCAAAAAGACAGTGGTGCGGAGTGTGCGATATATATCGTTTGCGACAATTGTTGTTTTTTTAATGATGTGCAGCGCGCAGTTTAGAGTGCGTTCTTTCACTGTGATTCAGTCTTGCAAAATACATTTAGAATGATCACAAAATTGAAGATATGGGGCAGAAGTTTTACATATATCATTTCATATAGTAAATCAAAATCACACAAAGAATGCCGGCTTTTTCATGATTTTATATATATATATATGAAATATATTTACAAAAGGTCAGTAAACAAGTTAATTAAGAGACCTGCGAAGACACCATATTGCCTGTTTTTGCTCTATTTTTACACATGACAGTGATCCAAACACAGCCACCAAAGCACAGTTTTGCGTCTCTGAGCAACATGACAGTGTTTCGTTCCAGAATTATCAACCGTTTAAATGATTCGGTTCAATCACAATCTTATTAACAGTGACTTGCTGACACATACTGGCCATTTTAATTTCACATTTAAAGTATCTTGATTTTTTTTTTTTTTTTCAGTAATTAATTTCTTATAATTTCAAATGAGTATTCAACATTTTATGTCTTCTATATCAAAACATTATTCATGCATTTGTAACTGCAGTTTAAATGCATTCTTGTCCTGCATTAAACAGTGTGTAAATACATCTAAATGCCACTTCCGATGAAGCTTCTGCATTTCCTCTGCATTGAAAAGATGAGTTTGTTGATATTGATTTGCCTGGTTTTGCCTGATACTGATTTGCCCCAAATGTCTTATTAGTCTAAATAACGGATTCCTTTAATTAAAAACAACTAGTTTGAGATTAAAAGGCCTATCCCAGGGGTGTCAAACTCAGTTACTGGAGGGTCGTAGCCATGCAGAGTTTAGTTCTAACCCTGTTCCAGCACACATATCATGTAGTTTTCAAATAAGCCTAAATGATTAGATAAGCTGCATCAGATGTGTTTAATTAGGGTTATATCTGAACTGTGCAGGACTGTGGCCCTCCAGGAACTGAGTTTGACACCCTTGGGCTGTCCCATTTTTGCTTCCCTCCCACTGTTAAAATGTAACTAAGTAAATTTTTACTCTGAGTAAATTTTAAAATGAGCTGTTTTACTTTTACTTGATAGATTTTTAGACTGGTACTTTTACTTGTACTTAAGTAAAATTTCATTAATGTAATGGTACTTTTACTTGAGTAGAATATTTTTGTACTCTTTCCACCTCTGACTTTATTCAATTTCTGTACCTAAAAACTAATGCTAGACCTACCTAAAAAAAAAACTGAAAAATCACGGTTTATTTTGTATCTTTACTCTTTTGTATTTATTTGTGCTGTTGCTTGTAGTTAGATAGAATATTTTTTTTCCTTTTTTTATTTGAAAGTATAGTTTTTCCATAAACATAAGCACATACCGAACCATACCGAAACGGTGACTATAAACTGTGATACAAACCAACCGTGAAAAAGTTGAACCGTTCCACCCCTACCAATTTCAGTACATCCTGAGATTGCTAGGAATTCAGCATTTACACTGATATACACTCAAACAGTCGGTAATCACATTGATGGCCAGTAATACAGATGGTAATCATGCAGATGTGCCATATATTCAATAATCACACTCTATTCATATAGGCCGCATTCACACTGATAGCTGTCCATCAAATTCTGATTATCAGTCATAAAGATGGTAATCATGCAGATACAGCCATATTCCCTACAAAACATACACACACATATATGAAAAATGTTGAAGAAGAAAAAAAGAGAATTATTTGTGACAAAAGCCAATCGGTAAGTTACACCCCATCAGATGACAGGTGCGTCACAGCGCGTCACGAGAGAATGCCAGAATTCAAATAAGCAATATTCCACTTACCTTTAACCCTTTTTTTTTTTTTTTTTAGTGGATGGACTCATTCTGTTTGTGACACTGTATGCCACAAAACCATGCTGTTTTTTACTACCAAACGCAGTTTTTTGATCGTAGGTTATTCCATAACGGATACAAACAATACTGTCCCTGAAGAACTGAGACGTAAACAAAGGAATTACTATCCATATTACAACATTATTGCTTTGTTGGACTAAAAGAGCTTCATGAGATGTCATTTAGTGGACCCTTACCTTTCTAACTAAACCAGGATTTACAGCTGTGGATGTTTATGACTCGCTATTACAACGAATCTGGTACGTACTGCGTTTTGTTTATACATGTTTTGATGTGTACTGCTTACACAAATTTAGCAAATACATTCCTTATAAGCTTTCTATTGAAAAACAGCGATCTGTCGTCGATGCTTGAGGTTTAGACCTTTATAATGATATATAGTTTGTAAAGATGAATTTTGTCCCGTATGCAAACAAAGAGCATTCAATGCGTGAGCGTCCAGGTGCGGCATAACAGGTTTTAAACATTAAATGACGAGGCAAGAAAGAGATTAAAAATTGTGACTGACATAAGGTCTAGTCAGTTACAGTGCATTGTGGGTTACTGTATTCTTTTCAGTTACTGTGTTGTGAATCAGTTGTGGCCAATTTAGTAGGACACCTATATGCAACTGTACACTGTTCTAATCATGCTAGTACATACTAAACACTGCAGCAATCGTAAAAGGTGTGTGCTGTTCTAAACTTGGTCTAAATAATCATGATTGGGAATAATTAAAAGGATAATCATCAACTTATATTACTGACTGTCTTCTATGGAACAGAAAAGATGTTTTGGGAACCAAACAACATTGGACCCTATTTTGGACCCGATTGACAAACTTAAAACCATTGAAAAAAAACAAACAAAAATATTTTTATGCTCTGCAGAGGAAAGTCAAACAGGTTTGGAATTATTAAAATTGAGGAAATTACAGAATTTAAATTTTTGGGTGAAACGTGTAAATTGCAGTGGAGAGAAGGCATGATGGTACTCTAGTTCTGATGGGTAAACGGTTTGGACTGTAGTGGGATATATATATGCACTTAAATATTGCATATAATCTACACCATAATGAGAGTTTGGCTACACATACAAAAGTTCACGTTATATATTTGTCTAAGTGCTAAGAAGAAATCATTTGAGAATCTGCCTGCGTGTTTATTTTTGTGTTTTTCCTACATATCAAGTAGCTTACGTTCAGATCATATGTAACTCAATGTCAAACATGCCAGGCTTCCAAGTAGGTAAGGTTTTTTTTTCTTTTTTTTTTTTTTTTTTCAATCTTTGTGCACATGAAAACTATGCGTGTGAAGTAAATGAGTGTGTTTCATGTGCTGCTGAAATCCAACGGAGAGGCAGTGGAATTCTGCCATTGAAATCAATTTAGCGCTAATGTTATTGAATGATGTGATTTGTAGAGCTGCAGTAGAGGGTTTATTTGTATTTATATGAGACAGCAGTTCCTGTGCTTTTCCCCTCTTGTGCGTGAATACAGATGTATTGTTTGGAGGCAATTGAGGTCATTATGTGCATGGTGGGATTTTTGTTGTGTATCGTGATTATGTTGCCCTCAGGGAGAGAAGCCCTTTATTGACAATGAGCACACATTTATTTCTGAGCGCTAACCACCTCGTCATTTGTATGAATTGCTGTACGTATCATTCAGGGGCCATCGATTGGAGCCTTTCAATTGGCACTTAAATGAAAACTTGCAATGTTTATGAATAACCCATCTGCAAATTGATGGTCTGCCAAAATGATTAATAGGCTAGGGATTGATTGATTGCCTGTTGCATAAAACAATTAGTCTGGCATTACTCTCAACAGGTTTCTCACCAGAACAGACACTCAATATTTATCAACACGGCACAGTGGGAGCTCAGCCTGAATGGCTCTCTTGAGATGGTACAGAGAACATACCCACTAGATGTAGTTTTACTCTGTCTTCTAATGCCCCATCTGCATCTAATATACATCATACCCCAACAGAACGCGCTGTCTCTTGCTGACAAGCCCTTTGGGAGAGAATTGAGCCGAATTGCTTGCTTGTTTACTCTCAAATTCTACCAGTTCCTCTTCTCAGGAGACTGCTGTGTTTTTGTGAGCATCTGATGCTGAATCTAAGGACTCGGGCTTGAATGGACTTACACAACCCGTGCAGAGATTTAGACGCAACTGTTTGGAGACGTGAGGGTGTGGTGGCAGACGTTCCCGTCAGATTCTGTGTAACATTTTCTGATCTCCACTGCACGAGTCCTGCATGCAACAGGCTTTATTGGGAGGAAAGATACAGTCTTCTCTCGAGAGCTCTTCACTGAGCCTGTTCGGTTCCATCTAATCTTATTTTGGCATTAGCACCTTGCGTTAACCTCGTTCAGAGGACACTGTCTACACCTCTCGCAGTTGTATAACATCCCATTGCCAATATTTACACAGGTTCAGCATTGTGTTTCACAGAGCTCGGTAAAACGGCAAGGCAGGTTGTGTGTGGTGACGTACACACACATCCTGCTGGGCATCCTTTATCCTTCATCAGTAGTACCAGATTTATTGCATGTGTGTTTTTGATGTCTGTTGTTTTGGCTGCAGCATTTTAGAAGACTTTTACAAAAGAATGTAATCTTTACAGTAGTCGATGGCAGCACACCTCCTTAGTTCAAAGGAGACATTTGGGTTGAATTTCCTGTTGTTTGTGATATCACGTCGCATGGTTTCTGCATCTAGATTTGATCCTGATCTCCAGAGATCTTGGATACCTGAATGCTCGACACTGTTCAGTGTTAGAATGTACTATAACAATAACATTTATCCCTATTGATTATAATATGCTCACCAATGCTGCATTTATTTGATCAAAACTGTTTTCTATTTAAATATATTTTAAAATGAAATGTATTCTTGTCATGGCAAAGCTGATTACTCCATTACTCCAGTTATGTCACATGATCCTTCAGAATTCACAAAATACTCAAGAAAAATTTCTTATCAATGTTAAAAACAGTTGTGCTGTAGGGATATAACGATAACAAATTTTCATTTTGTGATTAATTGCTTTTATCACGGTATACGGTAGTATCACGATATTGAAATTTAGTTTAAAAAAAGTAGTCATAATACAGTATAACAGGTTTAATAACTTATTTTAAACTAAAAAAATAACTGAATATTTAAATACAATAAAGCAATACAGAAAAATATATAAAGTTAAACGTTTTACACAGATTAAAGTGCAAACGAACTATAAAGACCAACAGGTATCATTTTACAATAAGATCTCATTAGTTAACCTTAGTTAATGCATTAACATTCACAATGAGCAATAGCTACTTTTACTACAGAAGTTTTTAATCTTTGTTAAAAAATAAGTCTTAGTTCATGTTAGCTCATTTGCAACTTTCAATTTTAACAACGTGTTATTAAATATTGGAATACCTAAGATTAATGAATGTTCAGAAGAATTTTTCATTGGCAGGTTATGTTAACTAATGAATTAACTAATGTTAACTAATGAAGCCCTAATGTAAAGTGTGAACGAACAACAAAGAATCAAAACACTTTCAAACAATATCTAGGGCATGCGGTAGTCCAGATTAAAATGTAAAAAAAAGTTAGAAAATGAATAGCCTATTAAGTCTCAATATTTAAGTATTTGGCGCTGTGATGAACACAATAGCAAATCCACAAATCTGAATGGCTTTTTAAATAATTTAAATATGTTTTAGAAAGTACTGCAGCTGCTTTATTTGTGGGGTTTCCAGGGTAAGGGCTGCATTTCCTGCAGTTTAGCGCCATCTGCTGTCAGAGAGTGAATGTACTTGCGTCTGTCACGTGTTCCCCCATGTGCTTCTCATGCCTGCTTGCTTACATCAGAGCACACGTTTTTCAAGCAGCATACAGCTGTGTTGTGCATTTTGACCAGTTGATGGGAAAAGTATTCTTAATGCATCCCAAATTCAGAAAAATTTATAATGTATAATTATTCACGGTAGTAGTGCCCATGATAACAATATCGTGCATATTCATTACCGTGATGTATATTACATTACCGAATACCAGCACATGTCTATTGTGCCACTTAATATTTTTCTGGAAACTATGATCATTTTTTTTTTTTTTTCAAGAGATTCAAAAGAACAGCATTTATTCAGAATAGAAATGTTTTACATTGTAAGTTTCTTCATGTAACTTTTTTTGATTAATTTTATCCTTGCTGATTTAAAGTGTTAATTTCTTTAAAAAGAAAATCCTGCCAATATTCTAAGTTAAGTAGTCTTTCTAAGTGAGAGCAATGTGAAGTTTTCTTTTTCTTTCTTTTAAATGTATTTATTTATTATTATTATTTTTTTTTTTTTTTTTTATTATTGTGGTTTGGTTTAATTTTACATAATTGACAGCATCACCACTGTTAGGTTGTATTTACACTGCAATGCCAAATTCACTGACCTGATCATTTGGATCAGCAGTCATTGTCAGTCAGACAGCACTAGGGCCCTATGAAATCTGTTTTATTTTTTTCTGGATTCCGTTGTTTTTATTTTTTTTTTTTTTTTTTTTTTTTTAGAAATAACATTTCTAAACAACTAAAAAATGGTTAAATTTAATTTTATTAATCAAAAAGCATGTCTAATTAATTAAAATCATGAAACTTATTTTCACATCAATTTATTAAAAGTTAAACAAGAATTACATGTTTAGGGCCCTATGAAATGTTTTATTTTTTCTTCACCATATATTTTATTGTTACCTAATTCTGTGTTTTAGCATGTCTAATTATTTAAATGAATGAAAAAACAAAATTAATTTATTCTTTTTTTTTTTTTTTAAAATAGCCTTATGATTTTTTTTTCCCCTCATATTCTGTTGTGTATTTAAATTTGTCTTGTTAAGAATTGAAGGCTTAAAACATTTAATTTCTTTTAATTATTGAAAATTAAGCAAACTTTATTTTTCGGTAAACAAAGGGGATTTACTTTTAAAATTAAAACGGAAGAAATGTTGTGTGATTATTAAGCGAAATCGCACTTTTGCGCCATTCATTAACAGAGACATGCAGAACATGCAGGATTCATATTTAAATCGACTTTTGCAGCTTAATATTTACAGATACTAGTCCATATCACGATTTGATATGTGTAATGACCTACTTTTGATTAATTCATTCAAAATTTGACACATTCCTTGACATTCCGCATTAAACTGTAAATTCTGTTTTTATGACTGGATTCTGTGATTCTGTCCACATTTTTTGCATCGCAGAAATCATAGGGCCCTACAGCATTCAATTCAGTTTGACTCTGTACTGCCAATACTACAGAAAGGCTGTTACCTTTCTTACTAGTATCTTTATTTTCGTATTGGTACTTGGTACTAAAGCATCGGTAGCCTAGATCTAACATGCCAACGATGTTCATTTTCACTTAACAGAGCAATTTGAGATTGATTTGACTTGGGTTGGTACCCTTCCTCTGCCAGGAACTGCTTTATTTTTGGCACCGCATATGTGTCCTCTATAATCACATGCTTAATAACTATCTGGCTCCCTGGGTTTGTAACCACCTGTCTAGTTTGACACCCGATATTCAAACAAAGCTAATCAAAAAACATGCCAAATCTTTTATCTTCTAATCTGTAATCATTGTCTATGCCACTCATGTGCCTTGTTTAATAATAGTCATACTGTGTTTCAAACCTTGGTGTGTTTGTGTGTGTGTGTACATTAAATATGATTAAGGCACTGCACTCCTTCAGCTGTTGGATGTTTAGTTGGAGTAAGTCTTTAGTGTTTTGTTTTGTCAAACATGTAGACTTTGTAAACCTTTTTTTAAATAACCTTTTGAAAGCAATGTTGCCACTTTTTATATTGAAGTTATATTGAAATGAATGTTTACATCAATTAAAAGCATGCTCTCTCGCTCTCTCTATCCCTCTCTCCCTCTCCCCCTCTCCCTCTCTCTGTAGCCACGTGCTGATCCCATACCCATATGCAGCTTCTGTTTGGGCACAAAGGAGTCCAATCGAGACAAGAGGCCAGAGGAGCTGCTGTCCTGTGCTGACTGTGGGAGTAGCGGTAAGACCCATGTTTGAACTCTCAGCCTAAACTGTGGCTATATATGGGCAGTGCATCATCTGAACGTCTGTGCCAAATAGCCGAAGTCAAGTTATCATATAACTAGTAATATTATTGGTTGAAGTGTGAATCAAACTTTGTAACTAACCATTTAGCTGTAACCAAACCAGTGATTTTTGTTTGGAAACCTGCTCATAATTGTCGGTTGTGTTGAAATATTAGGAATTAATTTTTAGTTTAATCAATTTGTTTTTGTACTACTACTACTACTACTACTACTACTACAGTATTTAAACTATCAGCACTGTCAATTGATATCACATGATCATGTGATTGGGAGTTTGTCAGAGATAGTAATGTGCCAAAATAAATGATTTTGCCCAAAACAGAAACTGGACAATTTTAATGAAAATCTAAACTTTGTTGTTTTGGAACAACTATCAATTCTGTTTAAGTTTGGTGTGTTTTTTTTTTTTTTTTTTTTTTTTTTTTTTTTTTTCATTGATTTCACTAACTTCCTTCAGTTTGTATCTTCTTTCAATAACACAAAGGCTACTTTTTAAAATGTTGCTTAAATAACTGTTCAACAGAGATTCTCTCAAAATAACTTATATATATATATACATATACATATATATGGATCACAATTCCTCCATAATATATATATATATATATATATATATAGCCTATATAATACAATTACAGATCTGTAACCTGGAGTATATTACATTATGTGTTGGTTAGTCTATATGAATGTATAGGGCAGATAAGTGCGTGTGTGCAGTCTAAGAACAGGAAATGCCTTTATTCAGCCAGGATCCAAAAGGAAAATTCAAACTCAAAATATGCATTCTATTGTTAAGTATTTGAATTGCCACACATTGTGCATGCACAATTAGGAAAAACAAAACTGAACTCAATTTGCAATAGATTTTGAATTTTTACTACAATATGCTTTCAGTATCTTGTAGGAGACTGATATAGTGTTTAGTGTCTTTTTGTCCATCTGCAATTATCTGCATGTCTTTTATCATCTCGCATCAGAGCGGGTGTGTGATGAAGATATTAGCGGGTGGCTAACGAAGATATCATCTTCATTAGCCATGTTTGCATTAAATCTGTTTAAACCTGGATAATTTTACATGCAGACTACGTTTTCTCAATGTATGAATTTATCTTTTTCAATCTGCTTAATTTGCGGTTCATATTTTCAGCCCAGGTTCAGTCAGTTTCCTTTTTGCCTTTGGCCATAAAACACCATTTTCAGTGAACAAAATTTTGGTACATCACAAGTCAGAGTGCAATGAGAATGATGTATAAATCTTTGAAACAGCCCAGGAAATGTCAAGACCGATGATGAGACGGGGAAAAAAGTGGTCATCGGTAAATATTAGGGGTGTAACGATTCACTTGTTTTATCGATGCATCGATTACAAACCCTGACGATGCATATGCATCGATCTTGAACATGAATTGCCGATTTCGGATTTAATTTCTAAATAGCACGGACACTGTTCAAGGTCTCCATTAATTCGTGCTTGTAGTAATTTAGTTATGATGCAACTTGAGTAGTACTTGATGTATGTTTGAGAAATGTGGTAAAATATCTCAAGATGCTCGAGGGCAAACAAAAAGCAATTTTTTTTTTTTTTTTTTTTTTTTTACTATAAAAATTGTCTATTCTGTAGAAGTATTGGCAGAAGGGTTTTACACAATCACAGATGGATTCAAGCTAAAAGGTGTGCAGTTTTTCTCCCCTGCTTCAAGTTCGCTTGCTTGTTTCTTTTACTCTAATTTATTTATTTTTTCCCTCCTCCAGACAGAATTGCCATGTTCCTGTTAAATTACCTGCTCTTATGTAGTAATTTGTTTTGAACAGTGATTTTGAAATGCCACAAGGAATTGTTCTCCCGGTGACATTTTTATGACTGAGTTTGACTTAACAACGCAGAGGTGGTTTTCATTAAGTGTTCATGAAAGTATAGAAAATGTGCTCCCACTGTAAACCGCAGCTGGTTCGCAGCCCTCAGGGACAGGAGTGCATGCTTTTACATGACTATAACGGATCGACTGCCATTACGGTGTACGCGCGTACCATTTCTGCCTCGTTAAGATCAAATTATCCTTAATTAGCCACTCAGAAGTGTTTGATAATACAGTGCTTTTAGACTCCGATTTGGAAAGTCTTCACACATGGCTTTTCGCATTGTTGATGCCACGTGTAAATATTTAACTGATCCACGGTCGGGGGAATCTTTCATTTGTTGCGTTTTGAAGTTCTCTCCGCTTGATTAAGTCTCTGTTAACATTTATCCTGTAATATTTCAGCAAGGGCTTTTGTGTTTTCTGCCAAACTTAAAAAGATTAGGTAATGTCGCTCTTTTAATTGAGCATGTTTGGAGACTCTCTCTAAAGCCTGTTTGTTTTATTCCACATTTCTCCTCAAAGGCCATCCATCATGCCTGAAGTTCTCCGCTGATTTGACTGCAAATGTCAAGGCCCTGCGATGGCAATGCATCGAATGCAAAACATGCAGTTCCTGTCAGATTCAGGGGAAGAATGCTGTAAGTTTTTTCAAATGCACTGATGGCCTTGGCCCAGTTCCAGCTGACATCTTTTATAGTGTCAGCGCGCTGCTTGTGTTCTGACACTTTTACTGCAGGATTTTGTTTACTTGTGTTGTGTAGATGGCATCGTATTTTTTGCGTGTCTGACAAGTTTCTCTGTGTGTGTGTGGATCCAGGACGAGATGCTCTTCTGCGACTCCTGTGACAGGGGTTTCCATATGGAGTGTTGTGACCCACCGCTCTCCAGAATGCCAAAAGGTACATTAGGCTTTTGTTTGCCTCTGTGGATTTTTCCATTCTCAAGGTGAAGCTGTTAAATGTGCCATTACACAAAGGCTTCTGGTTACATAATAGTAAGATGATATGTACCTTACGTCAAGAACTATTTAGTGGCTGTCTCTCTCTCCCTCTCTTTCCAGTCTCTTTCTCCTTGTTAATGATTTCGCCTCTGGCTTGCAAATGACTGTGCTTGTCCTTTTCAGTTAATGGCAGTTTGTCTGAAATGGGCATGTAAGTGCCAAGATAAAAAGGGAGCAGCATCATAAAGTGTTTCAACAGAGCAGAACAGGTTCATTTCACTTAATTTTACAGGAGCCTTCAGTGCTGAATGTCTGAAACTGTTGGAGGGAGGTGACATTCTGCCATGAGAAAACCCATCAAATTTCATTAGGGTTTTGTTATGGGTGAAAGAAAATGCTTTAACTAAAACTTGAATGTTAAGGATGTCAATTAATTTAGTGTGATTAATTCTAGCAAAGATAACAGTTAATCATAGCAACAGACGCTAACAGAATAGCGAGACCAAAGATGTCTGCCTGCATTTCTGTAATAAGAACGCTTCCTGTGTGAATGGCCCTGTGGGAGTATGTGACCGTCTACTGCAGACAGAATGACAAACTTGCAATAGACCAGAAAAAAGACGTTTTCAAAGATATGGAAAAATCCAAACAGTATGATGACTAAGACATGTTTTTCTAATATCAGGCCTCAAATAAATTAGTATTAGCTGTCTGAGAGGCTATTAATTTTTTTTCCTGTTTTCTCAGTATAACATTTGTCAAGATTTTTATTTGTGCTTTTTATGTCAAGATCACAAGAATACAGAAAGTGAATAATGCTTGGCCTCTGTCAGCTTCTGTATCTTTATTAATTTTTGCAATTCCATGTGGTTGTCACTGTGAAAACTCTTGTGAATCAGTGCCACATACTTTCGCAAAAGATATCTGAGATTGTCAGTTCTATACTAAACATCAATGCAAAATTAGCTTTAATTATTTATGCAAAATCTGATAAACTAAAGTTCTAATCATTCAATTTGTGTTCATTTGTTATTTTCCTCTCTAAAGAGGATGAGAAGGCTGAAGCCATGTCAGGAAAAGAGCACCTCACACAACTTCAAAGCCATTTATTCAGTGTTTCCTTGTTGGTATGTTACCTGTAGAAAGGTTTTTTTTTTTTTTTGCTCTGTTTCTTTTCTTCTGAAGACAGTGGAAATGAAGGGAAAGGCACAGTGGGTCATCTCCGCTCACCACTACAAAGAAATATCTGAAAAGTGTCACAGCTACAGACATGATGAACCATCCTTGAAATGCTTCTCTCTTTTTGTGTCTCCCTCCTTCTCTCTCTCGCTCTCTCTCTTTTTCCCTGGACCTCCCCCAGGAATGTGGATCTGCCAAGTATGCAGGCCAAAGGAGCAGGAGGGAAAACGGTTGCTACACAAGACAGCGGCCCAGATCAAAAGGCGATATGCAAAACCAGGAAGGCCGAGAAAAAATCTAGCACATCCAACAGTGTACGATAACTCATTTCATCTATCTTGTTCGTTATGCTTCAGGCTTAAGGTTACAGGTCTCACATCAGTATGTTGCCTAAATAGTAAATGCTCTTTTTGATGGCCTACTCTGATTTTTGTCCTTCACAATCTTGCCTTGAGAGTATATGTAGGTTTTCACACCCTCTCATCCAAAAGGTTTAAAATTAGCATGGCTTCTACAATGTACCTTTAGCCTGGGGCATTCTTTGCAAGTGTATTTTTATCATATGGCTGTGTAGTAAAGCTCAGTTGGAAATGCTGTCAGTCGGACTGGGTGAGTCTGGGTCAGCAAGCTTTTAAATGTGCTGTACTTGAGGGATTACATCTTTCCTAAAGGCTTGATGAGCGCTGATAGACACGGTGAAACGTGTTGTTGAAACTGTGAAATCAGGCTCTTGAACCAAGGCTTAGTCACAGTCTAGATGTGCACAGAGATTTTCATTCAATTTGTGGCTCGTGTTTTAAATGCAACCATTGTCTGCTTTCATAGGTCTGACAGTGGTGGTCCGGGATCCGTTGAGCTGTCTGAAAAAGCACGGCATGGTAGGGGTTCCATAAGCACTTTCTGTACCCCACCCTCATCAAGCACCTTTATACCCACCACAGACGGCAGGAGTCTCACAGACCCCCTCACATCCACACCCACCCGCACTACGTTGCCCCCAATCAACAAGAAAACCAAAGGTCTCATTGACGGGCTTTCCAAATTTTTCACGCCATCGCCCTTGGGTCGCCGGTTGCGCAGTGAGACGTCAGGCTCCTCGAATCAGCACAGGCAGAGGAAACGGGGCTATCGGAAATGCCATGCCAGCATGACGACGCCAGGTGTGAGGTTAAACGCCCCATCTAGTGTTCTCCTTACCCCTTCCCCTTCACAAGGACACAGTCCCATCTCGCTGAACCCCGCCCAGTCATCCTCACCCTCCTCCGCCCACTCCCCCCACAGCTCCTCCTCCCAGTCTAGTGGCCCGTCCCTCAGTAGTCTCCCAGGCAACAACCAGCTGAAGGGACTCTTTGATGGACTGTCTCACATCTTTACCACTCAGGGACAGTCCCGGCAAAAGGGACTCCCCAGCTACGCACCGCCCAAGCGAGCGCGCCGCAGCCAGGACATTTCCACCTCACCCAAAATGTCCCTGCAGCTTCAAGGAAAGAAGTCTGTCAAGGGTTTCGGTAGTAAATTAGCATGCCTGTCCGGTTCAGCCTCAGGATGGGCGCCCAAGCGGGGCCGGCCGTTTAAGTCAGCACTCCATTTCAAACGAACTCCCTTCTTGAGAAAGCACAAGCTGCTAGGCAGGTTTAGGTTTAAGGCCTCCCCAAAGAGGGAGAACACCACACCAGGGAAGGGCAGATTGGCAGACGGAAGAGTAAAACCAGACTCAAACTATGGTAAGCACAGGGGCCTAAACCTCCAAACGGCCGACTGGCCTTTTCATCTTCAACCGTTTTAATCATCTTCCTTATTTCGAAGCCAAATAACATGGATTTTTGTTCAACTAATACCGCATCTCTGCATTTTTGGTTGTAACCTTTTTCTTCAGTATTTTTTGATTAATTTAAAAGCCACTAAAGCTTTAGATTTCTGCTCTCTGCTCACGTCCTCATGCTGCTCACACCTGCCTCTCAAACCAAAGTTATTAATGCTTTTTCCCTTTAGTAACAAACACTTTAATGTAAAGTGTTTGCATTTCAAATGACCCTTGCTCCTGGTTTAGTTCTCTCTCAACCTCTGCACAAATGGAGTATTTGTTTAGAGGTCACTGTTGCCTAGAAACAAACTGTGATGTGTGGTTAGAGGTTTGAGGTTAGTGTGTTGGCCAGCAATGTTGATATGAGCCTTTCCTATCAGCCTTCTTTTCCATGACAGTAGTGATTTGCATGCTAGCAGTTGTGATCTTGAATGTCATGTTATCAAGTTCTAGGTTAGTGCTTGTTTGTATTAGCCTTGGGTTTTGTTGTGTCAGCATCTTTTCAGTTCTTTTGTACTATATACTGCAAATATCGACTTTTAAAGGGCTTTTCTATGACCCCTCACAGCCTTTAATGCCAAGAGATGCTCAAGAAGAGAACCACAGGAAGGAAGGATGACTTTACTCAATGACCATGTGGCTGAAGAGGATCTGAAATTGTTCAGACACATCAAGGAGATCACAGCAAAGGTGAGTGGAGTAAACCACATGTTGTCAACAGAAGAGCTTTAAGAGCTCACTGCAGTTTTTCACCCAAATAAAAGCTTGATAGTTGAAGAAATTAAGACCTAAATATTGCTAAATAATATAAAATAAATAATGATCTTTTTCTTAAATGCAATGGTAGTATTTCATTTTGTTTACTGATTTTATTTATTTTTATCACTATTATTCCCCCTATTTTGTGCTGCCCTATTAACTGGTCTCCCAGTCTGGTCTTTTGGCTGGTTTTAGAGAGGTTTTGGGTATTTTTCTTCCACCTTAAGTCACATTAGACCAGCAAACTACCTTAGCTGGATTTAATTTGGTTTAATTAGAGCATCTGGACACAACACCTGGCAAACACCCTAGCCTTGTGGCTGTAATAGAAAAATCGAACTATTTTAGGTATTTTAATTTGGTTTCTAACTTGTGATTTATTTCAAAAACAGAAAACTGGTGGCGATCAAGGACAGTCCCCTCCTTTGATTGAGTTTGGGCAATATGAAATACAAACTTGGTATTCCTCACCATACCCTCCAGAATACTCGAGGTAAGTCTATAATTAACAGAATAAATTTTTACAGCAGTTTTCAAAATGTTTGCCAGATACAGGCTTAAGCAAATGTAAACTATTATGTGATTTAGAGTTTCTCCCTGCTCTTGTAACTTACACCACATTTTTCGTTATAATTAATTGCTGCTCACCTTCTCAGATTACCGAAGCTTTATCTCTGCGAGTTCTGCTTAAAGTACGTGAAAAGCCAGGACATTCTGCAGAGGCATTCAAAGAAATGTGGGTGGTTTCACCCGCCAGCTAATGAGATCTACAGGAAGGATAACCTCTCTGTGTTTGAGGTCAGTGCATGCTCTTAAATCTTGCACAAGGGGCACATGCACAACTTCATCCGCATCCTAATTTATCATCTGCATTTGCAATCAAAACAAGAGGGGGTTATGTCCAGAGATTAAAGACTATGAAGTGCTAAGCTTGTTGAAAGACACATCTCAGAACTGTACTTGTGTGAATAAATCATGTCGGATTAAGCCAATTCGTCAAGGACTCTGTATCTTGTTTGTGTAGTGAACAGAAAATGCATCAAAAACCTAGCAATCCTCCAAAAGTGTTTGACCTTCATTGCACTCATTGAACTTCACATGTGCTCCACTAGCAGGAGCTGCCCTTGTATGGACTACCTGGCTTTAATTGTTTTCTATTTTGTCGTCTTTGCTCAGGTTGATGGAAATATCAGCAAAATATTCTGCCAAAACCTTTGTTTGCTTGCAAAACTTTTTCTGGACCACAAGACATTGTATTATGATGTGGAGCCTTTTCTCTTCTACGTTCTAACACAGAATGATGAGAAGGGTTGTCATCTTATTGGATACTTCTCAAAGGTATTACAACACTTAAATCGATACAATATGAATTATATATGTAATCCTATGACAGTGAGGTACAGTAACAGTAGGTTATCTAGTGGGCTGCTGAAGAATTTCTTGTACGGTTCCCGTTTTTGGATCTGAACCTTTTCTGCAATATGTTTGAAGGGTTATATGTTGTGTGGTTATTTGGTTCAGTTCAGGACAATGGCAGGTGCAGTGAATTGCATGCGTTGGCAGTGTGCTGACACACTCTATCTTTCTCTCTTTCTCTCCCACAGGAAAAGCTTTGCCAGCAGAAGTACAATGTCTCCTGCATAATGATTATGCCTCAGTACCAAAGGCAAGGATTTGGGAGGTTCCTCATTGATTTCAGTAAGTTATTCATTAACTGGTTTGGAAGTCTTAAGAAATGTGAGCATAAGATTGTTTGCATCATGAAAAGATGCTTCTGTGCTCTGCATGAAAGCAAAAAGAGAATCTGTTTCAGACTAGACAGACATGATGGAAAGAATGCCTGTTTCGTAGTACTTGGTTTGTATATCTTTATGTAAAGTTGAATGTAGTACATGATGTAATTTGTTTGCTTGTGAATGTTTTAATTTGCTCGCTGTGTAGACTCAGAAGAGCATTTACATACTTTGTGTTAATGCAAAAGACTAAAATACTTGCAGTATAAAAATAATCTAAATCTGACTTTGCTTAGAACAAGATCAGCTCAAACTTTAGCCAATTATTACATAATTTGATATGTAAATTAATAATTCTTACGAGTCCGTGTAAAATTTCAATTACATATTTATATTCATGTGTGTGTATCAATCACTTGGACTGGACTTGTTTGTAATTCTCTTCTCTATTTTTATCCATTAGTAAAATATTGTATTGTAATACTGCTTTTTTTTTTTTTTTTTTTTTTTTTTAATGTAACACTGACATCACAAGAACTGAGACAAGTCTTTAGCCATTAGAAGCAAAGCTATAATCTTTAAATTCCTTTCAAATAACACTTTGGCTTTGAATTTTTGATTTTTGCCTTTTAAAATATCATTCAATCTAAGCTTGTGAAAGGTGCCTCAAGACCTTAAGAAGCTGCATATAACCATCACTCCATGTCTTCATAAATTGCGATTGAGTTGTTTTATGTTTTGTCAGAGTGACACTCGAACCCGATCTGACAACAATACTCATAAACAATCTTTCCTCATCTCCTCTCTTTGTCTCTTTTTCTGTCTTTCCAGGTTACTTACTTTCCAGGCTAGAGGGCCAGGCTGGCTCCCCAGAGAAGCCTCTGTCTGATCTGGGTCGTCTGTCCTACTTGGCTTATTGGAAAAGTGTCATACTGGAGTACCTGCACAACCACCCAGATAAGAGTGTCAGCATCAGGGGAATGAGCCGAGCCACGGGCATGTGTCCACATGACATCGCTACCACACTTCAGCAGCTCAACATGATTGATTTCCAGGATGGCAGGTGGGTTTGACTGTGGTGGTATCTTTCAATCTTGCATGCTTTCAGTGTACTGCATTATCTCTGAAGACATTAGATTTAAATATATTTAAATAAAGCCACAATTATGTCTATATTCACATGTGCATCAATACTGAATTACAATTTCTCCTACTTGATGCAGAAAAACTGTTTTTACTATTATATGTAATGTTTTTAATATTACATGGTTTTTAGGTTTGTAATCATCCGGAGACATCAGCTAATTGAGGAGCACGTGGATAGACTGAGAATGAAGCCACGGCTTCATGAGGTTGACCCTGACTGCCTGAGCTGGACACCGGTTTCAGTCTGCAGAAGCCCACCAGGGGAGCTGAAGAGGGCTATAGCACAGGTAGGCTTAAAGATCTATTCATGATTTGATCTGGACTGAACATGCCTGATTTTAGTGAACCCAGTTTTTATTTGTTTGTCTGTCCAAGTACAGAGTGCTCTAATACTTAAACTGTCAAGGTTTTCTTGTTAAATTTCCCATTAGAAATGAATTATTGAGCCAGTACAAATAAATCGACAAGTGAAATCTGTTTAAAACCACATTTTTGCTTTACCCTGCAGTCACTATGATAAGCTTTTAATAATGATTTACTGTATATTCAGAGCTCTTAGGTTTGATTTGGCAGAAAATCAGGCTTCTCTCATTCTTCTTTCTGCTGACTTTGTCCACAAACAAAGAAAAGATCTATGGCAGTGTACTACTTGATGTACTACTTGCTCAGATTACTTATTTTTTGAATACATGTCTTGTAAGACTTTCTACTCCCTATCAGTGCTCTTGGTGTAGCTAATCACATTACATTGTTGGGGTAATCACAGACACCCATAGGTATACCTATATTGTTTTAAATGTCAAAAAAGCCCCCAGAAGTAGGCACTGTGCATTAATACTGTTGCTTAATCCATAGAGAATAAATCCTCTGCAAAAAAACTTTATGTAAATATGCAACAAACATCTATGTGGTTTTCTTGACAACATATATACAGAGGCTTGATCAGTTCATTCCACAGGGTGACTTAAAGTCCACTTTACAATTACAGCTTGTCTGCTTTATTAACGTTTGCAGATATTGCATTGAAAACAGCAGATTTTGTTAAATGGACCTTTATTGTTTCCTTTTGGCCTCTGACACAACCTGACTCTCTTTGCATAATGCTGAACTTGACCATTGTTTTTAAGGCTGTTCTGGTGGCTGTGTCTAAAATCAAAGCTTATGTTTTTAAATTCACACCTATTCAATAGGCAGATCATGGTGATCACGATGAGTGCAGGTCACTCATTTCTTACTTGGCTTTGCATTATTAGCTACAAGATGATGCTTGCATGAAAAGTGAGCTAAATTTATCCCATCGTTTGCCTTTCAGGAGTTCAGGGTGAGTTCACAGAGATAGCTGAAAGCACTTTCAACAGTAACCCAGCTTCCTGAGCAACCTAAATCAAAGCCCTGTATTATTAATGCCTCTGAATGTCCCATGAAATGTAATCTTCCACAGCCGCTTAAAAATAAATGTTGCTGAGCTCAACGGCTAATCAAGAGACAATCTCTGCACTGCAGGGGCGCTGCGGAAGCAAAATGGATAACTGAGATGTTATTTGTCTGCTTGGCTTCAGCCTGTACAGAGTGACTCAGACAAGCTCATGTTTGTGTTTTTGTGGTATAACAGGCAGACCGTCGTGCGGGCTGTAGTGCGTCAACCAGGAATTTGACAATGGGGATGGGCTACACTAGCACAAGACCTCCACTAACCAAGTGCAAGAACTTCACCAGAAGATACTCAGACCCACTGTTTGCCAACAGCGCTGGGAAAGATTTTGAAGTGAGTGCAGAAAGCAGCAGTGATGATGATGTTGAAGACGATGATGAAGACAGTGCAATCAAATCCCAGTCTGGGCAGGGGCTCAAGCGAAAGGTAAAGATCAGAATCAATGGTAGTGTGCATTTCCTCTAGTTCTCTTTGCATCAACATTGTGCACATTGAATTTCCTTCATCATTTGGGAGGCGTATTTAGTTGGATGGAAAAAGATCCAAAACTATCCATTTGCCAGAAATTTCCATCAGTCCTTTAGTCCATAATTAAGTAATATTCCTTTCATGATTTGTGTGGGAAATCTTGGTTCTGTATCACCAAGTAATACTGCAGATTATTTGCACTGGGGTACTGCTATACCAGAAAGCCTGGGGGAGAATATGTTGTGAGGAACTTGCGGTCAGCTTGATTCTGCACACACTCATTTGGGGTTTTGGGCAGGCTAAGCTTTCCAAATGAATGGCCTGTGGTGCAGGCACTGAGGTCTAAATGATGGGCTTTTGCATTTAGATCATGAAGCAACCCATTCACAATGCAGCCACATTTCCCTATGTTTAGCATCACCCTTTACTGTATCTGTCTCCTCCAAACCTCTGCTTTTTGGATTAAAAGGGCACAAGGGACAATTTGACAAAAAAGTGGCCAACTCTTGATATGACAGTTGTTAAGTCTAACAGTCTTGGACATCTCCCTGTATTTATTCCATTCTCAGGCACAAGTTGTTCTCAAGCATACAATATGCACTTCTCTGTTAAGTGAATAGCCCCCTTTAATTAGTTTTTTGTTTTTTCTTAGCGGGCACCAACTCTGCGACGGAAGAGAGGGAGGAGGAGAACACGAATCAACAGCAGTGTCACGACCGAGACCATATCAGAGAGAACAGAGGTGTTAGATGAGCCATTCGAAAACTCTGATGTGGAAAGCCCTCTGCCACAGCCCAGCAGGAGGGGTGGCAGCGAGGATGAAGAAGAGGAGAAGAGCCAGACTTTAGCCATGCGTCGGCCTGGTAGACCAAGAAGATATAAAGATGACAATCACTCAAATCAATCGAAAGAAGGAGGGGATGTGGAAGGTAAAGCCATACATGTTAATATTTAAACCATACTGTTTTGTTGCATATTTGAAAGATAAGTTAACATGGGGACATCTTTTTTGGTGTTTCTAAAGCAGTGAAAAAGGACAATCCTCGGCCTCTGAAACGGAAGAAAGGCTGGCCCAAAGGTGTCAAACGAGGCCCTCCTAAATGGAGACTAAAGGAACGCAAAATGGGCTTTAAGCTCAACCTCTACACACCTCCTGAGACGCCAATGGTCACAGTGGAGCAGGAGCAAGAAGAGGAGCAGGATGCCAGCCCTGCCTCCTTCTCAAGACCATGTGAGTCCATTAGAGAGCCCAGACCAGAGGACCCAGAGCTGGACCCCTGCGATTCAGAGCCCCACAGTCCCGAGCCATCCGACTCTCACAAAGGAAATGAGATTGAGTCAACAGACAAATCTGACTCGGTGGAAAATTCACCCTGTGGTGATGAGACCAATGAGACAAAATCAGGTCCAATAGATGATGCTGAAGAGTCCTCTCAAAATACAGAGGAAGTCAAAGACCTGAAGCCAGAGGGTGAAGCAGAAGGCAGGGTTGGTAAGGGCTCAGGTGAACGAGATGAAGAAGATGATGAAGACGAAGAGCCAGAACCATCTCATGTGGATGATCATGATGCAGATGATGAAGATGACAGCCATGAGCAGAGAGTAGACAACCCGGTGCCACTACCAGAAAGAGACCTTACGGAAGACCCAGAGCCAGTTCTAACTCCTAGTAACAACAGTAAAAATCCTGAAGTGCAGCCGAGCCCTGTGGACCCACTGCCTCATTGCTTAGAGGAGCTTGCATCTGAAAGCACTCTTGTGAGCTTGGGTGTGCAACAGGGTGACACTGTGGACTCAGATCATCCTCCAGACTCAGAAACAGAGGAAGAGGATAATAGTCAGAGGCCTGAAGAAAAGCATATGGGCCCGTTGACCCCGGCAATAAAAGAGGACCATAACATTTGCCCTGAGCTTGACATGGAGACGGCCCAAGCAGTGCAGTCTCTGACTCAAGAGTCTGAGCAGGAGAGGCACTTTCAGGATTGTGTGGAAACTCAGGAGGCCTGCCACAGCCTACAACGGTATGTTCATGTTGAGCAGAGCCCTCAGATGACTCCCGTGGACGACTGCCAGCAGTCAGATCACAGCAGCCCTCTGTCTTCTGTCCATTCTCACCCGAGCCAATCTGTACGATCAGTCAACAGTCCAGCAGTGTCCATTTTAGAAAGTGGTTACACACAGATCAGTCCTGATCAGGGCACTGTCTCAGTGCACTCACTACATAACAACATGGAGACTAGTCCAATAATGGATGTGCCCTCGGTGTCAGACCACTCTCAGCAGGTGGTGGACAGTGGCTTCAGTGACCTAGGTAGCATTGAGAGCACCACTGAGAATTACGAGAATCCCAGTAGTTATGACTCAACGCTGGGTAACAGCATTTGTGGCACGGGAGCAGGAGCGGGCGCCTCCTCCCAGAGCAGCTGTTCCTATGGCAACCTCTCCTCCGGTGGCAGCCACAGTCAGAGCAGCTGTGCTGTGTCCCAGCAGATGGCCGGTCCTGTAGTGAACAATACTGGCGCTTGCAGCATGCTCCAGCAAACCAGCATGAGCTCCCCTCAGGGATGCAGTGTGAAGTCTCCGCAAGGCTGTGTGCCGGAGAGGCAGCCCAGCCATCCGCATGGCCACGGGCACGGCCATAGCCACAGTCACCACCACAGCCATCACCAGCACCATCCGCACCATCAACATCACCAACACCCACAACACCAGTACCAGCAGCCTCTGTCGCACTGCTCCATGCCGGCCAGCTTCCCTCCACCCATGCAGCTGCCTGACATCCCAGAATCCAACAATCCCTCCAGCAACCTGGGCCTGTATGACCGAATGGGCCAGGGAGAGTATGGAGGTGGACACTATGGTCAGCACTCTGCTACTTTCAGCCTGCATAAGCTACAACAGCTCACCAATACTATCATGGACCACTCCTTGCCCTTCAGCCATTCTGCCTCACACTCCATCTCATCCTATGCAAACAACAACGGCTCGTTGTCCACGCAACTCGGTCCTCACAATCCCGCACTGGTGTCGCTGTCGCAACCTGGTGGAGGTCCTCAGTCACAGGCTACTGTGACTCCTCCACCCAACATGACACCACCACCCATGATGCTGCAGCGCAACATGGCTACACCCAACATGAACCTGGCCCAGTCTCAGAGACTGCAAACGCAAATGGCCCCCAAGAATCACCACCACCACCACCCTGTGTCCATCCGCTCCAAAACGGCCCCTCTGCAGCCCCACCACCAGCAGCAGATGTATGGTAGGGGTCCTCAGACTGTAGCCATGCAGGCTCCTGGGCGGACGCTGGCTATGCCACCGCGGATGAACATGGGGGTAAACCTCATGCCCGCCCCGGCTTACAATGTCAACTCAATGAACGTGAACGTCAATATGGCGATGAACACTTACAGAGTGACACAGCCCATGATGAACGGAGGCTACCATGGCAATCCTACCTATATGAATCAATCTCCACAGTACTCTATGCAGATGGGCATGATGGGTACTCAGCCTTACCCACAGCAGCCCATGCAGGCTCCTCCCCATGGCAATATGATGTACAGCCCAGCAGGTCATCATGGTTATGTGAACACTGGCATGTCCAAACAACCCTTAAACGGGTCTTATATGAGACGATAATCAGCGACCTGAAAGTGAAGGGTCATGATGTTGCAAAGTCAGCTAGTTGACTTGAGGTATTTAGTTTGTTCTTATTTTCATAGTTAATGTTCGCTTTTATGGATCTTTCTGAAAGAACCAGCACTTGGTAAGAATGCAAAAAAAGTTTTGTTTATTGGCTAAATTTTAGCTTTTTTCCCCTGTTTATGGGAAGCCTTACAGCATAAGATTTAAAATGTAACATTTGTTTAAGCGCAAATCTCCCCCGAACTGCATCGCAGTTGAATGGAGGTTACATTTTCTTTAAGTTGGAACCTGCATTATGGAACCTTTAAATGTGCCTGCAATGTATGTTTTTGGACAAAAGAGCCTTTTCAATGTACCTTTAGCAATCGCAAGGTTATATATGTAAGTCTGTACTCATGCCTTCCTATTATTTAAATTATTGTAAATCTACTTTTATATTTTTTTAAATGTAAGGTTATACTTAGCATGCTATAACGTCTTTGTTAGTAACAGTGCATCAAAGTAGTACTGTACAGTGTTGTGCTTAATAGCAAGCAATTTTATATTAAATGTATGGCCTTGGTTAGGTTTCCCTCGTATGGAAGGAAAAATTAAACTCTATTTTTGTTGATTCTAATACTGTAAAGATTTGAAAACATTGTCACGTTCGGCTTGGAAGGTTCTATTGCTAATTGTGTATAATTTGTTACTTTATAACAAGTTTCTTTACCTGAGGCAGCTTTCTGTTTTTATACAATTTAAAGCAATTTCTGTCACAATAGCAAAGAACAGTCAATGTCAGTATTTGTACATGTAGAAATCTAAATCAAAGGAGAAGGGTAAACGAAAACATTTCAAATGGGGCAGAGTTGCAAAATTATTATTATGAGTGTCAATTTACTCCAAAGTTGGTCTTTTATGAAATGCCTTTAAACTTACATTTTCATTCCATCTGTAGATTTTTTTTATCTTTATAAAACATCTAATTTATATTTTACTGAAATGTAGAGCAGTAGCCTTGTTGATAGACAAAACAGATGGCATGTAAAAAGGTAAATTGTATCTGTGTCTGTTTGTATAGCTTATTTTGTAGCCTTTGTACCTGTACAGAATGGCAGTTTGACGTAAGAGGGATATCCTGATTGTACTAATTAACAGAGCAACAGTCCTGTATTTATGAGTTACCTTTTTAGTCGGTCACTTAAATGCTGTACATTTTAGCAGAAAATAAATTATGATGAGCCACTGACAGACTTAAAAGTGTGTGTGTGTGTATGTTTTCATCTCATGCTCATTGTGACTCGTACTTCTTGAAAGGATCAGTTACAGCCAACAGATTTTCAAACGTATTGTTATGGTCGGAAGCAATCATGTAGAGTGCAAGGACTACTGAAAAGAGAAACAGATGCTTTTGACTGCAGAGAATTAGCAGGAAATCACTAACATGTATCTAATGAAACAACACAACTGCCTTAGACATAAGACAACATAGACCATTTTATCCTGCTGTACAAACATTACAAATCATTAAATACACCCCAGAAAGTAGCTGGCTGTGTGTCTGAAAGAAATTGCTGCATATTTCCTCATGCTTTATCAATAAACTCTAACCATTCCTTAAATCTTGAACTAACTGACTTCAAGTCAAATGGCCTAAAGTACAGAGATTAAATGATTTTTAGGATATTCCAATTTAATTTCAGGTCACCTTCCATTTTCCATTGGGTTACAGTATCCGCGCACACAAGAATGTATCTCAGTCACTGATATTAGTGCTGACTTCATAGGTCAGCGCTAATAATCCATCAAGAGAGCACCGTTCTCTCCTGGGAGAAGCTGCATCGGTTCTGCTTTTTGGGCCTCTCATTTGAATTCTATAGGGCTCACATGATTGAGTCCTTGAATACCTGTTACTTCCCTCTTATCTAAAGAGATTTAACATGCCCTGTCTCTCTCTTTGCTTACTTTCTGCTTTGCTGAGTGCATGGTCAATAAATTGAGCTCCAGGGTAGAGAAACTCTGAGAGGTTTAATGTAGCTAAGTCTTTTGTCTCCACACCACTCCATAGTAATCAATGTTCAAGCCTAGGTAGCATTAGCAACATTATTCATTTCCCCTCTGCTGCGTTGAAAACGTTTTGTTCCTTGTTTCTGAAGCTGATGGCAATCTAGAGCTGCCTAACATCGAACCAGATACTTGAACCTATTATCCTGACTTAAACGTTTTACATAATCTGTTTGATGTAATAGTGTTGCTGGTAGCTTTTAATATCTTTTTTTCTAATTTAGACATTGATCAAATCTATCTACATTCTCCTGGCCATTCCTGCAGTTGAAATGCTCACATACAGTCGCTTTTTTTAAATTAATCTGCACTAGTGTAAGTGTTCTTTGAATGCCATCTTCCTTTTTTATTCCTATTGCTGAACGTGTAATATTATGCCTTAGAGAGGAAGGAAAAAAGAAACATCATGCAACATTTGTCTTCTAATTGCATGTTATAGTTTTATTCCAGCTAATAGGGGACCTGTAAAAGCTGTCAAAGCTGTTTTTTGATTAGTTCAGCCTGAAAGCAAACACTTGACTAATTATTTTCACAAGGCTTCTGGTGTCAGTGTCTTAAAACTTTGTCATTGTGAGTATGCATGATTACACTGATATGACAGTTGAAATACTCTGTCAAAACAGATGTCAATTTTCAGTAGATTGTGCAAATGCATTTTATAAGCTAGTATGTTGAATCCTGGCTTTCTATAGTTAGGGCCTGTATTTCATGTGATCTGAACAATTGCTCCTCTTTCTTCAAAACATCCAAAAGATTGGATTTCCAAAATATACCACTTAGTATACAGTATCGGTGATTGTATGTGTTAACATGAAAAAAGATTACATTTATCCCCCTAATGGTGTGGTACTTGCCTCCCATATTAACAGCCTGGGGTGGTCTGTTTGTACCGAGCAGACACGGCATGTTTGCTTGGCCCAGAATAGCTTGCACATTTGAAATGATATTTTTAGGCTATTGATCTATGAGTTGTGACCTTAGCAAAATGCTGCGCAGGAGCTGATGAGGGGAGTGGCGCATGTGCGACCTCCGGCTGTAGACACAAATGCAGCACCATGTATTCAGTCCAAAATACTGTTTCCAGCATTGATAATAAATCAGCATATTAGAATGATTTCTGAAGGATCATGTGACACTGAAGACTGGAGTAATGATGCTGACAATTCAGCTTTGCATCTCAGAAATAAAATATCTTAAAATTTTGATCAAATAAATCCAGGCTTAATTACCATAAGTGACTTCTTACAAAAACATAAAATATTAATGTATCTAAGCGTACCACCTATATACGTATATATAATAAATTTTTTTTTTTTTTTTTTTTTTTTTTATACATTGGCCCTATTTTACATTTAAGCCCCTGCCCCTGAGGAACTCTCTGCTGTGTCCCTGCTGTGGATCACTTTCTGCGTTCACATTGATAGTCGCCTCACAGCTGCTTGTTTGCATGAAGCTGAGCGTGTGTCGCCAACACTCGCTGTCATGATGTCATGAGAAATTGGGTCTCCATCATCTGTTAGTTATTTTTTCTACTAAGTACACAAAAATGGCATTAAAATATGCATATAGTTACTATATAGTACATACTAAAATTTGACTATATAATTTCTTGCACTAGATGAACTTAATAAAAAATGAATAATTAAACATTCATTGTAATAAGTGAAATTACATAATTACATTCAAGATAGTTGTGAATACATGCAGAGTAAGTGCAAATGTATATACATTATGCTAATCAGGCTTATCGAGTATCTGTAGTATGTAAGCTAACTAAAACATGCATTAATTGTCATTAATTTTATTTCTAGGAGGTTTACGAAAAAATATTTTATATTTGTGACACTATATTGCTTTGTTATAGTCTCATGTTTTGGGAATATTGAAGCAATATGGGGACACAAAAATGATATTTGCTGTGGTTTCCCTTACATATCTGTAGAAGTTAACCCTGCTAAAATTTTTTTTAGAACATTCCAAAACCAGAAATGTGAAAATGGTCCCTCACTGTCAGTATAAACCCTCGTTATGAACAGAAAGCTTGTTTGTATATCCCTGCGCAGCATGTTAGCTCCTTAAAAACTGCTCAAACTCTACATGGGAAAAATTGGTCTATAAGACACCCCTCAACCATGCATCATAGCCCCGAGGAGTGGAATATCACATCACTATGCAAATTTGAAAAACAAAAAAAATCATGTTCTCATCACAGATCGTGCTTGTGTTGTCATGTTTATGCTTCGTGACAGATACAAGGGAGGAAGATGGCAGCTTCAGTCAAAGGCCAGTGAATCTGACTTTTGTCCCAAAGGAGACGGTACAGCCTGGGACTGATTCCACCAGCCAATTATTCCCTCCTTACACTGCCTGCTGCGAGCCCTCCTACAGGCAGCTGTCCTTCCTAGCGCCCAGTGACTACATTTGACAAAAATAGGAAATCTCTGTAGAGCTGTGCTTGTAATTTAATCCAAAAGGTGTTTCTTTTTTGAACCGAGTTTAACACAGTCTCTGTAATGCGAGCTTGGCTGCTGCAAATGGAATGGTAATTGCTTTTCGCTTCCCAGATATGTGAAAAGGACACATGAATCATCTCCGGAGAGGGATGGTTTTCAAAACCATCAGCACTGGATGTTTTTTTCCCCCCTCCTCTCATACTCAGTCACCACCATCACTCACCTTGACAGGGAAGTCATTAAATTGGTGATGGTGAATTCCTTTTACTGTTTTGTCAGGTTCACTTATTTCTTCAACCTTGAAATCTTCTTTCTTTCCCACAAAAGCAGCTGTATTATAAGGTCTTAATTTTCATGAATTTCAAATCATTCCAGCACATATGTTCCAAAAAAATTAGTCTCTAGCTACATTTCCGTTAGACATTGTTTTATATACTCCTTTGTTATAGCATGTGCATGAAATGTAGAAAATGTAATATGTGTGCAGTATGTGGGGAGTGACGTTCATACTTCATGCCTGAGATAGCAGCACAATGATCTTCTTATTTATAGCTTATCTCTGTTGAAACAGTATTACAGCCATACTACATAACAGCAGTTCATCTTCCATGAAAGCTGATTTATAATTTGATATGAAGCTGCATACGGCATACATAAAATCATTAAAAAATCTTACCAACCCCAAACTTTTGAGCAAATTTTTTTTTTTTTTTTTTTTGATTTTTCAGTGCTTTTGTTCAACTTAAAAGGGTATCATTAAAATGTCATCATGTCATTTACTTATGCTCATATCACTCCAGACTTATATGACTTTCTTTAAAAGTATCCATATGAATACATTTGTCTTGTGAATCAATATGATTGACCAGTCATACAGGTTTGGAACAATATGAAAGTGAGTAAATGACAGAACCTTCATTTTTGAGTGAATTATCTCTTTAAATTGTTATCCATAGTTCTCAGCTGCTCTAGAAAGCCTGAGTTGGGACAGATGTCCCTGTTCAGCCTGACAGCAATGATCGCGTCTGTAAGAGTGAGGTTCTCGCACATCATGAGGAAGGCCAGGACCAAGGCTCCGGAGCGACTGACTCCCATTGCACAGTGGACCAGCACTTTGCCTGCAGCACATAAATAACCTCTTAACTCATTCAGCATCCCTGACACTGGTTACCATTTAAATATTTCACTTATTAAAACGACTGTATTGTCGCTGACCTTGCACTGTTCCATTTATTCTTTTGCTCTGCTAATTTTCATTTCTATGCAATCACTGACAAAATTAGTCAGAAAAAGGTCAAGGAAGTCAGACTTGCCATTTTGAGTGAGTGCTGCTTTAATGAAGGATGCAGTGGAGCAGAAATACTGGCTCAAATCAAACTGTGGGTGATCTGAAGCCTCCACTCCACAGTAACTTATACTCATGCCTGAGTAGAACTGGGCGCCCGTGTTGATGCGATGCGGCCCGTCGGCACAGTTTACAACATGAGTGATTCCCAGATCAGCGAGGAGTCCTTTATCACGAGCCGTTGACCTGAAACGAGTGGCTGTTTAACACATCTTCATGTTTTTAATTCCATCATTTAAATATATAGAATAAACTGCAGACACAGGCACCTATAGTTTAAGGCTGTGACTGTTCAGTGCTTACTCATCTCCGATGTACAGGCCGGGCCAGATAAGACTGACAGGTCCAAAAGGCTGTCTGTTTGTCAGCAGCAGACACCGCAGATCCGATAAAGATGGTGCCTCATACGATGCCTGCGTTTGAGAGGCCAATGGTTTGTCTTTAGGAGCTTTCCTGTCAAAAAAAAGGTTAGAAATCTCTGGAATCAATCATAGCCTTATATTCTGTGTTAATTCAATGCATGTGTTCTGAGTAGAATGATCAATGCACATTTTCATGGGACAGTTTGTATTCATTTGGACTTTCTGCTAATGTAATTATGTTTGCCTTCACAGTCACCAATGGGAAAATTAACAGATGTCCTCTTTCAAAACAAAATACATAATTCCATAATTCTGTACTATGTAATTTATTTCCATTGTCAACAAGAAAATATATATTTCAGAGGGAACAATGTGACATTTTTGGTCTGTTCCACTGGACTGAGAAATTTTAATTCTTTTATTATCACTTTGTTGTTTGGTCATCAATTTCATAAAAAATCTGTGGGTTACAACACAGTGGATTTGACCAGAAACCATAAATATGTTGAAGCATATGATACCCATTAGAAACTCACTACAGGGGACCGACCCTTTAGTCATGTAGCCATGAATGGCTCTTCCACCTTCCCATGATAAAAAAGCAAGCCACAACCTTTCATTTCACTCCAGAAAGAAATAAAAATAAAATACAAATAGACATGCTTGCTGGCTCATTTCAAGACAAGTTCAAAGTATAACTCATCTGGAAGAAATTTAAAAACCTCCCATTTATTTTGCGACCCTGCTGCCATTTGGAGGTTATTTACTATTTATGGGGAAACCCTTCAATTTTGCCTTTTGATACCTACTTTGCCATTGCACTACAATAGATATTAGCAAATAAGATCTGGCCCAATAGAACTGGGTCAAGGCCATGGGGAAGGAGGCCCTTAAGGGATGTGCGCTTGAAATGGGATTCATCACATTGTTACCAAGTTTCAGTTACAATTTGTAAGCTTCCTTTTTTCTTCCTTTCTCGGACGAGGCTCATGTCAAGATGTCGAAGCTGGTTAAGAAAGCCAGGATTAGGACAGATGTCCCTGTGTTGCCGTACAGCTTTAATGGCCTCCATTAGAGTAAGATCCTCACAGATCATGAGGAAGGCCAGCACCAGGGTGGCAGAGCGGCTCACTCCCATCAGACAATGGACAAATACTCTTCCTGAAGAACAGAACAGAATCATTGCATGACATTTTTACAGTGCAAATGCCTCTTTTTAGTAGGTTATAGCCAAAAGAATGCTTCAGTGCCATTAAACATGATGTTTTTTTAAGGTCATACTGTTCAAACTTGATCTCAGGTCAAGTCAGTTTTATAATCTAGGTTTAGTCTTAATTAATTTAACGAATTTTAATAAACATTCACATAATGAAAAGTTAGAGTGATAGGTAATTGTTTCTAAATGACCTAATTAGCCAAAGCACAAAAAATAAATAAAAGACACTTCTTATTAAATGGTATTTAATGATTTGTAGATCACATACCTGTACAATTAATTACATTTTCATTTGTCATTTCTGAATACAATGTACAACCTGGGGACCATATTTGCACCGTCCGATTGTAACAACTATTTGAAAAAGAAGTTGTAAAGTGAGGAACATGGAAACATGTCATTTTTAAACTAAAAAGGGCCATGTTTGCTGGGTTGTAGTAGTCGTAGTGCGCGACTTGGGTGGGAAAATGAAGCATTCCCCAAGTAGGTGAATTTTTTATATTGTACATAGTTATAGACTTGCCAGTGATATGGTATTGAATATTGCATTAAGAATGTTCATGAGAATGTTTCCTCCAATTTATCTCACCGTTTTTTGACAATGCAGCTTGTATAAACCTTGCTGTGGGATAGAAAAACACACTCATGATGAAATCTGTGGAATCATCAGCCTCCACTCCATAGTAATCAATATCCATGTCTCTGTAAAAGCGGGCTCCAGTGTTGACATGAGGGGGTCCACTAGCAGCATTCACAATGTGTGTGATCCTCATATTATACAACATTGGCTTGTCTCGGGCCGCAACCCTGAGAAAACACAAGCTGTAGTTCTGTACATTTACATTCAATTTCCATTTGAACAGAAAACATAATACATACTCATTGCCAATGTACACATTAGGCCACACTTGGTTGACATGTCCAGTGGGCCGTCTGTCAGCCAACAGGAAGCTCTGCATTTCAGCAACTGATGGTGTTTCATAGGCACACAGCTCCTTGAGAGACATCCTGGCACAAAAATCATTTTTTTATTTAAAAATTGCAGTAAGGTTTTGTATATTATCACGTTGCCTGACAAGAGCTTCAGATGCATTCTCCAGTAGCCCATCAAACTGGTTGAGCCCACCTGAGGCCGTTGCTCGTGAAATCTTCTTGTTGCTAAGAGGCTGAGAGCACACTGACACTCCACTTCAGCTCTTAACATCATTCAAATGAATACTGAGGGCTTTTTATGGAATATCATTCCACTTAGGATTTCTTGACTGCTGTGGCAAATGTGTTTACAGCTCAGGTATGGGAAAGAAAATGTGCGAAGCCAGAGCCGTGAGCGACTCAGTGAGGTTAGCTTCCATAATAGCTCTCCAAAACACCAAAATGTAACTTTCTAAAAGCCTCTAAAATCTCCTCTCCTTTTGTGAACTTACATTTAGCAGCCGGTGGCCCTTTTTTTTCCACTCGTTCTCAGATTGCCTGCTCTTCTCTCCTTGGTCAGGGACGTTGTCGACAGCCAGTCCACAGATATGTCTCTGGAGGCTGTTTCTTTTTTTAAATGGTGTATAATTATAAACCTCCCTGGATACAAAGAGCTCTTCCAGGTCTTAGTGGGCAGTCAGGTTTGCTTTTAGAAGACTGTCTTTCCCTAGACAATGATCTTTTGAGCATGTTCTGCACATATTGTGTATATCTTGGCTAGACTCCCAATATTGTAAATCACTCTTGCAGTGCAGACGAAGGTAAAGGTGGGTCATAAGCGGCTTTCATTGCATGCATACATCTTTATCATGAGTCATTGTGCAGTGAAATATACATTTCATGAGGTCTCGCCAGCTGCTAGGTTAAACACTCTTGAAATCCAGATGTTCCTTTCATTTGCCTTGAGGGCGAGTCTTTGATAAATGGTGAGATCTTTGCACATGCAAGTGCAGTGACATGTTCGTAATTGGAGCGTGTCAGATACCCCTCTCAAAGATACGCTGTCTTCTTTGCACTCCAGCTTAAAGTGTTTAGTTAGTGCTCAAATGGTTCAGTAAATTAGGCTATGTGTAAAACAGGAAAAGACTTAACTAAGAGTTGTTCTTTCCATGCCGGTAAAATAAGCTTTGAGCCCCGTAGTAATTATGGTTTTATGAAGCTAATAAAAAGGAATTAATGGCCTGGGTGTGAAAGCCACATACACCTGTTCTTCCTCAAGAGGTGATTATTACTTAATATTATCAAAACCTCATACTGTATCACATGAATCACAAAAACACATAGTATGTTTCATGGATTTTAATAGACTTTTCTGTTTCTTTTTTTTTTTTTTTTTTAAGTCCTTGTCCTGGTGAATCAAAGAATACACTGAAGTTCATTACAGTGACTAAACTTGGCTTTCTACAACAATAATTCAAAAAAAACAGTCATACAATAACATACACTCTACCGTTTAAACGTTTGAAAGGAAGGATGTGGTCTATCGTGGTAGAGACTTCCAGAATTTTGGAATGCAAAAAGTCAAAAGAGACTTCCAAGACTTAAAGTAAAGTAGTCATTTCCACAAAACTGTTAACAGCAGAACTGTTTTCAACTCTGACCGTTTTCTTGAAACGTTTGAAATGATTTCTGAAGGATGCATTAAATTTAAAATAACAACATATAAAATAATAAAAAACAAATACTTAAAAGTTTTCATACAAAATTCATAAAAATATAACATTTTACAAGAAAACTGTTAGACAGCACAACTGTTTTCAACATTGATAATAATAAAAAATGTTTCTTATTGTTGCTTAGGCTGAGCTTTTTACCAATATCTCAGGCTATAGTGAGAAAACACCAGACATCTGAAGGGAAGTCAGTGTGCATACACTGAAATTAGAGAATCTCCCGGAGCGAATGACTGCGCAAAGAAAGACTTTTTCAGCTTGTAGCCATCACGAGGATTAAATGTATATATTTAAAAATTTATTTTAAAAAATAAATACATATAAATCAGTCTTGTAATGTAAAATTCATAACATACAAATATAAAAATAAAAACATACATATCAAGACAGCACAATGGCAACAGACATATAAATAAAAGTTACATAAATAGTATATATTATATAAATGTGTAATTACTATTTAAACTATTTCTTTAAAGCAGTTTGTTTTTATAGCCAAAATATATTTGTTGCTGCTTTTAGGCTGATTGTTTGTTGAAATGTTCTTTTTCCTCCATGATATCTTAGGGGGGGGGGGGGGGGGGTTGACAGGATACCTCCCTGAAATGAAGGTTGGGATGTCTGAAACACTGACACAATGTAATCATGTGCAGATGCATCTGCTTTCCAGAGCACTTGTGTGACACTAATGTGGTCATCAACGTCACCCCCTCTGTGCCTCTGGTTCTTCCACAGTCAAATCAGGAGATGACTTGGCCTAGCTGAAAATATATACACACACTTCGGCATAGCTGCTTGCATCTGTTCACTGTTTCTCTTCTCAACTGCTTCCATGATTTATCATCGTTCAGTGTATGCCAAGCAGCTAATCAGGAAGCAAAGTAGTGTCTTAATTGAATGTTCTCTGAAAGCAATGTGTGTCCGGGGACTCGTGTTTGTCCTGCTTCCTCTGGCTGCACAGCTGCAGGTCATGCTGTCAGGGTGACGATAGGAAGAGCCAGTCCAGGGGAATTAGTTCTTTTCTCATGGTTTTTGTGGGTTAGTGCAGTTTATGCTGCTACAGTTTTGGTAGGTCGGGTTATGGGGTCCTTCAAGTACATCTGCATGATGAAATGTCATTGGCAATGTCATTTTCTTTGAATGGGGTTGAACTTAAAAGGATGTGTTAATGTAGCATATGAAGGATATCAGATGAAAAGAAAAAGAAAAATAGTATGGAAGTATACTTCAGTAAGATTTTAATTAATCTTAATTACTCCGTTGGAAGAAAACCTTGTTTGCAAACATTTCATGGCACAGCACTGCACCCTGCTGGAAACAGTCAGAAGCACAAGGGAAAATAAAGCAAAACTACACGAATAATGTTGTACTCTAGACAGAGTCATTTACAGTTTTGAACTGACACATGCATTTAGTTCTGTTATTTGCAGTGGGAGGAGCATGTCGCTTTTCATAAAGTATCTATCTTAAAGTGAGATAAATCAATAGAAATGTATTACATACCATAAAACTTTTTAATTTTTTTTATTTTAGAAATTGCATTTAGTTTGTTCACAACTATTATGAGAATACAAGTATAAAAAAAACAAAAACAAAAAAACAAAGAACTTTGACATTTATTTTATTTTAACACATTTATATGAATACTATGTTTATTTGGCAGCTTGTTTGTTTGAAACATCTGAATGTAAATCCACTAGTGCAGTTGTTAAACTTTCAAAAATACTTAACATAGGCAGATATATCTAACAGTGTAACAAATTCAATATTCATCCTGCTCATGGTCAGTTGAGTCTAATGTGCAATTAAATGTAAGTATACAATGCATTTAACAAAACTGTGCATTTATACACCACTAAATATTCTCCAAGATAACAAAGGAACTTCTGTGAACCAGTGGGCTGAATGAAACACATTATTCTGCTATTAAAACAAAAAGGTGCACTAAAATCACAACAGCAAATGCTGCTCAGTTATTTAAACAAGGCTTTTAGGATTGAGTCAACAGAAGAGTGTTGTGCTTGGCCTGCATATTTTTCCAAATGCGGCTGCCAAAAGCAATGTAAAAGCTACTGTAATACAGCTCACAGTGAGGGTTTTCTCAGCAGCTGAATAATAAACCACAATTCAATCATTTAAAACTGCTTAATTTGGCATTCTACGCTGAATACCGACTCCACTGTTAAATATTATTTGCAGTGTGAGGAGCATGTGGCACTTGTGTGCTGTGGTTCATAGAGCTGCAACCTGAATATAAAAAAAACATTCTCATTTACTTTATTTACACTACATTGTACATCAAAGTCACCCATGTTAATATGACGATGAAAACATGTCACATGGCAATTAAGTTAAAAATGTCTTAAGTCAATATTTAAAGCTTTCATTTAATATTAAAATGTTTTATAGGTAAATTCTTAAACTATTTAATAAAATTGCAAATGTATGGAAAAGTACAAAGATGGCCAATACATACACTAAACCTGTTTTACTATGAAACTATATATATATATATATATATATATATATATATATATATATATATATATATATATATATATATATATATATATATAATGTAAACATACCTCCTCACCCTTTAGTTATATAAAATAAATGCATGTGCATTTGTGTGTTCATGACATGTGTTTTTCTGTCAGAGAATAGGACACAGCATTCGCTTTCTCTGTAGCTGAATGTCCAAATCCAATAGAAGGCTCAAAAAGTTCCTGTTAGGATAGACTGCTCGTCGCAGTACAACCGTTTGAATGGCAGTGCGGAGAGTAAGACGCTGACGCAGCATAAGGTATGCTAGAACCAGAGTGGCAGACCGACTCATTCCCATGATGCAATGGATAAGCACTTTTCCTATGGATAAAAGACACCATAACTGTCAGAAGCTGTTAATACTGAACCATTTCATTTTAATGAAATATATATCTCTATTACAATTCATTTTCAACATTTTGTTTATCAGGTTTAGAGGGAAATTGAAAGATAAAGAGGAAATGCAGATTTTTTTTTTGTATAAACAACAGAATGTGTCTCTTTTCTTTTTTTCAAAATAATGTAAAACAAAACTGTTGCATAACACAACAATTTTAGTACAAACATGTAAATACTGATGGTTTTGGTGTCATATGGGTTAGTTGTAAAAATACTTATTGACTATTTATACGAATCAATGTTGTAGTTTCAGAGTGGACTTCAGAATTCTCCCCAGTGTATTTAGATTCCCATTTGTATTTTAGCATTACATTAATATCATTAACTGTGGTCACTTACCGTTCTTCTTCCTCAAGGCTTTGTGGATGAAATCAGCAGCCGGTTGAAAGTACACACTCAGATCAAATGATGAAGAGTCTTCTGCTGGGATGCCATAATACACAATTGTATTGCCGTAATAACTCTGGTCCCCAATGCTGCCTTGCTTGGAATGGGCAGCATTTAAGACATGAGTGATACCCATTTTCATCAAAGCATTTCTGTTTTGAGCAATGGCCCTATAGAAAAAGTGAAAGATGTGTTATGTAATGTAACAGGGCGACCAATATGGCAGTCATTAAAAGTGATTTAACTGCAGGATCGAGTTCACTAGAGGGATGCGCAGTGTATGATTGAATCTCAAACAAATAAGTTACTTTGGCAGAACAGCTTATTTTTAAATCTTATTTTAAAATAACAATAATGTAATAAAAGTAAATATAGACATGTTCGCGTGCTATAAATATTAAAGAAGAGTCATTTGCATAGGCTACAACACCACATGATCAGATATGTAGTAATACTTACACGTTTCCGATGTACAAGTTTGGCCAGACCTCATCGACTGGATTCAGATCAAGTTTACATGTGTCCAGAATATTCTCTAACTCCTTAATAGCCGGGAGTCCGTGTTTATTTTTCTGAGCTGCCATTCTTCTGAATTGACCCAGATCAGACTATTATGCCCTTGAAGATGTGTTTCTGCTGTTTTCGCGAGGTTTCAGTACACATAACGGGTTTGTCACGTCGTGATCCACACAAACAGGTGCTCTTTATGACTCTGTTCGGTCACCAGATAGCACTGAGCATCTCAGAGCTTCGCTGATGTTGACCTCCTCCAGGGGGCGCCTGGTGGCTCACAAAGTCAATAACATCAAATCTTCGGATGTTTTTATCTTACTGGATATATTTTTTTTACGCGAAGAATGTTAATATGAATCCCAATTCATGGTATCAGACAGCAAATGCAAATAGGCTGCGTTACGACATTACTATTATTAAATAAAATGTCTGGGCCAGTAATCACAAATGACTCTGACTGGTCCATCCTGACTAGCGCAGGAAAAAAACACCATATAGCCTACATTTTTCTATACATAGTCATCAGTTTTAACCTAATGTAAATAATAACATCAAAACATTTAATAGCTACTGAATTGATAGCCTACTGTAAAGCACTCACATTTGTTTAATATTTACACACTTACACACAAGCCTATTTTTATATATATTTGATGTTAATTTCCATTCTAGCATATTCCAATTCTGTGGTAGGACACTGTGGTCTGTTCCACAAATCAAGTTTGGAGATGATTCATCCGATGACCAGAGAACAGGACAATAAGTGACAATTGTGTTGCGTGAACATCAGTGAACAAGTGGAACAAAGAGGGAAACAGAGTAACAGTGTTTGCTGATCAGCTTGGTTTGAATACATTTGCATAGCCCTACTTTAGTTCAGTTTAAGATTCAAAACCTTGAAAGATTCAAGTCCTTAACCATTTTTGGACAATTTCAGTTTTGATAAATGACATAAAACATTGAAAGACTTTGAGGTTTAATGTTGTGAGGTATTCAGTAATTAAATATTGTTTATGATCAAATAATAATAAAATACAGAAATAAGTCATTCATTTATTGGTTAAATTCAAAGTGAATATTTACTGAGCCCAACAATTACCGCTTTATTGACCATATATAGTACAAATATTGCTTTGGACTACTTTACATAATTTACTGAATTGAGTTTAACAGAAGTATGACACAAAGCTGTTATTATAAATAAGATAAAATGTTTATAATTATGTTAATTATGGTTGTTGTTGTAATGTAGATGTTATTTTTAATTGACAGATTTCTGAACTGCATGCTTTAAAAAAAATCTATTACTTTGATTGCACCTTGTAGTTTAATTCATTGTTGAGGGATATCAACTGCTTCAGAAATCCTCGGTTTGGAAAGATCCATCTTCTTTCTTTCACTTTCAAGATGGCATCCACCAAAGAGTAATTGCAATATATCATTAGGTAAGCTAAGACCAGAGCAGCTGAACGGCTCACTCCCACAGCACAATGCACAAACACTTTAGCTGTTGAAAAAAGATGCTTCAATACTTTATATATTGTCTATTTTTAACTTAAATTAAATAAAATTAAATAAATATGAAACAAAACAACAAAAGATCAAAAATTTAAATGAATTTAAGAAGTAAAAAAAATAAATAAAATAAAAATACAATCCTAACCAGTGTTATTCATGTGTAAAAATATACAGTTTTAAAAATGGAAATGATGTTTTTTTTTTTTTTTTTCATATACATACCACCTGTTGTGCTGAAAGCATCATGAATGTAGTGTGCTGAAGGGTAGAAAAATGATGAAATATCAAATGTAGGCAGGTCATTTGCCGGCACACCATAATACTTTACGGTTGTCCCATAAAAATCATCACGTCCTTTGCAACACATTTTACCATGTGCAGCATTTAAAACATGAGTTATACCCAGTCTCCACAGGCCATATCTGTCATGAGACATGTACCTGTATATGAAAGAATTACATAAAGGGTGAATGTTTTCTTTTATTCAACAACACATAAGAATGAGTGAAGTCCCACATAAATGCACTTACATGTCCCCCAGAAACAAATTTGGCCACACTTCATCGACATGGTTACAGGATAGCTGACCCCCATGTAATAAATCCTCCAGCTCTTCAATAGAGGGACTTTCAGACAAAATTCGATCTACATTCTCCATTTTCAAGGATAACAAGAGCAGCAGTGGGAAGAACCCACAACCTTATGACTAGGCTACATGATTGACATTTCCAGGTGTGACACTTCTGCATTACCCTGCTTACCCCAGTAGATGTCAGTGTATGGACATTCATTCAGCATAAGCAAGTCCTTTCCCAACTTTCAAAGCCTTTACGCAGTAAATTGTCAACAAACCAAAATCTCCATTTTGAAGTGTATGACTCCTTTTTTTTTTTTTTTTTTTGCTTTCAAATACTGATTATACAACGAGTTCATGAGTACGGGTTGTGAAGGGACAAGAACAGTGGTTGGACCTATGCTACTGAACAAATACGCCCCCTTCATTGAACGAGTCTCGTTAGTCAACAAACTGGATGAACTGTGAAGTGTCGTTTCTGAACGAACTAAAGGAAAGTTGGGTGATTCAAGAGAATCGATTCACTGGAATGAATCAATCGCCCAGTCTGTCTGCACCAACTGCGCCTGCGCCTGCGCCAGTCTTTCCACAGCCGGGCACGCGCCTTCCCTATCCGAACGCACGCGCTTCAAGTCTTCCAGCAACATCTTCGAGAAGTTAATCACGAGAGACCCGAGCGGCCGTTGATCAAGGCGCCACAAACATCCACCTGAACACCGTGAGCAGAGTCCGCTGTCCTGCTGGTTTTCTATGGTTTATTTATTCGGTTTTATCAAAACAGTTTGGTAGGCTAAGCTGTGAAACACACCCCTCCCGTGAGGAGCAGACTGAGCTCAGACAGGAGTTTGGTCATCAGCATCCGCTCCGCGTTTTTACGGTGTGCTAGCTATCTATCCGCCTCCACCCTTAAAGATTTTATGTCGTTTTTTTAAACGACGTATTTGAATACTCGATGGCTGTTTGACTTGGAGGCTGTATTTTTGATGAGACGGGTGTGGTAAATACAGTGGATGACACATGTAAGTTAGCCGTTGAGAAGCTAGCTGAGGAAGTGGACTGTTACTTTTCCATCCCTGTATGGTGGAAGGAGTCGCTCGCCTTGATGATTCACTGTTATGGAGACGCGAAATGCCACATAAAGACTGATCTCTGCCACTTCCAGGGAAACTAATATCTTCGCCATCATTCACAGGATTGCTTGGAGCTGTCTGCAAATGAGTAGTTAAATGAGTTAGCTGAGGATCGGTCATCCACCGCTAGCCCATTAGCCAACTCCCCGAGTGATTCGTTTAGTACAGTATTAACAGTTTATGTCGTGTCAGCCACTTTGTCTTTACCGATAGTCATTCAGATTGCGTTTAGAAAATGTCCTTTTTCAATTTTCGGAAGATATTTAAGCTGGGCACGGAGAAAAAGAAGAAACAGTATGAGCACGTTCACAGAGATATCAACCCAGAGGAGGTGTGGGAGATCGTGGGAGAACTTGGGGATGGAGCCTTTGGGAAAGTCTACAAGGTAAATATCATCCTGTAGGTGACTGTGTCACCTGAGTGTATTTGTATTTTTACGATACTGATTAATCTTAAAGGTTCACTCCAAAATGTAAGTGATGTCATTATTATTATTGTTTAACCTGTAAAACTGTGTGACTGTGTAGGACTGACAGCCCCAGTCTCCATTCACTTTCATCTGTGTTCCAGACAATGAAAGTGAATGGTGACTGGGAGTCATTCTGACTAACATCTAAATTTGTGTTCCGTAGATTTCACTTTAATGCTAAACTATCCCATTTCAGGTCTATTCTTATGGTTCATTGCCACATGATGTTATCATGAGCACTGACACTTTCTTTAAAACAGGGTGACACATTTTAGTATATATTTAGTATAATTATATTTATAGTAATAAATATAATTTAGTTCAGTAAAAGAACAGACATCACATCACAGGTCAGATTTCATTTATCCAGTGAGGAGAGTGAGGTGAGACAGACAAGAAGATAGCGGATGATTTAGTTTCGAAACGAGATGCAAAAGCGCCTTTTTGCCAATACTTTGGATTTTGAAAAGCCTTTCGAATTTTGCCGTTTATCTAAGATGATTTTGGAAGTTTTTTAAAAAAAAAATTCGTTTCTTGGTTCCACATTGTTTGCTGATACTTTATTTAAACTTTGTGTCATTTACTTATTTTATTTGACATCAAGGTCTTTATTATTCGTTTAACTAATAAACGTTCTGTTTCTTATTTAGTTGGTTTTATATTATAGATGTTTACTTATTTCCAGTTCTGTATATCTATTTAAACTTTATGTACTGTAATTTATTTGTTATTTTGTATTAGGCATAGCCTGCCCTATAGCATGGTGTATTTTTATTTGTTTTGTTAATAAAAGATCTATGTTTTATATACAGGCTAAAGTGAGGTTGCCGTTATATTTTGTTGTTGCATTCAAGCAATTGAGGCAAATTGCCGCTAATTTGAAAGTGAAAGTAAAATGCGCACGGCGCTTTTAAGATATTTAAAAGCGGAGGAAAGCGAGGAAGAGAGGGAAAAGTCAAACTAACTAAAAACGAACAATTGCTTTACGCCGAATTGCTGCTATTTGAAAGTGAAAGTAAAATGCGCACGCCACTTTTACAAGCTATTTAAAAGCGAAGAAAAAGAGGGAACGCCCCCCGCGGTGATACTGGAATTACCGGTGTTGTCACACGTCGATTAACCGGTGGGAAAATTTCCTCACTGTCACAACCCTACTTCACAGTAGTTTGAATAACTGTAGAAAATATGGTATTTTGGCAGAAAACTTTTTTGACATGGTAAACGTTTTAACAAGGGCAGTAGAGAAGTGAAGGATGTGTTAGGCAACTTCATCATACAATGCATATATTTTAAAACTAATGACATACCCTTCTTAACTGAACATAAATTAGTTAGACAAGTATACAGAGTCAAACTTATTAGGTTCTTAGTTCATGTGTTTTTTGCTGGTGTTGTAGGACCAGTTGTTGTTAATTAAATCTCACATAATTAAAACCATCAGCTTCAGGCTTTAATCTCTTTGAGAATGTCTCCATACTGCTCCCGTTTATGGAATGCATTGTGTTTCTGATACCATAAGTTGGGTGTGACATAATAAATATATTGTACAAATACACATTGAGGTATTGTTAGTGACAGGATTTGTATGCAGTCAGATTAGTCTTTATTATTCAAAGACTAAAATAATCTGTTGCTTGTTATACAAAACCTTTTGCAAAATATAATCTGTGTTCTCAGTTTATGGACATCTTATTCTAAATTAGTGAGGAAATATGAGTCATGTAAAGACCTTGGTGCAGTGAGTGTTACTACAGTAAATCCACGGTAAATAATGGCGATGTGTAGATTGAAAAGCCTTCTGACTGTCTCGTTGCACACAGTGTTTCTCCTGTTTGGCATTTGTGTTCATTTGTGTTCATCGCTGAATTCAAGCACCGGATCTCACAGCACTGTTTACTGCTCTTCATATAGTTTTATCGAGGAAAATTATACTGCGATAATTATTATTATCGAATTATCGCCCAGCCCTAATGTGAATGAATGTATGTTGATCTAGAGGGTGAATCAGCAGTGTCTTCCTGCCTCTGTTTAGCAGCCATGCAGTGGTGCTAGTGGTGTGAGACACTGTGATAAACATCTGTGGTCTACCAGAGGTTCACTACTGTTTCTTGATCTTTTTACAGCTTTTCTCTCCCGTCTCTTGACTATAGTGAGATATACAGTGTGCTGTATCTTGTGCCTCTTTAAAACATTAAAGCATTAATGCACGTTCAAGTTCAGTGAAAGAATCATCAGTGAATGTTATTCCATAAAGGAAAAACAGTTGTTTGTCTTAGCAATCGTTAATCCGAATACAATAACAACTTTCCTTGTCCAGTGACATCATTTAGGCCATGCTGGCTATTGAATACATTGATCAATAGACAAATAGGTATTCTGGCAGTGTTTATGGCAAACTTGCATTCAACACGGCTCCATTCTGATATCTCACGCCCACCATTCATTTCCAGATGGATAAAATCAAGCCCCATCCTACATGTTTTCTTTGACAAGTTTAGTATGTGGATTTCTCAGAAGAGAACTGATTTGTTGCTAACTTAAAGTAAGCATGAAATGACAATTCACCTTATCCATTTTGTCAAAGCATGTTAGATCATACTGTGAACAACTCATCAAGGCATGTTTGTTTTTTCTTTAGTTTTTTTATTTGACCTCATAAAGTCATAATGTCTAATTAAAATGTCATAACTGGATATTTCAGTGAAAACAACAGACTTCTCTCTGGTGAAGTAGGCAGGAATTCTCCACTAATTTAGTCAGCTTAAACCCTGCCCCGCCATAGTCCACTGCGAGCTGCAATCTCAAAATACTGTATAATCAACAACCAATGGACAGAGCTGCCACCCCGTATTTTCTTTTTGTATAATCTATTACAATAATGTACGTCACAGTACATAAGAAAAGATGTGTTGCTACTTTGTTATATTGTGAATTTAAGATTTGCTTGACTGGTGTATGACCTGAATTTGTTATTTAGTTCTATTGACCAGTCTTTTGTCTTTCTTTAAACAATGAGATAGGTTTGCCATTGACCTGTCAGTGTGTGTTCTTGTCTCTACTATTACAATAGTTATTTACTCTTCTGATGAAGTATGACAAGAGTGACCTGCACAGACTCACTGGTTATGTGGAGCAACAATGGACACTATTTTTGTGGTTGTTTCAGACGTGCAGATGCTGTGTTTATGTCCTGTTGGTCTGAGGGTAGAAACAGGTGTGAAGTAGTGCAAAGTAAAATGGAGAGAGAAGACTTTTTGATACAATAAACTCTGACCCACTCGCACACTTCACTGTAAACTTGACCCTTTCCTTACTCTGTCTGCTCCTCTGTGTTTTCGGGTAGCTGTAAACACTAAGAGCTTGATCCCAGAATAGAGACAGTGTTCCTTGGGATAAATGGAAAGAGTTTGAATGGAATAACACGTTACACCTGCCATTAGTCACTTCCTTTTTGAATAGAATATTCTGGAATGGTTAACTAATGCAGGTACTTAACACAACTGGAGGCGTTTAATTGGTTTTGCATTGTAGCTCATAGGGGTGTCCTCAAAGCCTCATTGAGATTTGTATTTCCTCAAACAGCCTCTGGCACGCCTCTAGATGAGGTAACCGTTTTGTTTCCTTTTTTTCTTCTTCTGCTTTTTTAAAGAAAATATGGTGTTGCTGATGTGTCAGTTGCAGGTTACAGGGTGGGGATAATCTTTTACAAGACGTTTCTGTTTCTTGTTATCATAGATATACATATCTTATTTTCAGTATTCCATGAATTTCATAAAATTGTTACAAATGTGTTATCTGTTGGCTTTTTGCTCAGTCACATAGTATTGTAATGAATTTGTAAGAAAGGCCAGTGTGCTTTGATGGTTATAGGTTTCATTCTGAATGTCTCTCCTGCTGGAGTAAAGCTGTGAATAAGTGCTTTTGTAATGAAGTAGGTCAAAGGCAATAGACTAATCTCAGGGTACATTCAGGAATTTGTTTCTTTCTCAGTAATTTTAGCTCTAAATGATGTTGTACACCAAAGTTCCTTCTTTTTATTGATAGTTTTATTTAATATTCCTGTTACCACAAAGTGATACTGAGATTTCTTATCATGCCATTAAAGTAATACCTGCCTGTTTAAAATGAAGTGATAAATTAGTACAAAGCAACAGAGAGTTCATATCAGACAGTTCAGTGGTCATTAACAGTGTATTTTATTTAAAAAAATATAATCTCTAAAGCTGCCTTTAATATCAGATGATATTAAGTGCAAGGACCGCCCACTTAGGAAGGAAGAGGCCATCTGACTGACATTTTCAGTGTCATGATTGGGGCGGGTAAATGTTACCAAAATAACAGACTGGCATTCACCTTCACAAACTTTTTGAAATCCAGCGTTTAGTATCTCATGTGAGGTGCTTGTTGTCACAGTCTTCAAGGTCATAGCTTTGTTTCCTGGCAGACCACTAAAGACCGCCACACACTAGGCTCCCAGAAATCCGGTAGAAGTCAGCCAATCAGATTTAGACTTAATGAAAGTGTTTCCACTTTAGTGTACCATATGCACAGCCCTCTACTATGTGAGTAAATCACTCGCATATGTGACTAAATAATATTTATTGTCAGCCATTGGCTAATGAATTCTTAGATTTTACTCACCAGTGTGTGAGTTGGAGGCTAAGTATAAGTTTAGCATGGATATATTTTTCACTCATTGTCATTAAACAGTGACTGAGCGCTTTACGGTTTAAAGGGTTAGTTCAGCCTAAAATGAAAATCAGCCCATAAATTACTCACCCTCAGGTCATCCTAGGTGTATATGTCTTCTTTCAGACGAATCTAGTTGGAATTATATTAAAAATTGCCTTTGATCTTTCAAGCTGTTTCATGGCACTAAGCAGGTGTTGCAGTGCTTCAGTCCAAAAGAAGTGAAATAAAAAGCGCCCATCTATAAAAAAAAAAAAAGTGTCTCACACGGCTCCGGGTAGTGAACAAAGTCCTCCTGTAGCGAATCGATGTGTTTTTGTAAGAATAATAAACATATTTAAAACGTAATAATCAGTTTAATCTAGCTTGCGCTCACTGTTGTACAAGGAAGCAGTTCCGGGCGGATGACATATGAGGAAGGCTTGATTTCAGCAAATCAGTCCAGCAAATCCTTTTTTTTTTTTTTAAAGAAACACTGAATGACCAATCATATCTTAAGCACCGCCACCAGTCCTAAGTTCAGTTAAAATTACAAATATGCATTCATACATGGTTACCAAGTTTTAATTCTAATTACTTCAGATCTATCATTAAATAATGATTATCATAATATATTATAATACTTGACTGACTGATGTAAAGAGTGTACAGTTAATTTTACTTTCATATTTAAAAAGCTGTGCCATTTTACAAACATAAGCTTTATCAGGGACGTGATTTTTCCGTATAAATATGGATTTCGGTATTTTCCGACCTCTAAGGCACTTCCCATGTTTTTTTTGTTTTTTTTTTTTTTTTTTTTTTTTTTTTTTTTTTTAGGAGGTAGGCGGGGGCTGGGGGTAGGTTGGTTACTGCATGATGATTGAAATCGCGCAAATTACATAAACTGCGAAAAGAAACATCACGGACGGAATGTTCCTGAGAGCGCTGCACGAGCTCACGGCACCATCTGCAGGATAGTTCAAAGCTTTCAAATGATACTCGAACCGGTGACTTTTTATGAATGGCGGTGAGAATTTGAGATTGCTAGTGCTGTCATAAAATTCACAACGGTTGTGCTGTATTTATATAATAGGCTGGAGTGTGACGTGCTACATATCTGCTGTAACAGTACTGTTTTTAGTTGTGATTCACTGTTAGTGCTGCACTTGGTTTGAGCCACTTTAATTTGCATTCGGTAACGCAACATTCGTCATTAGAAACATTTATAAATCTGTTGTTGTTTACAAAGACGTTTCAGTGTCACATAATCCTTCAGAAATCATGATTTGCTGCTCAAGAAACATTTCTGATTATTATCAATGTTAAAAACAGTTTTGCTGCTTAATATTTTCGTGGGAACAATGATACCGCTCAAACATTTGTATATGATTTAAAAAAGAGAGAAATTAATAATTGTATTCATCATGCATGAAAGTGACAGAAAGTGAGTGAAGACATTTAAAATGATTTCTATTTAATAAATGCATTAACAAATTTAATTAATATATTTGATAAATGCAAATAAATGCTGTTCATTAAAATTAATATTTATCCTAAAATCCTGAAAAATAAAGTGCATCATTATTTCCACACAAAATATGAAGCAGCAAAACTGTTTTCGACATTGATAATAATCAGAAATTTTTCTTGAGAGTCAAATAAATTGTAATTATTTCTAAAAGATCATGTGACACTGAAAACTTGGAGTAGTGATGAAGAAAATTCTGCTTTGCATCACAGTACTTTTTTTTGTATTTGTAACATTTTAAATACTTTTCAATCATATTTCAATGTTTGTTTGTTTTTACTTTATTTTGATCAAATAAATTCAACCTTGATGAGCAGAAGATAGTTATTTCAAAATCATTAAAAATTGTAATGTTTCCAAGCTTTTGGCAGGTAGTTTAATAATAATAACAATTCTATATACTTTACTATAATATATTATAGTACTTTATTATAATTTATTATATTGTTGTCATGATTATTAAATGATCATGGCCAAAAGTAAAAGTTTTGGCAGTGACATAAATTTTGTGTTTTGCAAAGGTTGCTACTTAAGCTGTTGTGGTGTTCATTCACATTGTTTCTAGATTATTGTGTAGAGTGATCAGATGCATTTTAAATAATTGCTAAAATCTTCATTGGCCAAAAAATTTAATTTAAATAAATAAAATTTCACAGTTTTTTTGATCATGACACAAAATGACCAGCCAGCATTAATTGACTAATCATATCTGCAGCACATGTGAAAGTGTGAAATGAGTACTAGTGCGGTAAAATCACTATCATACTAATTATTGTAAGAGCAATCTGGAATCTGGAAAATCGATTGTTCAGAGAAGAAAAGGTGAACGCTACCATGAGGAATTGCTACCATGGGGGGTTGCTTTTCAACCAAGGGAGTGGGCTCTCTCATAATTCTGCCCAGAAACACTGCCATGAATAAAAAAATCATAAAAATCAAAATGTCCTGCAAGAGTGACTTCTTCCAGCGATCTATGAGCAATTTGGTGATGATCCGTGCATTTTCCAGCATGATGGAGCACCATGTCACAAAGCAAGAGTGATAAAGACGTGGCTCGAAGATCATAACATTGAAATTTTGGATCTGTGGCCAGGCAACTTCCCGGATCTCAATCCCATAGAGAACATGTGGTCAGTCCTTGAAAGTGAAAGTGAAGGTGACGTGACATACAGGCAAGTATGGCGACCCATACTCAGAATCCGTGCTCTGCATTTAACCCATCCAAAGTGCACACACACACCGTGAACACACACCTGGAGCAATGGTGATATCGCAAAAGGCGAGTGGACAAGCAGAAGCCCACAAATTGTGATCAACTCTGAGAACTAATAAGGCAAGAATGGATCACCATCAGTCAGGATTTGGCCCAGAAGCTAATATCCAGCATGCCAGAGTGAATTGCAGAGGTTATGAAGAACAAGGGTCAACACTGTAAATATTGACTCATTATATTCTTTTGCCAATAAAAGCCTTTAAAACTTATGGTATGCTTATCATTGTTTTTCATTATACCATAGAAACATGTGAAAAAATAATCTACAAATACTGAAGCAGCAAACTTTGCAAAACACAAAACTTATGTCACTGCCAAAACTTTTGGCCTTGACTGTATACAGTATATCAGTCTGGCGAGTAAACTAAAAAATTATATTGCCAAGGTGTGCATAGAGGTTTGATGCATCAAACATTTAGCAAATACTGTGTGGGCAGTCCCAGCGAAATAGAGCATCAAATTATTGATAGTGTCTGATTGGGTGGCAGTGTATATAGGTATATCATAGCAGTGGCGAGGCCAGAAATTTTAAAGTGAGTGGACCTTGGTAAAATAGGGCAAACCTCAGAGCCTGTTTTCAAACTAAAGTACATCATTTTATAGATTTATTCAGCTAAAAATGACATTATTGGTTTTTGGCTGAAAGAGAAAAAGGTAAATATATATATATATATATATATATATATATATATATATATATATATATATATATATATATATATATATATATATATATATGACCCGAAAATATATGCCACTAGCAGAATACAAGAAGTGTAATTGTTTCAGGTAGAGACCAAACAATACCAGCTACATGTAAATAGTATAGGCTACACATGTGGCTTTTGGGCCTCGTTTTGGTTGTAGCTTTACCAAACATTAATAAACCATAGTAGAGCACGTATATTTATTTAGAGTTCCAAATTCAAACAAGCCCAAACAAAACATAACGTGACATGTAGATCTTGAGGCCCTCATGTAGCCTGGCCACATAGATATGTGACTTGCAATGACACTAACAGTTATTACAGCTTTGAAAATTTGTTAAAGAATGAAGAAGAAGGCCCTGTCATTATAAGCGCTGCATGAGCTGCTGTTTGAATACCAGGCCTGTGCAGCATCATAGCATCAAGCCTTTGTATGCTTTTGCTACCTGTTGAATGTTTCCCACTGGTTACTTTTATCACAGGCTCAGAACAAACAGACCGGGATCCTGGCTGCTGCTAAAGTGATTGATACCAAAACAGAAGAGGAGCTAGAGGACTACATGGTAGAGATCGAAATCCTCGCCTCCTGTGACCATCAGTACATAGTCAAACTGCTGGATGCTTTCTATTATGAGAGCAAACTATGGGTGAGTGACTCTTCTCAGGAGGGGTTTGGTTACATCAGCTGTACTGCAGCCAGACACACACACACGCGCACACACAGTGACCTCTGTAGGAGGAGTAGGAGTGAGTGCACACTTCACTTTCGCCTTACTCATCACAGAGTAGCACTATGCTGTTGGTTAAGAAGTGTTTGTACACAAATCAGTTTTTTGCATATACATACAGGCTATTAAAGAAGCATAATGTTTACAAAATTGGCTTTGTAACAATTTTGTAATGCCATGGATATTCCATCAATTTTGTATTTTTATTTTTTATAAATCAAGCTAACAATTTTTTTCCCAATGAAATCTTATGTGTTATGATTTAGTCAAATCCTAATGAATGAAATCAAGTCCTTCCCCATATAAATTCTTTCAGCAGCAACGTTCAAAAACACATCACAGGATTTCTTTAACAATTTATAAACCTGCTGATTTCATGTTTCATAATTTAATACTGAATAATGACAATGGCAAGGCTTAACAGCTCCATATTAGTCTACAGTAATACCTCTCTATTCATCCCTGTCTAAAGAGTGGCAGTGGATCCTGTTTTTTTACCATAGAGCTTCCAGGAAAATTACAGCAGGATGGTTTCATATGATCCTCCCCTCTGCGGTTGGCATGTATAGAAGGATAATGGCCTATTTCAAATGACCAGAGAAAGTGCTCATGAATTAATTAGATGCAAGTCCAGTCTGCTTAGCCTGGCTGCTAATAAAGAGACATGAATGCATAGCTCATAGCAGCACAAGCATGCTTCTTAATGCATAGAGAGATCGTTCGTACAATCAGTGTCAGCTGAGTAAAATATGCATAGAAAGCTGCCTAAAATCTGCTTAGCAGTCAATTGTTTGTCACATAACTCTCTAGCCTCCTGTCAGTGTTCAAAGTTAATTGAGACACAGTATGAGTCAACATTGTATGGTAGAACTAAAGCTCTCCAGCCTAGTGAAGAGGTGTGTTTAATAAACTAAGTTCTCTTGGTTTGTGATGAGATTGCATATATGACTGTAATTCTCTGTCGTCTTTGTCTACTCTTCTCTCGAAGGGGGGTAGCATGATATAAGGTTTGTATTGATTTTCCTGCAGCACCTGTTACCTTAAGTAGTGTATTAATGACCAGCTGCTGTGGTCAGTGTAATATGATGGTGTTCGCTTACATAATGCTTTTATCATTTCACATAGAGTTTTACGTTTCATACATGACTGCACTGCTGTTGGATACCATTATCCAATATACCAAAAAATAAGTGAATGCTTGGGTAATCTAATAAAGCTAGTAATTATGTTAGCAGTTTCACAAAATGCTCTCATCTCATCATCGGTTGTTCTAATGATACCTGAGAGGGGCATTAACAAAGACGTTTGTAAGGGAAGTCATTTTAAACATTATACCCATGAGAAAATTAGTTTTTTTTATATTTTACTCATCCTTGAGTGCCTTGGTTTTGCAAGGTTTTTAGGAAGTCATTACTGCTTTGAATAGAAGCTAGAAAGAAACCATTAATATGACCATACTGTACCCAAATATTGTGGTAGAAGACACAGCGTACTTCTTAAGTTATGTACATATAGGAGTAACAACAAAACATGGAGGAATTTAAAAATACAGAGTGGTACATGCCCCCAAAAATGTTATTATGTTCCACATACAAAGCAGAGGTTTTGGTTATGTTTAAGGCCTGTTCACACCAAGGACAATAATTATAATGGTGACTATAACTATGGTTTAATGATCATTATAAATCTATGAGAATAGGGTCAACATCACAACTGTAACACAGAGGAATATGTACAATCACTTTATGTGGTATGTTAAACTGTTACCGTTATATACAATTACTTACAAAGTAAACTCTGTGTGTAAACTGTGGCATCAGTGTCTTGATCTCTTTCTTTCACCCCCTTTTTTAGATTCTCATTGAGTTTTGTGCTGGAGGAGCGGTAGACGCTGTGATGTTGGGTAAGTTTTATGGTCTTTGTTTAACTGAAGGAAATAGAAGGCACTGTGGTCGTCTGAGTCTGTTCTACCGTGCGATGATGTTCCATTCCTTCAGACCTCACTGGCACACCAGCACACTGTGCTCATTTTTGCCACTGGAATGGACCATATAATTATCAAAGTCAGACATGAAGGAGTGGTTAGGCTCTTTTTAAAGCTACTCAGCCCTTTTCTGTGTTGGTTGGAAGCGTTGTTGAAATGTCCCCACACGGATCAGATCTCTTTTGTGACATGCCATGCCAAAAGTAGATTTTACTAGTTTTCATGGCTCTCAGTGGTATTAATTCAGCCAAAAACAATGCATTAATGCCTAACAAATGGTCCCTTTTCCCCTCTTTTTGTACAGTGTCATATGTACCATTTACAAAAGTGGTTTCCAATCACAAATCACCATAGTTGATAGAAAAACCGTTTCACGACTTTAAACAATGTCCTGTAACAATAAAACCTCTTTCTTATGACTGTTTAGTCTGCTGTGATGAAAATCTGGCCTCTTCTACATTTAGCCTGTAAGAGAGGTGTTTCTGTGGGAGGTGTTTGGGTGAGGAGGTGTTCTTATGATGCAAATGCTTTTGTTGACTCACTGTTTGTGCTGTTATGACTCCCTCTGTTGCCTTCTGTCTGTTCTGTGAGGGCCTATCCCAGCAGTGCTGGGACAACAACAGAGAATAATTCAACAGAGTCTGTTAATATGAGCCATAGGCCTTTGTCACGGTTACATTGTAGTTTATTTGCCTAGTTTAACTTAAATACACATCACTGCAAATAAAAAGAGCTGATAAAGTGTGCTTACTTAGCGGTGACTCTGTTTAAAGCCATTTTGCATGTGTATGTGTGTGTCTGCAGAGCTGGAGCGGCCATTGACAGAGCCTCAGATCCGGGTTGTGTGTAAACAGACGCTGGAGGCGCTGACTTACCTCCATGAGAATAAGACCATACACCGAGACCTGAAGGCTGGAAATATTCTCTTAACCTCAGATGGAGATGTGAAATTGGGTAATAGCTTCATGAAGTTTGCTTAAAAACAGTCTTTTTTATTTAAAACTTAATTATTTATTTCTTTAATAATAAGATGTGTATATATGTTTTCAAGTAATACATGTATATGTATATTATTTCAGTTTATTTAGATATTTTTATTACATTTTCTTTTTCAAATATTCTCTGTAATTCAGTTTTAAAAAGTTTTTGTCCAGTAACCTGAAAAATCTGGAAAGGTCATGGAAAAGTCCTTTGGTCAAAAAGTATCAGAAATGTATCTTTAGCAGTTGTGTGGATGTATTAAAGAAAATTTAAATATGTTCACTTTAGCTTTTAAGTTTTGCTTATTAACCAATTTAAAATTAGGTCTCTTTTACTGCATATTGCTGTCAGCCATACTGTACGTCTCTAAATTTGATCAATGTTTCTTCTCAGCTGACTTTGGAGTGTCTGCAAAGAATACAAAGACCCTTCAGAGAAGAGACTCTTTCATTGGAACACCATACTGGTTAGTCACTCAGTTATTAAGTCTTGCATTGAATCATGAGATCTGTCACTACATGAGAGAAGAGCTGTGAATATGGCACATAATAAGCTTCTTTATTCTCAATTGATGAAAATCCCCTCCCTCCCTCTCTCTCTTTAATGTAAGGATGGCACCCGAGGTGGTGATGTGTGAGACGTCGAAGGACAGACCGTATGACTACAAAGCTGACATCTGGTCCCTGGGGGTGACTCTAATCGAGCTGGCACAGATCGAGCCGCCCAACCACGAGATGAACCCAATGAGAGTCCTGCTAAAAATAGCAAAGTCTGAGCCCCCCACACTCGCAATTCCATCACGATGGTGAGAGTTATGACTCACAGTGCCATGATCTTCCACAATGCTGAAGTAATATGTGATTAACAATATAAGCAATGTTGATTGTTCCTGAGGACAGAATATTTCAGTGAGTTAAGTTAAAGGGTCATATGTGGAAATGTTTTGACTGATTTGATAAATCGCCTCCCAACTGAAAAACTATAAATCCAGGCTGGAGGCTATTGAGCTGAAGAATCATATAAGCAGTCGCCCACCCAGAGTCACAACACATGATCAGCCTGGAACTGCACAGCCTGTTGCTTAATAGTCAGGACAGTAATACCCCAAATTAAAAGCCCCTTCACATCCAACACAGGCTTTATATTTGTCCCTCTGCTGTGTTAAACAGGTCTTCAGAGTTCAGTGATTTCCTGCGGAAAGCACTGGATAAAAATGTAGACAACAGGTGGAATGCATTGCAGCTCTTACAGGTTGGGCCATCTTGTATTTCTTGTTGCAATTCAGTTGAAAGGATGAAATTAAAATGAGCAAAATAGTGATCAGCCTTGATCTATTTTCAGCATCCATTTGTTTCAAATGTGATGGATAACAAACCACTGCGAGAGCTGATTGCTGAGGCTAAAGCCGAAGTGTTTGAGGAGATTGAAGAAGGAAAAGAGGAAGAGGAGGAAGAAGAGCCAGAGTCCCAGCCGGTATGAACATGACCACTTTAAGAACGTAGAAACCCATTAAGAGAATCTGAAATTGTCATGATAATATGGTCCCTTTGTTTCCATGCTTAATTCTTTGATTATCTGCATGCACAGCACACAGCATTTTGTTGCTTCAGTCACTTTGTCTCTATTTCGTATATATAGGTGGTGCCTGGGCACAAACGTGCATTATCGGACACCAGCTTTGGCAGCTCGGAGGATGAGAGGCAGTGTCAGAACATGCCAGCTCTTGAGTCGGTCACGGAGAAGGCTGAACCTGAAAGAAAACCCAGTTCAGACGATCAAGCTAGAGATAAGATCTCTAAAATGGTGGTAGACGCCAGCGAATCCATCCATGCTGAGGATGAGAAGATGAATGAGGCCAGTCCATCAGACACCAGCACTGAGGAATCACGTTCAGGTGAGGAGGCCATACCAAAACACGACGACTCTCACACACCTGTGACCACAGAAGTAGAGATTTCTGGTCAGCCAAACCCTCCAGTATCAGACGACACTGTCCTCCAAGAGATTGTGACCGTCAGTGAGGAAACTGGGGAGGAAGAAAAGAAGGAAGTGAAGGTGGAAGAGCCACCAGAGAAGAAAAAAGAAGAGTGTAAAGAAACACAGCAGGAAGCCAAAACACAAACCACCACAGATGAAGAAGAGGAACCTACCCAGCCTTCAGATATAGCTGAACCAGAGAACAAATCTGATTACTTAACAAAACAATACATAACTAAACGAATTTATATAAAAAAAAAAACTGAAGATAAAATTGAGACAGAGGAGGAAATTAATAAAAAGGAACTAGTGGAAGATGAGAGAACAGTACCCTCACCACATGTCCCAACAGAAGAGTTAAATGAGGAGCAAACTGAACCTTTACCAGATGTTTCTACTGAAGAGGTAAAGGAGGGTCTTCCTCCAGTGGCAATAGAAGTCCAAGAAAAAGCTGGAGATAAGGAGGAGAGTTCAGAACCCAAAGACGATCTTGCAACCAAGGGGGTAGATGTAGTAGAGGACAACTCCGTGAATGAGTTGCCTGTTGTTGTCATCAATGGTGTAAAAGAAGATGAGGTCAGCGCAACAGAGGAACCTCAAGAAGCCCATGAAGACAGACCAGAGATCCAGGAATCACCTACCGTGCCTGAGAGTGACCAGAATTCAGAGGTGACGAAACCTGATGTTGAAAAGGAGAAAGACTCTGACTCAGGCAGCAGTTCTGCTACAGATACTAACAGCATTGACATTAATCTGTCAATCTCCAGCTTCCTCTCCAAAAGCAAAGAAGGATCTGTTTCAATACAGGTACATATAACTGTGCCCAGATGTGCTTGAAATTAAGATCCTGGAAGAAAATATCTTCACTAAACTTTATTCAATCCCATAGGACTACAGACGCCAAAAGAAAACTCTGAAAAAGACCCGGAAGTTTATGGTCGACGGGGTGGAAGTCAGTGTCACCACATCCAAGATGGTCACTGACAATGACACCAAGAGTGAGGAACTGAGATTTTTGAGGTATATAAGCTGACATCAGTTACTGTTTCTAGTTAAATTAGCGATAGGCAGATGATAATGTATCTTGTTAATGCATATATCATATTTTAGATTGTTTGTTGTTCTGTAGGCGTCAGGAGCTAAGAGAACTGAGGCTGCTGCAAAAAGAGGAGCAAAGAGCTCAACAGCAGCTCAGCAATAAACTGCAGCAGCAGAAAGAACTGCTCTTCAGACGCTTTGAGCAGGAAATGGCGGTCAGCACCCTCATTCCTTCACTAGTTTTGTTTACATTCAACATTGTAATCCATTGTCATCCACTGTTTATTGTACACTCTAATGTTTTGTCCGTAAACAAGTGTTTTAGTTTTCTTCACTGCACTTCAATCACGCTACAGTCGCCGTTCTGTCGCCTCCGTCTCAATATACTGTACAACACGACATACATTCACATCAAATGTTAACTCTTGTTCACAATCACAAAAGTACATTCTTTGCATGTGCTTTAAAGCCTTGCCAGTTAAATATTTCATTTGCGTGCCGTTCTGATGTTCTCTTTTTCTGAGCTCGTACACTAAAAAGCCCGTCAAACAGTGCCTGATCTTTCGTGTCTGTTTGCACTAATACTGTCAAAAACACAAAAGGTTTACATAAACACAACTGGTTATGTCTAAAGTGAAAGTAAACAGTTGAGAGAAAACCGAACGTGTGCCTTTATGTTGGATGCATGCAGGTCTTAAAGCGGCAGCAGACTAATAGTACTAAACATGCTGCCGCTTGTCATTAAAAGGAGAGTTCACCCAAAAATTTTAATTCTGTCATTTACTTACTCTCATGTTGTCCCAAACCTGTATTAATTTCTTTCTTGTGCTAAACACAAAAGTACATATTTTGAAGAATGTGAGTAACCAAACATTTGCTGGTCCACATTGACTTTGATAGTAGGAAAAAAATACTATAGAAGTCACTGGGGAACAGCAACTGTTTGGTTACCAACATTCTTCAAAATAACTTTTATGTTCAACAGAAGAAAGAAACTCATTCAGGTTTAAAACAAATTGAGTGAGTAAATGATTACAGAATTTTCATTTTTGGGCTATTGTTAAATACACCTACTGTACCTGAAAAATAAAACACTGTTTGTTTTATTTGTGTAGTATGTGTATTTGTAATGTGTATCTTTGTTCTTATTTTATAATAACAAAGATAAAATAATAACAAAGATTTTTAATCTTCACCCACTTTGGCCTAAATGTCTGCCATTCTTTATTTTATATTTTGTTTTTAAAATATGGAAATTAGTTTGACTGTACTGCTCAGACAACTTGAAAAATAGCAAAACCAACATGACAAAGAATCGTGATAAAATCGTGAATTGTAATTTTCCTGAAAAAAGACGTGATATGATATTTTTTCCATATCGCCCAACCCTGACATCATTTATTCTCTGATTGTAAGCAAAATGACAGCCATCAACAGCAGAAAGATTATCTCCAAACTCATTGCATTTGATAATGACTTAACTGTAGCCTTTGTTTAGTATTTTGGTTGGGCTGCTCACTGTTAGCTCAGGTTTAACAGCCTGATGATGTCTCAGAGGGACACAAGTACAAAGCTCAAGTTGCTTGACAAGCATTCATGGTCATTTACAGTAATCCCCTATTCCTCTTTCTCACTCTGTCTCCAGGGAAAGAAGCGTCAGTATGACCAAGAGGTGGAGAACCTTGAGAAACAGCAGAAACAGACCATAGAGCGTCTGGAGATGGACCACACCATCCGGCTGAGAGATGAGGCCAAGAGGATCAAAGCAGAGCAGGACAAGGAGCTCTCTAAGTTCCAGAACATGCTGAAGAACCGCAAAAAAGAGGTAACCGAGAAAGAGAGATTCAGAGTCTGACGCACTGTATTTGCTTTGCATGTATTTGTTCATCAGACTGTGACCTGTTAATTGTTGGTTCTAAGGATGAGCATTTAGAGTAATTTAATAGCCAAGTACACTAACACTTTCAATAAACTGCAATATTCACAAATGTTAAGCTTTATCACAATTTGGTGCTGAAAAAATATCTTTAACAACCTATGCTTTTTTGGGGGGAAAAAACACTTAACCTAACATTGTTAAAAAAAAATAGGGGGAAACATTGCAGGGACAGGGTTTTTTATTTTTTTATTTTTTTTTTACAATTCATTAGAGTCTATAGCAGGCAAAAGTGACAGTCTATTTGTGAGTAGTGTTTGCTAGTCAACGAGTTAGGAGAATGACTACTTGACTGTTGGATTACTCATGCTCATCCCTAATTAGTATGCTTTTAGCAGCTTTTTTCATTCTTGTTTTCTGGGAATGCAAAAGCCAAACAGACACTCTTGCGTTTGGCTAATTGGCAGCTTTGCTTCTGAATCACAATGCAGCTGCTAATGGAATTTGTTTTTTTCTCATCTATCCTCTTAGACACATCTCAGCAGTGTCTCTTGCTTTGTATTCAGACTTGTAAATGCAAAGCTGTTCTTTTCTTATCACATTGTGTTTGCTGAAAGAAACTCTGGCTTTCACATTCAGTTACCTCCATCCTCAGAGAGGCTGCAGAGACAGCTTTAAAGGTTAATTGGGTGCTAAGCAATGACTTAAAAGCAAAATAAAGGCTCTTTTCAGTTCATCTCATCTTCCTCCTGCTGGTGTTTTCAAGTGTTGCTCATGCATGAAGGGATTTCAGTGCATGCATGTCTTCAGGGAAACGGGGAGTTTAGTGTGGATCTGTGACTGGTCTTATTTGCTTTAAGGTAGTGATGCATGATGCATTTGCTTTCACTGTCAGTAAAATCATAATAAATCACATTTTAGCTGTCTCTTGTTGCAGCATGATTATCAGCCAGCATGATACATGCTCAGGGCGAGTGGCAAACAGTATTAGCACTATTAGAGTCTCTCTTATGTTCTCTCTTTTTGGTTTAATTTTTTCTTTGACACTTGTACTAGACAGCTTGCTCCTCTCTAATGCTGTCATATGCATGAACAGAGTGCCTTAATGGATTCAGATAAGGCAATGTTTCATGTTTCATTTCTCTCCCTCTCCTTCTCCCTTTCATGACACACTGTTCAAATATTTCTTGATATTTATTATTTATACCTATGAAGTAATAACATTATTATTATTATTTTTGAGAACAAGTGCATGTAAAATGACTGTTTTTACACATGTTTTTGATATTATGTTTTTGTAAGTGTCACTAATTATGTTGCCTGTGTGAGTGTGTTGTAATGAGTGGAGATCAGTGCTGTGGTGAAGGGCCTCTTCTCTTAATAGGAACACACTGTATTTATAGACTATGACTATGTACTAGAGAAGTTTCTATTCATTTTAAAAATACTGTTAAAATTAACCCTTCATTGCAAGATGCACACCTCAATTGCTGAGCAGCAAATAAAGTAATAATATATACAGTATTGTTCAAAAGTTTGGGGTTATTATGATCCACCTCCCCCCACCCCCCTTTATACTTCATTAAAACGAACTTATGCTTAAGCAAGGATTCATTAAATTTATCAAAAGTGACAGTGAAGACATTTGTTATAAAATATTTTTATTTCAAATAAATGCTGCTTTTGAACTGAATCCTGCAATGTAACATGATGTCTACAAAATTATAAGCAGCACAGCTGTTTTTAACATTGATTATAATATTAAATATTTATTGAGCGGCAAATCAGCATATTATAATGATTTCTGAAGGATCATGTGACACTGAAGACTGGAGTAATGACTGCTGAAAATTCAGCTTTGTCATATTAAAATAGAAAAGTTATTTAAAACTGTAATCATATTTAAATGTAAAACTGTATTTTTGATCAAATAAATGCACCCTCGGGGAGCATAAGACACTTCTTTCTAAAACATTTTAAAAAATCTTACTGACCCCAAACTTTTAACGGTAGTGTATATGAAATTATGATATATTTACTACAAACTGACTACAAACTGTATTGATTTGTCACTAAAAGTAAGTGTTAATATTTTCAGCTGGACAATGACTGGCATTTTTGAGAACAAAGACATTTTGACCCTGCAGGAAAATGTCTCTCTGTTTCCTGATCAAACTGACAATTTGACATTTTGACACTTGACTCCTCATGCTGATCTGCTGAAAACAATGACCTGCTGACACAGTTCAGCTTCCTTCACAAAACAATAAATGTCAGCAATATAGAAGTGTGCATCTTTTAGAGATTACTTTGAAGGGATCTATATTCTGATTGCTGTAATGGTTGTGGAGGTAAAAGAGGGATCTATGTTAGCAGCTGTTAGTGGGCTTTCACTGTTCTTCGGCTTCTGAACAACTCTTACCGGTAGTAGCTGATCATGGGCTGTTGGAATCATCTCTATATTAACTGCTAACCAGTCAGACATCATCAGTGGTTTGGGGATGATTACTTCTGAAATACTAAACAGTAAATTAACCCTTCCTGGCAGACTTTGCATGACATTCTTCGACTAATGAATTACATAATCCGTCCCTATGCAAGTAAAGCCTTCAATCCCAACAGTCTGCATGCTCACACTGTAGGTCAAACAAGAGGTCGGAATGTCCCCTAAACACATAAGAAAAGAGCTCATGAAACGCTTGAAGGAAGACCTAGCAGTCGTTGAACATGAAGAGGTAATTTAGTTACTAGTTATTACACACACACACTTCCACTTCTGTTTTCTGCCTCTCTGGTCTTCAACTGTAGGACTGACTAAAATCAAGTTTATTCCTTAAATAAATTCCTGTTTAAAAAGAAATTGTCATGGGCATTAATGGAGAGTTTGTCCTGCTGCCAAATGGCGGGATAAAATTGTGATTTTTCTAATAAAAATTGATTTAAAATGTAATTTTAAAAAGCTCCGGAATTGCAGTGCTTGTTTGTAGGGCTGTGCAATTTTAGCAAAAATTAGTTCTGTTAATATAATAATATTAGCAGTACTAATAAATTATTATTAACACATTTAAAGTAGTAAACAAGATGAGAAATATAACTAATGCAATATTTCACTGTAAAGTAAAACATGTATTTAAGAAAATTTATTTTATTTTACAGTGTAACTGTCGTAATTTCTTGATTTTAATGTTAAACCATAAAGTTCTTATTTTGTTGGAAAACTGCAGGAGACCTTAAAGCTGCTATTTTATTGACAGCAGCCAGTTATTTTAGCCTTTATCTCGTCAGTGTTATCAACTTTCTGATGGCTGTTCTAATGGCTCATTGACTTCACATCAACGTTCCCACGTTATAAGCGGCCCAAACTCAGAGCAGATGCAGAGATGAGTTCATATGATGCAGCATCTGCTGCAAACCAAGACACTGAACACATCAGATCGTGAGCTGCTCGTGTAAAAGAACAGTGCTGTGCTTTACTCTGAAACATGCAGCTCATTGATTTTATGCACCTGTTAGAAATGTGTGTTGCTGAAGTAGCCAAAGCGTTAAAAAAGGGGGATATCTACATACTTTGGCCACATTGGATGTTGCATCAAATTCGAGGACTAAAACTAAAAGACTAATAATGACTGCTGCATCTCATCACGCATGTCAAGGACGACAGCTGCACTAACTGATCATGGTCCTTCAGATTCACCAGCTGCTAAACCCGCTCTCCGTCCATCATCTGGAAGAACTGATTTCACTGCACGTGACCCAGGAAACTAACAGATTAGTGCAATGACAAGACTAGATGATATTGTGATATGTGTGTCTGGTTTGCGTGAGATACGCTTGAGTGCTGGTGTGTGTCCCCTGTTCCTGACATGGTGGAGTTGGCTGTGTTTTACTCCACAGGGTGTGGCCCAGGTTATGATACAGTCTTTTCAGTTGTCCTCATGTGCTCTGTTCAACGCTCAGATGCAGGATGTAAGTCTACACTCTCCTTGTGACTCAACCCTCTCACATGTGCCTGTCTGTCACGCAAGAAACCGAGCAGATGCACACTCAAATGCACATTCACAGTGTAACAGCTGTAGTTTAGTAATTAAAACTGTATTAGCTTACAAACAGGGTTTAAAACGTGAGAAAATAGACCAGAAAATTATATACAGTCCAGTATGAAAATGAAAGTTGTCAGCACATCTCTTTGGAAGTTCATGTGAGCCTCCCTGGAATCAGTACACTGTTGTCACAACTGAATTAAAGTGTGTATTTGCTGAGTGACACTAGCAGAACTGATTTGATTGTTCTACACGATTCCACTGAAGCACGTCTCTTTGTAACAGTGCAGTAGTGTTTGAATGTGATGTTGACGGCACATGCGGGCAGGAAGGTTCTCTGTTGTTTTGGAGTGCTGTCGCCTGTGTTGCTGCAGTGTCTCAGTATCTCTTCTATCCGCTCACTCTCTCATACTGTTACTGAAACTCTAGTCAAGTTTTTGTGCGTCACCTGTGCTGCTTTTTTTTTCTATGTGCCAGTGAAGGCCAAGTGCAAAGCAGGATGACTTTTGAAATGCATTATGATGATGATGATTATTATTATTATTGTATTAGCTTATACATTATGTATATATTAACAGTATTGCTCTGGTGGAGTCATATTTCAATGTTATTATACATGTCTTTTAGGCAGGCCCACATGGATCTGACAGAATTAGAATGCATGTAATTCATAATATTATTCAAATACTTTCACTACCATTCAAAAGTTGTTTGAAGAAATTAATACTTTTTATTCAGGCAAGGATGCGTTAAACTGATCAAAAGTGACAGTGAATACATTTCAAATACAGATAAATGCTGTTCTTTTGAACTTTCCATTAATCAAAGAATCCTGGAAAAATAATCACGATTTCCACAAAAATAAGCAACACAACTGTCTTCAGCATTGATAATAATAAGAAATGTTTCTTGAGCACCAAATCAGCATATTAGAAATATTTCTGTAGGATCATGTGACACTGAAAACTGGAGCTGAAAATTCAGCTTTGCCATCACAGGAATAAATTGCAAATTAAATGTATTTAATAGGAAAGCTATTTTAAATTGTAATATTTTACATTAGTACTTTTCACTATATTTTTGATCAAATAAATGTAGCTTTGGTGAGAGTAACAGTCTTATTTAAAACAAAATAAATAAATAATAATTACCAGCCCAAATCTTTTGAACGGTAGTGTGCAACCTTTTTTGCATTTATTAAATTGTTTGTTCATTTAATTTAGCTTTCAGCAACCAGTAAATTTGTAATACGCATTATACTATGTTTTAATCCATCCTGATGACTCTCCCCACTACCTCCCCCAAATCAGCAGAGAAAATATGATAAAACGTCAGTCTGGGCCTACCTTTAGGTTGTTACGCTGTACTGTGACTTTATATGTATTGTTAATCTATTCTCTAGTTCCTTCCTTTCACAAATCTTTATCCATTTTTCATGAATTATCAATGTTTTATCTTTGTTAAATGGTTTAATTTTAATCCAGTTTTATCAATGCTGTGGTCAAGTTCATGTGAACTTTGCTTCCCCTCGAAGCATGATCATGTACAGTCACTAATTTACAACACCTCTGTTGTTTCTGTACCCGATTCCTCCTCCTCCTTTTTTTCCTCTCTCTTGTTCTTTCTCCACCTGTCTCTTAGGAGCAAGAGTTTCTCCAGAGGCAGCAGCAGGAGCTGGATGGAGCTCTGAAGAAGATCATCCAGCAGCACAAACTAGAGATCGCCACTATAGAGAGAGACTGTCTCAACCACAAGCAGCAGCTCATGAGAGGTCAGGCACTCTATAAACAGAGGCCTCTGTATAATATTCTTGCATTTATACTAATGGAAAGCATGTTGAGTGTTTTTTGTTTGCCTGCAGTATGACCTGAAATAGTTGCACTTCGAACAGCAGTTTGATGTTATGAGGAAGTCCTGCAGACCTTTGTGTTAAATTGTGGTTATGTTCATTATAAATAAATTAGCTGCGCGTATATGGTGATAGAGTTATCTAGGTCACACTTTCAACTCCAACCACAAAGGAAACAAGCCAAACATGTTACCTGCTTCTACAGAGAGTAAAGCGCTCTCTAAACTGCATGTTATTTTCAGACAGAGGTCCAATTATAAAGGCCAGCTATATCTCTTGAGGTGTGGCCCAGATCTCATTTGATGAGACGTGCGAGTGAAAATGATTCCAGTTGAGATTGGCCATCGATGATTTGTAATGAACTGTATGACTTCGTGTCTGCAAAACATGTCTAAACCTGCATGGAGTCAAACGGTCTGGTTCTAATGGCTGAGAATCACTCTATTTTCTCTTTTGTTTTTTGGCTCACAAACCCACAGCTCGGGAGGCAGCCATGTGGGAGCTGGAGGAGCGCCACCTGCAGGAGAAACACCAGCTGCTGAAGCAGCAGCTGAAGGATCAATACTTCATGCAGAGACATCAGCTTCTCAAAAGACATGACAAGGTGAGACCTGTCTGTCAAAACTATTCAGCGAATCAAAGACTGGTATTTTTTGTAGCCAGTCTCTGACTGTTTATTCCCACGCGGCGGGTCATCAGGAGATGGAGCAGATGCAGGGTTATAACCAGCGACTCATAGAGGAGATGAAGAACAGGCAGGCACAGGAAAGAGCTCGGCTGCCCAAGATCCAGCGCAGTGAAGCCAAGACCCGTATGGCGATGTTTAAAAAGAGCCTGCGGATCACTGGCACAGGAACACCAGAGCAAGACAGAGAGAAGATCAAACAGGTCAGGCCCTCTTTCGGAAAGCTTTGTCAACATCAGAGAAATCAGGCTTGTGTTAAGACCTAAGGGTGTTTTCTGCTTTATTTCGAGCAGTTTGCTGCCCAAGAGGACAAGAGACAGAAGAATGAGAGACTTCATCAGCATCAGAAACATGAGAACCAGATGAGAGACCTGCAGCTGCAGTGTGACTCCAACATCAGAGAACTTCAGCAGATGCAGGTCTGTAACATGTATATATAAAACCTTACTGTCGTCCTCTTTACTTGGTGCTTGCATTTTTATTACATATACTTTTAAATGAATTTATGCTGCCCTCTATCTTTGGTCGTAACATTTGATTTGTTGTCTTTTTTGCCATTAGAATGAGAAATGCCACCTCCTGATTGAGCATGAGACTCAGAAGCTGAAGGAGCTGGATGAGGAGCACAGTCAGGAGCTGAAAGACTGGAGGGAGAAGCTTCGGCCCAGGAAGAAGGTATTCAGATTTCATTTCATTCACATTTCATTCATCCAATTAAACCTGATCATTTTAAGTTCATATACAATATAAAAAACAAAGCTAATATATTTAAAGCTGAATTTTAGCAGATGTTACTCAAGTTTTCAGTGCTGCTTAATATTTTGTGGAAACTTTTCTTCAGAAGAGATGTTCAAAAGAACAGCAGTTAGATCACATTATTCTGGAATGATAATATGCCATCTCATATATTTTGAGTAGGACTGTTCATTGTAAGAACATATACTGTATAATTCTCTCCTGATCTCTCTTAGGCTCTTGAGGAAGAGTTCACACGTAAACTGCAGGAACAGGAAGTCTTCTTTAAGATGAGTGGAGAGTCCGAATGCCTCAATCCCACCACCCAGAGCAGAGTCTCAAAATTCTACCCCATTCCCAGTGTGCACTCCTCTGGCTCTTAATCTTCACTGAGCGTTATCTAAAGTGAGGAAGAGCTGTTCCAGTCATTAGCCTTTTAAAGGTATGAGATCAGAATAGATGCATGGGGTTGAAATGAAATTCCAAAATACCTGAAAGTTGGAATCTAACAGTGATGAAGGACAAACCTCATGCATTACCTAGACATGCTTTTTTGCCACGTTTAATCCAATGGATTAACAATGTAGTTTTCTGTACGTTGTCTTCTGGTCATGTTAATTTGTGCTTGAGATGTTAGCACAAATTAGCAATGAATGCACTCAGGCAATATCATCTTGTCTTTGTGGAATACATAAAATAGACAGCCTTAATGAGAGTCACATGATGTCCATAACAAACATAACATCACAGAAGTAATACCACTAATAGGGTGACAGGTCACATTTAAAAGAACATGTGGACACACTAGTCACTGTTACAGTCAATTCTCTAAATGTTGCACAGTTAGTAAATGAAGCTTCAGTGCTGTTATAGTCTTGTAGCAGCTGTTATGCGTCGTGCTTTTTGAATACTCCTGTGAGTTTGGCCTATTCTGTTTTTAATGTCCGCGCAAAGTTACTTTTTAAACAAACTTCTATTTTAACTCTTTCTTTTATTATCTAACTTATGGTTAAAGATATTTGCAGTCAAGGAATGTAACCCATAAGATGACTTTGCACACTTTAAAACAAAAAACATATGCAGTAGTGATCTCTTTAGTTTATCAGGAAGGAAATAGTGCCCAAATATTTGTATACGATGATGTCATTTCTCATTTGGCAAGTCACTTTGTGGTCCAGAGTACCCAAGTTTATTTTTTTATGAGCAAATTAATTTCACATATTTGAAGAAAAATAGGGCAGTCTTTGACGCCTTGAATGTTTCATATATGGTGTTAAAAAGTTATTTATGGATTTAACTGAAGTTGAACGTTTAAGGGGAATATGAACTTTCACATGTGAGATTGATTATCTTAAGTTCAGGTTTTCTTTTTATTGAAGGACACATAGTTTGATAGATGTAGAGCAGTGTTTAGTCCATTGCGGTCTGCAAAAGTGTTTCAGTGGGAAAACATGAACATTTCTCACTGTTGCTGAGGACTTTTCATCTGATTTCATCAAGCTCTATTTTTGATAACATGTTTTGTGCAAGAAATTACATGCCTGTATCTTATCCACAATATGACACGCTGTGCTTATATTCTTTTGCATGCTGAAAGAAATCCCAAATGCTGTACTTTACCAGAGACGTGAAGTTTTTGAAAAGAAAATGCATTTTACAATAGCTGGTTCTAAAAGTTGGTATTTGCATAAACAGTGCATTACAAATCAGGATACTTGTTCAGAGACAGAAAGAAAGGGCCGATGTCCCAGTGTCATACAGCTGAACAGTGACCTTAACCTTCATTGGAATATCTGATGCATTTTTTTAGGTCAATTTATGTATCTAAATGCTTGCATCCATTGGTATACTGTAATAATGCTGTAAATAAAACTCATTGTATTTTCTTTGATTTGTTGGTGGATTTTTTGTAGTTCTGTGTTGAAACTATAAAACTAGTCGAACTAATCGAAATAATATTCTATTTTTTGTTACATATTGAGTTGCTTTTTACTTGTAATGACTCAGTACATGGTTTAAAAAAATCTCAAGATCTCTTTTCTTGTTTTGTGTAGTATATCATATTACATTTTGATTTTTTTTTTGTGCATTTGCAATTCAAAACATCACAATAGATAAGATTCATACAATACAAAAAAAAAAAAAGGCAATAACAAAGCCCACTACTGGGTAAAAAGTACATTTCAAGTGCTATATTCAATGTTATTTAATTGAAACTAAGACTGATGTCTTAAACCCGTGCTAGTAAAGCTGAAAATTGTTTGTAATGTATGGATTATAATATTTCATTCATTTGTTGTTTATAAAACTGCACACTTTGATAAAATAGAACCCAAACAAGCATCTGCGCTGTGTTACTTCATAAAAAGAGGCTAGTTTATGAATTTATCTTCTTAAAGATGTGTATTGTTTCTTTACACCGTCACTGCATCCACAAAAGTGTGCTGCTGCAAATGTGTTTGTCCTTACACACCATTGGTCCGAATCCATCTACCAGTCTGGAAATCACCTAAAGTTCAATATGGAGATACATGTCAGATTGACTGCTGGATCCAGCGCTCCCTTAAAATACCTCATTCATGATTTTTTTCAGCTACTGGTTGATGATGACGACAACATAAAAAAACCTTGAATATTATAACCTTTCATGCTAGGATACACTATATGATGAGAAGCCAAGTATACTACGACTGATATGTAGTTTGCTAACCTTTTTCACCCTTTTCTCCCCTTGGTCCCTCTGGTCCTCTTTGTCCCGGAAGGCCGGGTATCCCTGAGCTCCCGATTTCCCCTGTAGATCAAATACAAGCATATTCACAGCTCTTCACCTTGATTTGACTTCAAGCAGGCAGCACTTCAGTTCTTGATTCCTTGTCCAGTAGGGCGATATGAATCATGACTGGTACCTTTTTCTCCTTTAGGTCCAGGGTATCCTCTGTCTCCTTTGGGTCCTTGCCTGCCAGGAGGCCCTGGGATGGTCCCATATGCTGAAAAGATAAATAATGGTTAGGAATAATGATACTAGACAAATATGGTGATTAAATATATAATCAATATATGTGATAAAGTATGTGAGTAAAAGTGGACACTAACTTCTAAAGAAGTCCATTAAATCAGCCGTCACATTTCCGTAGGAACCAATCACACGGCTGTACCCGGGTGGCCCAGGAGGACCAGGAGGCCCAGCGGGTCCTTGGATCCTTCCTGCTTGTGTTCTCCAGTATCCCTCTGTCAGGTCCTGCAGTATACCCTGATCTAAAGGAAACAAGCAAGATGGATTTGCTCATTAACCCTGTGATGGACTGACCATCTGTCCACAGTGTTTCCCTGACTCTGGCCCAAGACACTTGGATTGGCTCCAGTACCTCTGCGACTGCATAGGATAAGCGATTTTGGAAAATGGATGGAATGCTTATTATTACTGTGCTTTGTACTACTTTTGTCTTTTAGACACAACACCGCCAGATTCTCGCAGTACCAAACAAAGCCAAAGCAGAATCACACACACAATTAGTAGTGTTTTGTTCCTAAATGAGTCAGTGTTTAAGAACAAATTGATGAGGTGAATGACTCAATGACTCGCTCAAAAAGATAATAGCTGCATCCAAATATGCACATTTCCCTACAACCCAGTCAAAGACACTTTAAAGTATTTCATAGTCTGGGCACCTTGATATCAATTTGACGTCAAATATTAGTCAAGGCGCTGTAACAATTTTAAATTCGATTTCTTCCTTGGTAATAAGGTGTAAACAGGAAGTTAATCCCACATTGAAATTGGTTTAATATATGTATACAATATATATATAATATATACATCAAATCAATGTCATGTAATTTTTTATTTTTTTTTGGAGTCAGTTTTGATGTCAATTTGATGTCTTTTCAAATTTGTAAATTTGTGCATATTTAAAAAATACTTGCAAATAAATTCAAATTGATTATTTAATATAAATTCTAGTTTTTCTACTGTTCTTTCTTTTTCTTTATGTCACTAAATCCCCTTAAATTCTTCAATTATGTAATGCCTATAAATAAAAAGTTGAATGTATTAAGTCCAGAATACATTCCTACTATATAGAACATACTTTTTTAACGTGACGTAATTACTTTCTCAAAAGAAGTACCTACTTAGAGTGTAGAAAAAAGCTGCATTGTAAGTGTGGGTATTTATTGAATCGCAAGGTTAAGTTCATTTTACTGCTTAATTATGAATATAACTCTGGTGCTTAGCACTTGAATGATACTGTACTCACTCTTAATGTAATCAGTCACTTTGAGTGCGACATTGGAATAGTCCAATGGTTCACTGATCTCAGAGCCATAGCGGTGTTGGCTTCTGGCATTGTGATAACTGTGTCCAGGTTCACCACGTTCACCCTTCTGACCAGGCAGTCCGGGGGGCCCAGGGGGACCGTGAACGTAGCGCCTCATAGTGTCACCTGAAAAAATATGAGACTATTTATTGATGCGGCAATCAACCACAAAGTCTTTCCAGGAATTGGTCAGACAAATCTAGGACACAGACAGTTTAAAATCATGCATTCAACTTTGAGAATGTAGAATGGAGTGAGATCATTTGTTAAAAATCAGTCAATGTCCACCATTATAAAGTTACACTGAGGAGTCAGTTTCCAGATTAGAGTATGTGTGGTGAGTGACACTCACTGTTTAGGTAGTCCTGCAGCTCAGCACGGATCTGTTCTCGTGCAGAAGATCCTGAATATGATACAAGGCCACTAGTGTCTCCTGGAGGACCCTGGGGTCCTGGTGGACCAGGTAGGCCTGGAGGTCCCCTAAAACCAGATTCTAAATAATAGAGAATCATATAATGAGTTTTTTAAAAAATTGCAAGAGTGTATTAGACAGTACAATAAAACTCATGAGAGGACTCACTCTGTAGGTAGAGCTGGATTTCCTCTAGTTTGTAACCTGTGACTGCAGAGGAGCCTCCTGGGGTGCCAGGTAGACCAGGGGGTCCCTGTATTCCTTGAGGACCAGGGGGCCCAGGACGTCCAACGCTTCCACTAAACCCTGACCCTTCAAACATATTCAAAGTGGAATATGAGGAAAGGAAACCCTTTACATGTTATTAAACACAATATTACAAATCATTTTCAGAATCACATACTCTGAAGCAGAGCGGTTATGTCACTGTAGGAAGCACCTGGCTGGCCAGGTGGGCCGGGAGGGCCTGGTGGTCCACTTCTGCCTGTCATTCCCTGCTCTAAACACAAATTCACAAATGCCATTTAATCAACAGAATTCAATCTATTGCAGCTTCAAAATAAGATTCAGATTAAAGACACACCATTCATCATTCTGATGGCATAGTTTGCCACTTCCTGTGCATTAAAGGTACTAGCACTAATCCCAGGTGAACCCGGTGGTCCTGGAGGGCCAATCACATAACGCCTCACATCTTCTCCTGAGCGCAAGAAAGTCACTGGGTCAACTCTCAGATTCAAGATTCAAAAGGTTATTTATACACAAGTGCGTCTGACATGGTTTACTCACTCTGTAAAAGGGAAATGATGTAGTCAGCACTTATACTTCCAGGTGGGCCAGGAGGTCCTGGAGGTCCTTGAGGACCTTGGCTAATACTGTTACCACTAATTCCAGAGCCTGAATCAAAATGATATATTTTACCACAAATGCAGCATGATGCATAGACATTCATTAAACATTACACAGCAGATCTTAACGTACGCTGAATGTAAGCGATAACCCGAGATGCCACATCCTCTACAGACACTGAAAGCCCAGGTGGACCAGGTGGGCCCTGAATACCAGACAAATGCTGCCTCATGCTGTCACCTGTGGAAAAGATGTCACACATTCGTGAGAAAATGACCTTCAGGAGCAGCAGTGTGATAATCCAAATGAACAGGTACTCACTCTGCATATACTCCATGATGTAACGACGATAGTCTGCAGCAGAATGGGATCCGCCAGAATGACCTGGAGGACCGGGTGGACCAGGAGGTCCTGGAGGACCAGTCCGCCCTTGTGGCCCGACTGCAACTGCTCCTGATACTGACGGCAACAAGACGTGACACAAGAGTTACGGTAGTGTTTTGCTTTGGGAACTTTGTTTGATAATCTAATATGGTCCTATATTAAAGATTTAGTTCACCCAAATATTTATAGAATTTATAAAATTTAAGTTGTGTTGAACAAAAGATGAATGAAAGTCTTACGGATTTAGAACGAGATGAGGGTTGTAATGTTTGGGTGAACACATACAGTACAACATTAATATTTACCTCTTGATTCTCCTTGGAACGCTGATGTACCTGGTACTCCAGGATCCCCTGGGAGATTATTTTAAAGATTATTGTACTGTAGATATTAATGAAACGCAATACAATGTCTCCCCATCATTAGTCGAGGTTTTTACCTTTACGGCCATCTTGTCCGGGTGGTCCAGGAGGTCCTGGGGGACCTGGTGGACCTTGAGCCACACCGTACTCAGAGACTATATAGAGTAAAAAAAAAAAAATTATTAATTCCATACTATTTATTGTTTTTATGAACACTGAAAAACTTATAATCTCTTCACAATATTTTAATTAACAGCAAATTAAGTATTATATGGTCTAAGTGCCAAAAAATAATAAACTAAACAAAGGCAAACAATAAACATAAACTAAACAAAGGAAAACAAAACATAATTAAAACTCATTTTTGACCAAATCCGTTGCTGTAAGTGTCACAATGTTAATGAATAACTTACTAACTCTACCGGGACTTCCTGGAAGGCCAGGTTGACCTGGTTCCCCTAAAAAATAAAGTCACATATGATAAATAAAGCACTATTAAAAGGCATATGGTGATCTAAGTATTTATGTATTTTACGGTTTATATAAATTCTTGTGATCAATATGAAGTGTTGGCTGGAGTAGAGAGCCTTACCTTGGTATCCTCTTGGACCTTGGGCACCTGAAATTTACATAAATGTATCATTAGATATCTGATAATAGTTAAATATTCTACTTTCTGATATCACATTTTCATAGTGCCTTCACTGGTGGTAGGTTGGAATAAAGGTACCAACAAGTAGAATCAACTAAACACCAGTTCTGGGTAAGACTAACCTGTCACTCCCTTAGGCCCTGGGGGTCCTGGTGGCCCAGGTGGTCCCGCAAAAAATGTTCCTGTGCAAGCAGCATTTGTAAAATTGTGAGACTTAAAAAACCACAACACCCTTAGAACAATGAATAATACTAGATACAATATATGCTGTAATCAAACCTGAATTAGGCACAAAGTTTCCTGGTTCTCCCTTCTCTCCTTTAGGACCAGGTCTTCCATATCCTATGAGACAGTAACAAAAGAGTTGAGAAGAGTATGCCACAATAGACATGTATGAATATGAGTTGGTGTGTGGCAAAAATGAATAAAATTGCAATGAATAAAATCAAAGATTTACATTTTTGTGTAAACTACTCCTTTACTTCATCTTACCTTGTGCACCCGGTTCACCAGGTGGTCCTGGTGGACCTGGTCTAGAATCGCCTATAGGGTGAAAAAATGGATTAAATGCATTCAAATATAATCCAATCTAAATTCTATTTGTCATATATAAAGCTGTATAATTTCATAAACTCTTAAATTCCACATTTAAAAGACAATGTATGTGGCAAAAAATCAGACATTCAACAGATGTTGATCCTGAAACCTTTCATGGATAATGTTATTGTACCTGGACGTCCAGGGGGCCCTGGGGGACCAGGAGGCCCAGGTGGTCCAGTAACACCAACATGTGCAGCACCATGCTGTCCTAAAAATGTCAGATGTACAAGTGTCATATTAATGCATTTCTGTAAGTCACTAATGTTCAAATTAGATCTCACTTTCTGACTCACTTTCTGCTCGCGTTGCAACCAAAGTCTCACCAGCATTTACTACAATACCCGGTTCTCCTTGATCTCCCTTATCACCTTTAGGACCTGCACAAAAATCAAGGTGGATGGATGGATGCATGGAAGGTCATTTGGATATAATTTATATTCTACAAATATACAGTCGTGGCCAAAAATATTGGCCCCCTTGATAAATATGATCAAAAAAGGCTGTGAAAATTCATCTGCATTGTTAATCCTTTTGGTCTTTTGAATAAAAAAAACACAAAAAATGTATCCTTTCATTGGATTATAAGAATTTAAAATGGGGGGAAATATCATTATGAAATAAATGTTTTTCTCTAATACACATTGGCCACAATTAACGGCACCCTTTTATTCAATACTTTTTGAAACCTCCATTTGCCAGTTTAACAGGTCTAAATTTTCTCTTATTATGCGTGATGAGGTTAGAGAACACCTGACAAGAGATCAGAGACCATTCCTTCATCCAGAATCACTTCAGACCCTTTAGATTCCCAGCTGCATGTTGGTGCTTCTCCTCTTCAGTTCACTCCTCTCATTTTCTGTAGGGTTCAGGTCAGAGGACTGGAATGGCTATAGCAGAAGCTTGGTTTTAAACTCAGTGACCCATTTCTGTGTTGTTTTTGAGGTTTGTGTTTGGATTATTGTACAGTTAGAAGATCCAAACATGGCCCATTATAAGATTTCTAACAGAGTCAGTCACTTACTGATTTTTTATCTGTTGGTATTTGATAGAATCCATGATGCCATCTATCTAAACAAGATGTCCAGGACCTCTAGCAGGAAAATAGGCCCACAACATCAAAAATACAGCAGTATATTTCATTGTACACATGGGGTACTTTTTTCTCTGTGTTCACCAAACCCATCTTAAGTGTTTGCTGCTAAAAAGCTCATTTTTTAGTTTCATCTATTCATAGAAGCCATTCCCATGTAAAGTTCCAGTCATGGCTGATAACTGAATATGCTTTAGTTTGTTTTTGAATGAGCTAAGGGAAATTTTCTTGTAACCCTCCCAAACATCATGTGTTGATGTAGATTCTGTTTGACAAATTTTTTTAAAGGTTTTCTGAACAAGAGACTCAACTATTTTCTGCAACTCTCCAGCTGTGACCCTTGGAGAGTCTTTAGCTACTCAAACTCTCCTTCTCACCACACATTAGGACGATATAGACACACGTCCTCTTCCAGGAAGTTTCGTAACATTTTCTGTTGGTTGGAAATTCTTAATTATTGCCCTGATGGTGGAAATGGGAATTTTCACTGCTCTAGTTCTTTTCTTAAAACCACTTCACCAATTTGTGAAGCTCAATTATCTTTTGCTGCACATCAGAAATATATTCTTTGGTTTTTCTCATTGTGATTGATGATTAAGGGAATTTGGGCTTTGTTTTCCCTCCTCTTTATATTTCTGTGAAACAGGAAGCCAGAGCTGGATGATTTCATATTTATAATCATGCTGGAGTGCTCAAAATTGTGAATATGAATGTGAATATACTTCAGAGATATTTTACTCATAAGAATTTATAGGGGTGCCAATAATTGTGACCAACGAGCATTTGAGAAAAACATTAATTTCATAACGATATTTCCCCTCCGTTTAAAATTCTTATTATCCAATGAAAGGATACATTTTTGTGATTTTTTTAAATAAAAGACCAAAAGGATTAACAATGCAGATGAATTTTCACAGCCTTTTTTGATCATATTTACCAAGGAGGCCAATATTTTTGGCCACGACTGTACAACATTACATAGCAACACCAGATGAAAAATGCAGATTTACCAGGCTGACCAGGAAGTCCAGCAGGGCCAACAGGACCTAGCATCACAAGACATACCATAAAATTAAATTATAAAAATACTGTTGTACCCAAACAGTTTTATTAGTTTAAAGTTGTGATTATTAAATAATGCAAAAATGTGTTTAATTAACAAACATTCCTGGCACAGTGTTTTTACGGGTTAACAGGAGATAGGTGTTTTGATTTGGCTGGATTTGTAATCTTGGTTTTTAACATACCTGAGAGTCCTGGAGCGCCAGGTGGGCCAGGAGGACCAGGGCTCCCAGGTGGTCCTGGGATTGCCACTGAGCTAAAACCTGCTACAAAATTAAAACTCTCAGTAAGTTCACATCACTGCGCAGTGAACTGTTAAATGTGTTTTAATACTTCATGTAGCCTTACCTCCATTGATAACTCTTCCAGCCTCACCAGTCTCACCTGTGAACATTTTCAGATTAATTATTTGGACATTTATAGACACAGTAGCACACATGATTCTAATGTCCAAAAATAAGACAAAATATATTGCTAAAAACACAAGACTTCAAAAAGCAGCTAAGCATTGATCCTGTAGTCTGTTTTACTAATACAAACAGCACCTTTAGCTCCAGGCTGACCAGGATTGCCAGGTAGGCCTATGAGAAAAGAAAGCAAAAATATCTTCAAACATAGTTCAGATAAACTGTAAAAATATAAACTGCATAAAAATGTAACATATAAATCAGGTAGAGAAAAGAATGCAGTTCAAGTGACAGGTTACCTGGAGGTCCTTGAATCCCTGGAGTTCCTGATTTAAAGTAGACAGCAGAAAAAAAAATTATAGGAACAATGCTATAACATGCAGTTTGAGATCATTTTCTCAAAATGAGGAACATGTTTTTCTACATGCTTTTATACCTGGTTGCCCAGGATCGCCAGATGGCCCTGGTGGTCCTCTAATTCCTGGTAAACCAATTGAGCCTGGCTCACCTAGATATGAACAACAATGACACAGAATACAGACAAAGATTAAAACAAAGATGCAGATATAGGTAAAACAAAATTTAAAAAAAATGGTTTGGAATAATCAAATCTTAAAATGCCACTCACCTCTTTGGCCCTTTTCACCATCAGGTCCTTGAGGCCCTAGAATGAAATGACATATTACTCAGAGGGGACTTCTTTTTATACCAATACAATATTGGCATTAAACAAGTCCTGATAATAACAGAACTTTAATAGATTCCATGCACCCACATCCAAATTAAGCAACTAAGCAATGCAGTCTTGGAAAATACAATATAGTCATATTATTTAGTGATATTATTTCAAGAAAAATTGCTTTAGCTAACAAATGAAAAGCACAAACAATTTCTGGCCATTATCCATCTACTGTATTAAGATCTACTTGTTTGGGGTCGGTAAGATTTTTTAATGATTTAGAAAGAAGTATCTTATGCTCACCAAGACTGCATCATCAAAATATAAATACAAAAATATTGTGAAAAATTATTACGATTTAAAAAAAGCTATATTATGTGTCATTCAATTTTAACAGGTCATTTATTAATTTATTCATTTATTGAAAAGAAAATTTTCAGGAGCCATTATGCAGTCTTCAGTGTCCCTTAGTCGTTCTGATATGCTGATTTGGTGGTCAAGAAACATTTCTTATTATTATCAGTGTTGAAAACAATCATGCTGTTTATTATTTTTGTGCAAACTGTGATACATTTTTTTTTCAGGATTCTTTGATGAATTGAAAGTTCAAATGACAACATTTATTTGAAACGGATTTTTTTTGGTGTTGATGGCCAACACGTCACGGTTAAAAATATAGCTCTGTCTGATGTCGAACTGTATGCATATAATTCTTATATACAGTATACAGGAAACCCAAATTGGACTCAGATTTGAGTTTTGAATTTGGCGATCCCCCTCCACACTCTTCGGCCTATCACATGTCTGTTCTCTCCCTATTCTAACAATAAAATGGCAAAAAGCCAAAAATCTCAGGTTTGTGTCTGTTCCTACAGATGAATCACCTGCTGATCCTTTAGCTCCTTTCTCACCAGATGGCCCTTGTCGTCCTGCAGCACCAGGAACACCTGACACAGGGTACAGTGATTTAACAATGAATGAAATATTTGTAAACATGGCACAAATGAATAAAGTTCTTTGATATGGCTCAGTACAAACATACACACCTGGCAATCCATTTTCTCCTCTTTCACCATGATCACCTGATACAACACACATAATTTTACATGAATTCACACTGACTATACTAACGACTGGATACTGTATTACTTTACGTATTTCAGGCTGACATATTATTGGTTACAAACCTTTAATTCCAGGTGGACCAGAGAGACCTCTTTCACCTGGAAAGAAATGTTTTTAAAACGATAAACATTAGGATTTTGTTCTTATAATGCTTTTTGAAAACATACCAAGTCTTCATTGTGATACACACCTTTTGGCCCGGCAGGGCCAGGTTCACCTCTAAAGCCTTGAGGGCCTTGTTCACCTGCACAGATTTAAAAAAAAAAATAATAATAATAATAATTTTTTGTTAATGTCATTATTTTATAACACAAAAATAACACAATTGCGCTAAAATATTTTTTGTAAAGAAAGAGTTGATTACCTTGTAAACCACTAGCACCTGTTGAACAAACAAAAAGAGAACAAAGATCAAACACATGCTTATACTGCATTACTGCTTAAGGATTATGTGACATTTATATATATATTTATGCCATTGCATTTCTTTTGCAATCAGTTCATTTCATTACAATCTCAAATGATTCTGTACAGCTAATTTCACTAAATATAATAAGTATCAGCCTTTATGTAAACTATGTTTTGTATTGACCTTTAGGCCCAGGTGGACCAACAAGACCAGGAGAGCCAGGAGGACCAGGAATACCTGGAGAAAAAACAGATACACAGACACATTGTAAATGAGATCAAAACAGTAGTTTTATCCTCAAATTTATCTTGTGTATGAGAGCCCTAATTTGTATTGAATGGAATACAAATTAAATGCTATTATCATTTTCAAAAGCCATATTCTCCAAATATGCAGTATCTTACCCCTTTCACCCTTCTCTCCGGCTCCTGGGGCTCCTGGCTCTCCACGGGGTCCAGGCTGACCATCTCTTCCCCTGAAACCCGGTGGACCTTCTGGACCATGTTCACCTGTCATACACATTTTAAAGTTTTGATGAGGCAACATCTGGAAAAGGTTCATGTTTTTAGTAAGAGCATTAACAGGACTGAGTCAAGTGTTTACAGAAGAGATGTATCTATATATATGTAGGTAGGGATTAGTCAGTCAACTGGATTGTATGAATTGATTTTATTTTAAGGTATTTGTTAGTGCTACAGCATTAGCACCTGTCAGCTGCAGCATTTATGGACTGTATCTTTAAACCTTAACCTCTTAGGCTTTTGGGGTAATTGTTGATTTACTTGTGATTTCAACACAGAATTAATGATAGTGAATGTTTTTCCACAAATTAAAAATATTGCATGTTTCAGGTACCTGCACTTCCTTTGTCTCCTTTTTGCCCTTCTCTTCCTGGATGTCCTGCCATTCCTGGAGGACCTAGATGTGCACAGACAAGGAAACTTTTAAGACTTCATTCTGCACAACTGTTAAGACTAGCTCTACAAGAGGATCAAGCATTATTCTTACCTGGTAGACCTGGAAAACCGTTATCACCTGAAAAACAGGTTTAAATGGTTTAAGTTTTCATGTTTGAGACTGTAAGCATATCAGTATAAACAATTCATCTAATTCACATTTCACAGCCAGTTTTACTATTGTACAAACCCTTCATTCCTGGAGATCCAGTGTCACCTAAGAATGGTGAAAAGAGCAAATGTGTGATTGATGTAGTGATGGAAAAGCAGGTTATTGACTATTAAATCTCCATAGAATGTAGGAATAAAGTTTTCTGTACTGGCAGTTCAGTAAAAACTGAATAGCTGGTGTACCTTTAGGCCCTGGAAGTCCTCTTTCAGCTTTAACTGAAGAAGCAAGGAAGGCTAGATACACACACACAAAAAATATTAATATTATTATTTGTATTAAATGTATGCATATATGCATGACATTTTATAAACAATGTACATGTTTAGTTGCACATGTTGTTCGTTTGTCTAAGCAGAACTGTGTTCACATGTACCTTTCATGGCTTCAGACTGCAGCTCTGCTCTCAGTATTTGCTGTACATTTCTCTGCAGTTCAGAATTGTCTGAATAAACTGCAGAATCCAGTGAATTAACATATGCTGCTTTACTTCCACCTGCTTTATATATGCCAATGTCATCAGCAGGAGAGGACAGACGACTTGTGTGGGCTGTCATGGAGGAGGATATTCCCTCAAGGGCGCTGACACGAGACTTTAGATTCTTTACCTCCTCAGCTTCAAGGGAAAGAGATTAGCAACAGATTAGAAGACAATATGCAATAGCGCATATTTTAAAGTAACTTTGTAAGTTATCTAGAAAATCTCATCTTGAGTTGAACTGCACACAAACACAAATTCACCTCACATTTTGAAAACCTGTTGTACAGTTTTAAATGAAGCTACAAGCTGTTTCAAATGTCTTAGTAGCAATAATTGTTCCTCAAGAGAAATAGTGAATAAATATATCATGTCTTTCATTAAAATGACATGACTTACATAAAGCAATGAGTCCAAACAGAAGGCCGAGGAGCAGCAGGAGACTGAGCAAAAACCCAAGCAGCCACTTCCACCAGGAACAGCATTTTGGCCCACATCCACAAAGACCCCCTCCATGCTTACAGTCATCGTCATCAACAACCTTAGCCTTGTGGATCTCTGACAGGACACACACAGCAGGAGACAGGTGAGCAACTGTTTTATACAGCATTACTGTATACTATATTATGTGCAATGATTTTTTTTTTAAAGAAAAGGATTTACCTGCATATGTAGCCTTATCTTTTGTTGACACTGATGTAGACCCATCTTTGGTGCGGTAAAAAAAAAAATGTTTTGTTATGTCAACAGATATTACTTTTTTTTTTTTTTTTTTGAGACAAGCAGTAACATCTCTTAACCTAATATCCCTCAAGATGAAAACAGGTAAATTCAAAAGCTTATATCAAACATAAACATCAAAATACATAAAAATTAATTCCCTTACAATATGCACCAGAGCTAGACTTCACAGGAGCACTTTCAGAATAGCTGGTCGTTATAGTTTCTTTCTTCACTGAAACATCTGAATATGACCCCAAAACAAAGATTGTGTGTATTCAGTTAATCAGAATGTAGTGTTAGTGTAGGTCATGAACTGCTTTAATTCAAACACCACAAATAATTCCCTTAGCAACATCAAATACAACACTTAGTGTCCTGAGTGTACCTGCTGTCCCATTGGGGGTGCTGTTGGTAAACTGCTTTCCACTGTCTTTGGTCAGGATAAGTTCTTCGGTTTCTCTCTTCACTGGAATGTTCTCTTTCTCCAGCGTCAGGTATCTCTTTGACACATTTTCATTAAGGGTCCTTGTACCAGTTCCTAAATAAGACACAAAAGTCTCATGTTTATAATGCCGCACTGAATATACATTAAAGAACTACAGTAGCCATAAATCTTTTTCCTGAGTAAGTATAACAAACACCTGAAGTGGAGACGCCTGTGCTAACAGCAAGTGTGCTGCTGGGACTTGAGGAATAATTCTTCTGCACTCCATATCCTAAAAATACCCACATAACAAATAAGCAAAGATGTTTGAATGTCAAGTATATATTTGCCACTTAAAAGGACAGTGTCCCTATTCATCAAGCAACAATGTCTACCTCTTTAGAGAACTAAAAGTTCAGATTTACTTGCCCTAACAACATTTTCATTCACCCAAACAGAACAAACAAAAGCATTAAATTAGCCAAAAGTGTGAGTAAATACTTTTACCTTGTTGCAATCTATCATAGTTTCCACAAAAATATAAAGCAGCACAACAGTTTTCAACACTGATAATCAGAAGATATCAATCATCAGAAGAAATATTTCTTGAGCAGCAAATCAGCAAATTAGAATGATTTCTGAAGGATCGTGTGACACTGAGATTTGCTGTCATATGATTATATTACATTTAAAAATATAATAAAATAGAAAACAATTCTTTTTAAATTGTTATAATATTTCACAATATTACAGTTTTTACTGTATTTTGATCAAATAAATGCAGCCTTAGTGACTTCTTTCAAAAACCTTACCAATCCCTATCCATTGAAAATTAGTGTATTTATATATTATATTTATAATCTACATTAAATGTTAGGATTTTTTAACACTTTTATTGCAAAACAAAGAAATACAGGAAAAAATTCATACTGATTAGTTGATTATTTTCATTCCATTCCTAACTGCTTCCTCTTGTTTACTACTTTGACAGTTCAGCACTGGGCAACAGAGGAAGTGAAGATTCTATCATCTGTCCCAAATCTCTCTCACATTGACCCCGGGCCATTTTTGTTGTCGAGCTCTGTTGTACAGAGTAAATATAACAAACACCTGCAGTGGAGACGCCTGTGCCAACACCAAGTGTGCTGCTGGGACTTGTCACATAATTCTTCTGGACACCATATCCTAAAAACAACCACATAAACAATTGAACATGCTTACAAGAAATGTTATTAACCTGTCATTTGTCAAAGCAATGTCATTATAATTATTTAATATTATATTGCCTCAGAGGATACCTGATTGTGTGTTAACTCCACTGGAGGTTAGGACTCCACTGGCAGGAGCTAAATTGTTGTGGAAGCCATACACTGTAAGTCAAGAAAAAACATACTGGACTGTGCCTTCAACTGAATGTTTTGATGTATTAGCAATTTTATTTATTATAACACCAGAAAATAGAGTGTGATGTTGATGATGACTTGGTCAATAAAATACAGAGGATGACTTGATCAATTCTCTTTATTTTCAGGTTAACTTAGTAAATCAGTGATCAGCTGCGCAGACCTGATAAGGAGGATGGTGATGTGCTGTTAACAAGAGCAGCTCCCGTTGACATGTTGTTGGTGTTGGTGTGGAAGCCGTAAGCAGTACCAGTGGAGACTGTAGAGGGCAGGGTGGAGCTGTTCCATGTGTATGAGGCCAGCTCAGCGTCAAGAATAGTGGTGTCATATTGCTCGACTGAAAAAATTGAAAGGAAGTCTTAACTTGGAATTGAATGCAAGATCTCTATGCATGGATGAGCTGGGGAATTTGGACATTTTTGTGCATGAAAATAAATGGGCTCTGCACACCATAGGTGTGGTTAACTACTACAAAATCTTTACTAACAACACATGATTTGTGAACAGCCTGATCTCTTCAAATCCAGTTTTCAGTACCTTGCTTGGTGGAGATCTTGGTGTCTAAGGTGCTGGCCTTGCGAGGTACAGGGAGAGGGGAGGAGGAGGAAGATCGTGTGGGGCTGACGCTGGCCGAACGTGATCCCTTCAACAGCTTCTTCACATCATCCAGCTCTGTCCCTGTAGCAATAGCACTGTATTAGCCACAACATCGTGTCTAAACTTGCCTTCATGTTCACTCTCTCATGCTACTGTCTGCTGTGGTGTTAAACAATACAGCTTTTCCTTGAGCCTCTGAGAAAAAAAAAAAAAAAACTATATACACAGTGGCAGAGCTAGAGTTTTATACATGGGGTGGCCATAATTAATTCAGGGGGTCCATTGACCATTACAGAAAATCAGCGTATTATTTTAGGAATAATTAACAAACTTGTGATTATTTTAACATGTTATTTTTTTCTCAATTTCTTCTCAATTTTTCCAAACTAAACTATAAGGGAAACCCTATTGTTAAGGTTAAAAGTTCATATTCTGCGATTAAAACGCTCATTGAGGGATTACATGAGATACTATACATTCAGTAGCCTAATAAACTGTAGAGTATCTTTCAACATGCCCTCGGATGTTCATTCAAAATTCATCCGCCACTGTAGACCTACATTTGTTTACTTGCTTCCTCAAGTTATAACGGGGCTGTTTAAACATTTCACATCATATTAGTATGAGTTATTTAAAAAAAAAAAAAAAATGTTGTTAAGTGCTACACAGTTCTGTACCTATATTTATTTTATTTATGTGATTTTCTAAGACAACTGAATTAGACAGAAAAAGGGATAACATACATCTAGTGGAGGGAGATGCACTCTGTAGTCTGGTCCTGATTTCCGTCTCTAAAACAAACACAGAAAGACAAAGCTGGAGAAAAAATACTTTAACTAATAATTATCTCATCCTTATTTCAACACCATTAAGCACATATATTTAAATATGTAACTGATCAGTAATGTCCAGGAACCACGAAGTGCTAGAAACATGGAACGCAACTTGGCAATGTTTACTTTCTGATATTGACGACTTACCATACACTTTCCAGTTTATTCCACTACTGCTTTTCAAATTCCATAGATATTGAATTTTGAATTGAGTGGAAATTATTATTATTAATTACCAGAAAAAAACTTGGGAAATGAACAGGAACACAGGTGTGTATGAAAAATTTTCCATGATAGCTCTCTGTTATAGTGAGTTGTAATAGACAATGGTATTTTTTCAGAAATATTAGACAGCTGAATGCTTCGGGTTACGAATAAGAATCAAGAAGTGGTGTAATATATTTCTGACAAAGAAAGACCTGAATTAAAGGTGTGTCTGAAGAGCGGCCCACCGTTTTTAGCCAATCAGAAACACTCCGTGTGAATTACTGCATGTTTGGATTTGCTGAAATTTATTTTATGTGCAGGGTTTTGAAGAGAGTGTTTAAAGTAAAAAAGCATATAATATCATTGGACAATAAAGATGATAATCCTATGCAAAGTAATTCATACACTAGTTGCATAAGTGTAAATAATAATCTCACCCCTGCTTTGACTCCTTCCTCTTGAACCTGAAAACAGAGCAATTGAAACAAAAGGTGATATTTCTCTATTCATATTTTATTTTCATATTCATATTTTTTTTAAGAAGGACTTGTGCCTGATGATCCTGATGTTCCATTTGTGTTTTTTGTACAATAAAAATATAAAAAACATTGATAGTTTATAAGTGAGTGTGGATCCTGATTTCTTCATTTGTCTCTATCATATAAACTATGTTAAACATTTATTATTATTATTATTTGGCTGAGGGTCTTACCATAGTCTTTTCTTTTTATTTCTGGGGATGAGTTGTCACTTGAACTTCCTGTTGATGTTAAAAAAAAAATTACATGCTAGTGTAATTATGAGGGACTGACAAAACAAATGCTTAAAAAAAAGTATTTATTTATTTATTTAAGTTTTCTCAGCTGTGACTAACCATCATAACGACGTGAATGAGTAGTTTTGCTTTTCCTCTCCACAAACAGAGGGGAGTCTTGTGTTCTTCTCATGCCATCAGTAGAGCTGGATCTTACCCTCAACCCTGTTCCCGATCCAGAGACACCACCTGTCTTCCTGCTCACAGTTGTCTCCTCTGCCAGATATTCCCCTGATCCAGAGCCTAACCCACCTGCACTCACACACAAAGATGCTGAGACACAGGAGCAGGGACGATTTTAGCCATTTACAAATATATTAAACATAATATATAGTATAAAACCTGTATGTATGTATGCATGTATGTATATATGTATGTATCTATATATGTATGTATATATATATATATTATATATATATATATATATATATATATTAAATTGGCTCAAAGCAAGAAAAAAAAAAACTCTTAAAAAATAATGCTAAATTGCTAAATTGGCTTACAGGATGAGAAAAAAGAACTGCCGTTGCTCGGAGTCAAAATGTTCTTCTCCAGGCCAGCAGACCCAGAGGTGCTTGACATGCCCTTGTTGGCGGATGCACTGTAGCCTCCTGCGAGTTAAAAACACAGTAAATTACAGCAATGTCCACTTTGATCTCAGCCACAGATCTGAAGTTACAGCCATAGTTTGACAAGCAGGAATTTTCCCATAATGCACAAATTAAGAGGAAGAAGGCATTGAATATGAATAAATCAGACAGTGAGAACAGATAAAATGTACACGGGAAAGTGAACAGGGGTAACTTACGTGGAGGTAAAGATGTAATTCTAGTAGTAGAAATCGTTGTTTCTGTGAATACCTTAATAAAAATACACCACTTAAACACAGACAGGGGAGTCGTGGCCTAATGGTTAGAGAGTCGGACTCCCAATCAAAAGGTCTTCATCACTATAATAATCAAGCTTTTTAGTAACATTACAAAACCAGGTCTTCATAATGAAAAGATCTTCACAAAAGATTTTGGTTCAGGTTCACAGCAAACTGATAAACTCAAGCTAATCAAACACACTTACCTCTCTCTCCTGAACTTCCTCCTGAATAGTTTCTCTGCTGTCTTAAATCATCCATTCCATGCTAAATAAATGTAGCAAAAAATTACAGATCATTAAAATTGGTGTGACACAAAGCAGAATCAGTCTAGATCTACTCAAACAGAGCTTTAAGGTGTGTTTCTATTATAGTTGAACTGTGGGATAGTACTTGATGAGAAGAGCTGCAATAAATATTATGCGTAATATACATAAACTTATTTAGTCAATTATACTTAATTTGTGATATATTCCTGTATGAAATACAGAATAATTTGTTTTTACGAGATGATGTGTTTTACTGTCTTTGTCCCTCACAGCAACACGTTTTTACAAGAAATTCTAAATGCATGCACACTGATCAACAAAAGGATTTTTTATCTTTCCTGGCAGATTCTACTCAGATTTCAAGGCAAGAATATTTTAGAAAGGAACTAAGACTATTCCACACCATATCAAAAGAGTAATTACAAATGACTCATATACCCATATTCAACTTTAATGAAAAATAATGCCTAAAGGACAATTTTTTGCTCTAACAAAAGACTAGCAAGTACAACTATAGTCTCATATTTACAGTGGAGAGAGTAAAGCAATTTATCACCACCCCACCCTCCTCACATCTTCAGTTTCAAACGCAAGACCAGCTACTGTTTCCATACAAACCGCAATACATGAAAAAGCTAAACACAGTGAATGGTCCCCCATAGACAAATTATGCCTTTATTTGCTAATGGTGATTGTCTGTGCAGGGCTTTTCAGCCCTGAATACAGAATCATTTCAGATTTGAACCCAACTTCTTCCCTACATTTACCGTGAAGTTTAGAATAAAACAACGAAAGATTAAAAATGTCTCATAATTAATAAAATGGACCCATAATTTATCATTAATATCACAAAGGAGTTTTTGTTTCTACTGTTTCAGTCTAGGTTCTAGTCTTTGGTGCAATCCTGCACAGAACAAAATACAAAGTCTGATTGTTCACATTTACAAATAAATATTTCAGAAGAGCAATGGGCTCACCATATAAAAAGCAATAATTATGAATAAATAAGAAGGAATATATTTACAAAGCCTAACTGAAGCACAAATGTATTGCTATTCATTTCTCTTTTTTTGTGATTAAAAGAAAAAAGGTTAGAAACCAAAATCATTAATAAAATGTATTACCTTTGATCCTTGAGAATCTGAAGAGAAAGGGATTTTAGATAAAGTCCACTTAAGAGTCACCTGTGAACTTCACCTGTGCAGTATGAATGTTGTTACCTGACTTCTGGTGTTTTCTTTCTGATATATTCTCTCTTCTTTGACCGGCAAGTCTCCACAGGAGTTCTGGGTTGGATTTTATACCGAGCCACTCCCCTGTCTTTTGGCAGGTACACAGACAGATTAAAAAAAAAACAATACCCTCAGGAATCACAATTTTATCCTTTATGTTGCAGCAAACTAAAGCTTTAAGACATGTGCAGTTGAACACAGGTGTGGCTGGATGTATTATCTCTGCGTCAGTAACTTCGTCTGGACTGAAACACAGAAAAAAAAATTTGATCTACTACTGTTGGCATAGCAGCATAAGCATGACAGAAAATGCATGTTGTTCAGCTTGAAGCAGTTAATCTAAAATATTTTAGAATAAATTATGTAAGCTATTGTATAATAATGTTCCATTTAGGAAGTTAGGTCATAAAGACTTTGATTACATACCTTACATTTTGGAGGCTCATGCTTGTCTCTGATTAAATACACTACAGAATGCTTTATGAGCAACATACATATTGCATTTCAGATATACATTCTCAGGGAAAAAGGTACAAAGCTATCACTTGTACAAAAGCAGAACATATTAAAGGTACATTTTAGTACTTTAAAAGTACATATCAGTACCTTTTGAAAGGGTACCGTCCCATTTGATTAGCTCATACATTTCCTGGGAATCAAATCATGTTTAAATACCTTTCAAATCACTACAAAGAAAGCATGCGTCTTTAAATAAACTGTAGGAACATGACTATAATAATTTTACTTTAGCTGAATGTGTCAGCTGATTACAGACAGAACATGATTTGGGGTCATATGAGGATATGTCCGGCTTTCATTACCAGCAAGAGTTTAACATCCTTACATCATTAGAGAGTGTTGATGCATACCATCTTTGCCAATCCTATGTGATACTTATTAAGTAATTTTATTACTCATTATCTCAGTGAATAATCCGAAGACAGCTGGTTCAAAGAACAATACAAATGTTCAAAATGTAATTCAGGCACATACAAGTTTTCCAAGGGAACAGGGTGTTGCTTCCCTTGGGATTTACAGCCCATTTTCTATGGATACATTTTTTTCCCAGTGGGCACACCCTGTTGATACCAAATGCACATTAGTCACAAAATGTTTAACTCCACCCCATATGCATCTTTCTCTCACTTTGCACAGTGAATTAGACCCCATAAAAAAAATCTGAAACGTGAGAAAGCATGGTTGCATGACTATACAGCTATTAAACACTTTTACAAGTTATAACAAGACAGAAAAGATTCCCAGTAGAAGTAGAATGGGTTTGAAAAAAAGAACATGAATGAACTGAACACCAGTGCAAGATGCTTATATAAGCTACATTACTAATGGATTCATCACTATAATGATTCAGAGTTTGATTCATTTATTTCGACATCTTTCTTTTTGATTTTAGAAGTGGGTTCATTCAAACTGTCACCAATTTCACCTCTGATTCAGCTTTGGAATCCTATTAGTCCCCTTCATCCACACAAGACAAGAAGGCTGAAGAAATATGTTTAGATCATATGTTGTTAGTCTTTATGCATCTATATACTTTTCAGTTGATATGGCTGAGTGATATAACAGATATATAACCAAAATATAGTCAAAAACCTTTTCTGTTATATTGTGATTTAAAAATAATAGGTGCTGCATTCTAAGTTTTAACCAAATAATTCTCTTCAATTTTACAATTTCTCCTTCAACCATGTTGTCTACCGATACAGTTAGTTTAAGATAATATGGGTTCATTCATTTGTTCATATTGTAGCTAATTTTTATGTAAGTCCCAACTGTGAATGGTGCAAAAAAATAAAATGTAAAAAATGAACAAAAAAAAAAAAAAAAAAAAAAATAAAATTTCATATAGACAACAAAAAATAGACACCCTAAAATATAAACTACAAATAACATATAAAAAAACATAAAACATACTACATACCACGTTACCATTCATGATTAAAAATAACAATAAACTACAGAAAACCGCAAATATAACGATATAAAGGCAATTCCTGATGGATTAATATGTCTAATGAAAGCTTCCCTTACCCATGAGTAATGCACAAAACAACTTTCACAGTTATATTTGGGAGGTGTCTCGCTTTTAAGTAAAGATTGTAATAACAAATTTATTCGTCAACTTTTTCAATCTCGAAACTCAATTTCTCCAAAAGGGAATTTTTTGGGGGGTTCTAAAATAGATAACATTAAATGGAGGAAAACATGGTTATTACCATATAAATACTGTATACCGAATAAAGTGAGGTGAAAGTTTCTGATATATGTACCTTCTGTAAAAAAGAAAGTGAAGATATTTGTCACTTATTTTTCTCATGTAATGTTTCTTCACTCTTCTGGAAAGATTTGAGTTTCTATTGTTTTTCTAAAATTAACGTAAATGGTGTTTTTTACATTAAGGATATTGTTTTTTTTTTTTGGAAACCAAAACAAATCTTTAGAATCAACTGTTAACTTTCTTATCCTCGTGGCAAAGTTCTATTTTCACAAACAAAGATTTCTTAAGAAAATACCTTTATAGAGTTCTTATGTGAAGTAGAACATTTAATTAAATCACGGAGTAATTAATAACAAAAAATTTATTTCTTTTTTGAAGAGATATGAGATCTTTCATGTACCGTGATTAATACTTGTTTTGATGTTTTTATTTATTTTCCTTTTTTCTTTATAATCCTCTTTTCTTTACTTGTTCTGTTTCTGCTTTTTTTCTATCCATTCTCATCCATTTGTTCAGACGACGTTGGATGTATTGATGATACATTTTGTGTAATGTAGTTGTTTTTCATTAATGCCATTTTGAATTTGCAATAATAAAAAAAAAAAAATGTTTGGATCTTGTACCAATTTCAAAACACCAAGCAAGGAAGGAGAAGACGATTTCAAAACATCAGAGTGCTGATAACATAACAGATGTAAAGATCAGATTAATCTAGAGTTGCTTCCGATTGTATTTTTAAGACAGAAGAAACGTAAACAGTGCCCTGTCATTTTAGAGTTGTGTAACTGTTAGCCGTTTTCTCTTCTTTATAGCGATTTCATATGATGCGAATCATGGAGACAACCCCGATAAAACTGACACCAGCTAATGAAAATACACAAAGTACAGCCCAGTTTACTGCCTTTTTGATATCTAATATTTTAAGGTGAAGCTAAAATAAGAAAGGAGGAGATACACCACGTTCATACGTGTGAAGAGCTTATTTTCATAAAAACATAATCACCCACTGTGTAGACTCTCATATGAGCATTGTTGATATTTTGTAGAGTGTGGTTAAACGCCTTAAAATGGTAGATTACGATTAACCACAGGCCTCACAACTGGGAGACTAACCACAGTTTGACCGACGGCAGAGACCCTGATACTGATGTCCATCGGAATGATATGAGGAGAAAATAGACTGTTAACTTCACACAGCTGAGCCTGCACAAAAAGACTTCATTCAGCAATGTGAAGAGCTTAGAAAAGCAGTGGAGGAGAAATATTGAGAAAATTAAAGATGCTCAGGATGTATAGGAAAAAAGGTAAACATTTATTTCTTAATCAAGTATTGCCATTAGCGCGAAGAATAACGTTCTTGATTTTTTCCACTTCGCTGTCTTTTCTTTCAGTGACCTGACCCAGCTGCAGAAGCTCGCAGGCAAATGAAGTCCCTTTGCTCAGTCAGTGCTGTGTGAATTACAGAGTGAAATACCCACAGAGGAAAAACAAATCAGTCTGGCGCATCGTATAGACAACTTAGGGTTAGATGACAAAAAACTGCACTTTGACAGGACAGAGCAAGACTTCACGGACAACTGATATTTATTGTTTGTATTCATTTTATTGACACTATTTAAATGGGTTGTAAGAAGCCTTTTCAGACCAGGTCATTTATCAGTACAGTACATTCAGATAGGAATACTATTCACATTATATGTGGAACTTCTCAGACATTGCAGTGTTAATTTTTGTAGGCTTATTAAACTTATTAACTTTTTTTTTTTTTTTTTCAATAAATAGAAATTTAAATAAAACAGCATTTATATGAAATAAAACATTTTAAATGCCTTTACTGTCACTTTTGATCAAGTCAATGTGTCCTTGCTCAATAATAAAAGCATTAATTTATTTTTAAAAATGCATTTATAAATGATTAACAGTAATCTCTCCTCATGTTTCATGATTAAGGCCCCTTGTGCGCTAAACAACTAAGCTGTTACATAACAGTTGTTTCTTTAATGGGGCAAGATATAAAGTCAGTTACCAACAGCCTCGTAATTATTTCTTCTCTCTGCGACAGCTATCTCCATGTCAGCCACTTTCAAGTCGAGGGCTGCATTTTTCTCTTGCATTTGCACACCTTGTCTGTCCAGGTGCTTTATCTGTTTACAGCAAGTCTGGGCAAAGAGTGGAACAAACCAAACTTTTATATCCGTCAATGAATATGATTCATGTAATCGTCCAGACTTTACAACTTGTAAAGAATTTACAACTAAGCAACACCTGTGCTGAGAAGTATGCATCTGGAAAAGTTATTCTATGCTTAATATCTCTTCTACAATAGGTTTACCGTTTTCTGTAAATCTATGGTCGTCTCCAGAGTTGTGAGCTGCTTTGAAACCCTGTTGTCATTATTTGTTTAATTTAGGTACTGACATAAGAAAAATACAAAGAAACAAATATTTGTAATTGTAATATTTTGTCATTCATTTTGACTTTAAAGCAAAGACAAAGGTGGTCCTGAGCCATAGTGTCTGCTTAGATCTGTTAAACCATTCCTTTTCGATTTTTCGACTTTATCAATCATATACCTGCCAGGAAAAAAACACTAAATGCATGACGATAACAGACTACAGAATAAATCCATATGTCTTGAGTCTCCTGAGTGATGCGCAGGGTCTGGTTAAAATGTTTCCTTCATTTTTATTGGTTGAAATGATCTAAATTTCATTTCATCAACTATTGCTCTTTACATGTCAATTTACACACTTTATAATTTATTTCTAGTTCAAACGGCCAGTGATGATGATCATCTAGATTTCATTTTGTGCTTAGTTTCTGGTCGATGCACAAAAACAATCAGCAATATTAAAGACCATAATATTTATAGTGTGAGTAAAATTTAAATGAAGAGAAAGATGAGTAATTCTATATACCCTGATGGTGGTGTCAAGGTCCTCAGTTACTTTGCGATGGATTAGCAGAGCATCTGTATAGTCAGATATATATTGACTTACAGGAGTTAAACGTTAAAACTCTTCTCATGCAGTTTTAGATTTTGCATTTTGAGGAACATGGCTTAAAATGTGATTTGGGTGACTTTTAGCACCTTTGCATCCTGTCTGCCCATTCTCACCTTTTGTTCACTTTCAACTTTGGCCCGTCTAGCCAGGCAAAACCTCTCCCACACAACTGGATCTAATCCTTCCAGCATGTTCTCTGGTGCGTCCAACTCTTCAACGGCCTTCGGCATCAGAGAGAGTCCATCAGATGGTCCTGTTCCTAATAACGCCCCCTCTCTGAACGGGTTATTTTCAGTCTGTTTTCATCCTCTGAACCCTGTCAAACAACACTTACTCTTTTTAAAGATAACCGGACAAGCACATGTCTTACGAAGTTGCAACTTCTCTGAAATAATACCTTGGACTGCGTTTGTAAAGCTTACAGAGCTGGTCAATTATGTGTCCAGGGACGTCAAAAAACTTTTTGTGGAATCCTTTGTCAAGAAACTTAAAAAAAGGCAAATGATTTATAAGACTTTCTTAGTGAGAACATTATGGATATGCATAATGCATCATCATATATTCATAATCTTACTTTGTCCTCAGTGACTGTGTTATCATACTCCTCTCTAGACTCATCAACAATCTCCTTGTGTTTTTTAATTCCTCCCCAATTTCATTCTGACAGGAAAGAGAGGTGAATCACACTTGAACATGTGCAAAACAGTCCGTCTCACAGGAACGGGTTACCGTGCCACACAAGTTTGTTCTTGCATGAAATTTTTGTCTCATCATAAGGAACATTATAATAGTCTCAAGTTATAACCGCCAATTTCTGATGTTATATAGAGTTACTGTGAACAGACAACAGCAGGGATAGAGACAGATAAGATAAGGGGATAAGAGACAGAATATCTATAGGTCACCTTTACATTTCGTGCCTTTTCAAGTTTAAGGCTCAACTGTGTCTCTGCTTAGGATCTCTTTGAGTTTTGAATGGAGTGAACCAGATTAGCAATCTTGAGCTCCTCCTGAAGGATAAAAACTCACAATCTATGAGATGCGAAGTTACGGTTATGTAACTACAGTATTTGCAGGTCATGTGATTGCACACAATAGGCCTCTGAAAAAGTGACATGCAAAAATGCAATGATGTACAGTATCAGCTTACTTGGTATATGACCATCTCTGATTTCATCTTCCTTTCAAACAGCTTTGTGAGTTTTTCATCAAACATCTGGGTAACTTCTTTGATAGATGTCAGCAGTTTTTTTTCATTTCTGTCTAGATTCTAGAGAAACAGGGAAAGGGGTCTACAGAGTTCAAATGATTTGAAATGGAAGGGAGTGATTGCTAATAAGAACAGTTCATCCAAAAATGCAGATTTGACATCAATGATGCCAAGCACCCATTGGTTTTCGCATTTACTGTGACAGACTTTTGAGATGGCAACGTTGAATATACCTGACTGCAGATAAGAAGTTATTTGATGGTTTCAGATGATTTATAGTATATGTATAGTTATAGTAATATAGTTTATGTGCTATATGGAACACTGGTGGATTTTTATAATTTTTTAAGCCTGACAGTTAAAACCTACAGAAGTTTGGATAAACTATCCCTGTTTGTTGTGATCAAAGTCATACCTATATGTATTTCTCTTTCTCCTCTCTGAGCTCCTTTGCTTTTTTTTGAATTCTTTGAAGCTCTTTCTCTCTTATTCTGTCCATTGTACCACAGGTTTAGACATGTACTCAGGCTGAGGTACTTCCTATAAGTTTATCATATCTTAAATGTTACTTTCCCCTGCCTTTATCTTCTTTTTGGTACAAAAGTTTTTGCATTCCAGTAGGAATAATTCTGCCACCTCACCATCCTCATGTGCAAAACAGTCCGGCTTATAAGAAATATAAGCCAACAATTGGCATTATAAGCCAGCATGTCCTCTTTTTTAAGTTCCAGAACTCCACCCATCATAACACTGAGTGCTTGATCTCTCAGGTTGTCAGACTGCAATGTTAAATTAGTTATCATCTACAGCATGAGACAAACTGAAATATCCACATTAAAGGTTTTTGGCAATATAAGCCAGTTTTCATATTTCAGTTTATTGTATTATATTACACTGCTGTTCAAATGTTTGGGGTTGGTAAGATTGGTAAGGTTGGCAAGACATTACAATTTAAAATAACCTTTCTATTTTAATATATTTTAAAATGTAACATATTCCTGTAATGGGAAGGCTGAGTTTTCAGCAGTCATTACTCCAATCTTCAGTGTCACATGATCCTTCAGAAATCATTCTAATATGCTGATTTGGGTGCTCATGAAACATTTCTTCTTATTTTTAATGTTGAAAACAGTTGTGCTGCTTTATTGTTGAAACCATGGATGAACAGAAGAATAACACATTTATAAAAAAAAAAAACTGTTATAAAAAACAATTATTATGATAAAAAAAGTAAATAATTAAATTAAAAAATAAAAGCACACCTGTTGTGGGGTACAGTAATATTATACCTTGGCTTGAAGGCTTGGCCGTTTATCTTCCTCTCTTAGCCTTTCTTCTTTTTCTTTCTGCTCTGTGGTGAGGTATTTCTCAACATTGATCTAAAAACACACAGATTCATTTGTAAGGCCCACTGGCCACAATAGTAAATCAGTGTTTGCCATAAATTACACAAAAACTATTTCAGTTTGAAAGAAATAAAATGGGTCTATGTTCAGACTTGTTAGACAACACATCTGGTAAGATGGACTAGTAAAGGTAAAATAAATCCTGGATTAACCCTAGATTTTTTAAAATCTTAAACAGAGACTGCCTGTGCTACTGTACACAGGCAGTCGGTCACAGTAAGAGCTCTCTCAGGACACGCATTACAAATTCTTTGTTGAATGTGCTCTTTACTTTGTAGATAACATCCTTCATAAAACGACCATGAAATATAACACATTAATAGTAGTTGACTCTTATGACCCCCCCCACCCCTTTTTTAAAAACATTTTCTGAACTCAAAAGAGGATGCCAGCACACAAATAAACATAATAAAACATCAAGTTCAATTATCAAGTATAAACAACAAGAGGAGTCATCACCTTTAGCAAGGTGATGTGGTTGATTTTCTGCTCTCTGATGTGGAAGCTGAACTGGCTATAGAGATAAGGATTGACCCCTCCATATAGAGCCAGTCAGACAGGACTCTCTGTCTTACTGTCCTCTGCCTCCTCTTCCTCTTTGTCTCTGGAGATTGTGTTTAAAATCACCTCTTGAAGCTATGAAGAATATTTATATTATTTGTGTCAAATTTTGTGAAATAACAGAAACAAACACTGTGTCAAGGTATGCTGCTGTATGTTCAGTATCATGTGAGGCTTTGGATGCTATAGAGGAATCCATTCCAACAGCTGACTCATTATTGTTTGAGTAACACTGTACACTTACTTGTGAATGTTCCTGTTCAATCTGCCTCACTGTCTCAACCCTCTGAAGCTCTTCAGGTTCTTTTTCAGTGCGTTCCTTCATGGGGGTAGGTCTTCACCTCATTTTCTGAATGAAAGGCCGGGGGGCAACAAAATGCACACAAAGACACTGACACTTGGCTGCTGTATAGTATTTCTAGTTACAGGTAAGCCAGGTGAAATCGATGGATGTGGATGTTATTACTGTTGCTTCCCCCTACATAAAATCTACTTTCTTTTTAGACTAGAGACCTTAATGGCTTTCCCTTTCCCTACCCACATGGAATCTTTCTTCAGGGTCTCCCTCTTATAGCACTTAGCCAGAATCTCCATCTCAATCTCTTTCCTCACCTTAAACAACATGAATACACATCTAAAATTGGTAAGAAATGTCTAATTAATCTGCTCTTCACCATCTGTAAATAGTCATGTTTACCCTGGTAACTTCATGTTTTCCCTCGAGCTGCAGCCTCTGTTGCTCTTCCACATCCAGGTTAAATTCCTGGTGCTCAAGTTTCTCCATGTCTGGCAGACTCTCATTCTCCTCCATCATTGCTTTGATCTGGAGTGATGCAGAGACAATTAGGATTAACCTTTCAACTGTCTGTATGGAAACAATAATATGAAAGAGAAAAAAAGGTGGACGATTCTTTCTCTTACTGTCACGAAGAACTTTGATGTTTTTCTTAGGTTCTTCTTTGTCTCTGCATATGCTGGGTCTCCTCTTGGAGAACCTGTTTGGAAACCACCTGACCCATGAGTCATGATCTTACTATTAATGTATTATCTTTCAATTATTCTGTTCCTCACTTGATGTTTGTGGAAACCAGTATCATAACAATCTTTCAAAGGTTTGGGGTTGGGTAAGATTATTATTATTATTTTTTTTTTTTTTGACATAAATCTCTTTCCAAGACTGTATTTATTTGATAAAAAAAATACAGAAAACCAGAAATATTGTGAAAAATTATTATAGTTAAAAATACCTGTTATCTATTTTAATATATTTCAAAATGTAATTTATTCATGTGATGACAAAGCTGACTTTCAACAGCCATTACTCCAGTCTTTAGTGTCACATGAAATCATTCCAATATGCTGATTTGGTGCTCAAGGAACATTTGTTACAAAACATCTTTTGTAACAAATGTTTTTACTTTCACTTTTGATCAATTACTGCATCCTTGCTGAATAAAGTATTACTTTCTTTAAAAAAATCATACTGACTTCAGACATTTCATATTCAAACATTTGATTCACATTGGCAGTCTAATGTTACATAAGGTTGTAACACCTTTCCCTGTACCACAACAGTGGTAATTTATGTAAATATATTTTGTAATCTTTGGGATTTGTTCTGCTTGAGGCCTGTGATTAAACCTTTTAAACTCATAAAATAAGAAACACAATATGCGTTGTAACTTGAAAAGAATTAGCTGCTGGCAGCAAATAATGCTATATTATATTGAGAACAATAACAAGGCAATTTTATATTAATTAAACAGTAGCACATAAATAAGTTCAGACACCAGCCACATCTAATTTTCCGTCAAGCCATGTAGAACTAGTCGGAGACACAAAATAGTTTTCTTCTTGTTCAGCTTCATGACTCATCTTTCCCTGCAGGAAGAATTTTATGACTTTTTATATTATATGTCCCAAGGAACAGAACATCTCCCCAGTAAAACTGCTTAACCATGTACAATATTGTGCATAAATATTATTTAAACATTAGAAAATAATGTGTTTCTATGCTTCACCTGTATGAAATGAGGAACATCTGGTCAGAGATTTCATCTGTGGATCCCAGTCAGTCATTCTGGAGAGGACAGTTTTTTCTGAGGATAGAACAGACTCAAAAGAATTAGCAACTGACTGAGCATACTGGGCAGCTGCATTTGCTTTGCCAGCCCCAGAAAGCCTTAACCTGTTAAATTTAAATGCATGTAAAAACAAAGATGCTTCAGGTCCAGCTTCAAGGGCATTTTGAAACTAGATCAAAGCATAGTAATATTTGTCCATTTGATGTTTTTTGAGAGTCCTGAGCTCACCTGAGCCGGCTGCAGACAAGTGAGCCATCCCTCAGGCCTGTGGTGATGAGGGTCTGACTGTTTGTGGTGAAACAAACAGATCCGACTCCACCCTGCCAACTTGAGTGGCTCTGCAGCTGTACATACTGTACCTGTCAAAAGTACACACATTTACATCACATATTTCGGCAGTTTCCGAGAAACATGTTTTTCCTAGCCCAGTACTCATGGATGAACTTGTAGAGATTGGTTTTAACAAACAATACCATTGTTGAGATCTCACAGATGTGCAGCAGTCCATCCCCACCAACTGTAGCCAGCCAGGTTTGATGTGGGGAGAGCTGCAGAAAAGCAGGACTCAGAAAATGGCCCCCTGCCTCCTTCTCTAGTATCAAGTGAACTGCTTTCTGGGTATTAGAGGTCTTTTCTCCACTCTGTATATCACGAGAAGAGGAGCAGTGCCAAAAACACTAAATAAAACTGTCATTATACTATAGGTGTCATCTGTTGTTACAGCACCTCGGGGATACTGAATCTTTGCAAGACTTTTCTCTGTTGGCTGTAACCAAATATCTTGTTTATGCCCAGGACACAAGAGCAGAGAGCATGAGGGATCTCACATAGGGAGCTGTGCAGGACGTCTTTACACAGACGATAGACATCCACACAATCTTTTGAGTCTGGAAGTGGCATAACATTATGAGAAGGAGTGCTGGAATTTTTGAATGTTTATCATTTGTCCTATTTTTTGAGAAGATTTCTGCATGCCAGCCTCAATTATGGTGTGTTTTTGTGTTTTCCTGATACCTGTAAGCTCCTGTACAAATAACATCATTAGCAGAAGCACATTTCCCTCATTGATTTCTCTCTCTGTCTTGCTGTGTAGCACCAGCACTTCAACATGTTTATTTTCCTTGTGGTACAGAGTGGAAAGGCTTACAATGGTACCTGAAGTCTCTGAAAAAAAATAAAAGTAAAAAGACTCATTAGAAATTACTTCAAACTTTAGGCAAAAAAGTTAAATATAATACAGTTCAAAAATTTGGGGTTGGTAAGATTTTTGAATGTTTCTGAAAGAACCCTCTTGCTCACTTTGTGCTTTTTAGGAAATCCAATCTACATTTTTTCAGGATTCTTTAATAAACAGAATAGAACTGCATTTATTTGAAATAGAAATCTTCTGTAATTTTACATTTCTTTACTGTTACTTTTGATCAATTTAAAGTATCCTTGCTGAATAAAAGTATACATTTCTTTAAAAAACAAAAACTTACTGACCCCAAAAAGAGAGAACTGAACAGTAGTGTACGTCATCCTAAAAATGACCAATCCATCCAATAATTTCAAATCCTTCTGATGGTCTTGTGCTCAGCACAAACATGCGTGAGTCTGATGCTCCAGTGAATAAGAAGTTGCCACCTTGATCAAACCTGTTGAACAAATATAATATCCAGTATGCTCAACATTCAGTTCACATTGCTTCAATTCACAAGAAATGATCATGGTGCTGTGAAACTCACACCAAATGGTCTACAGGGACATGGTAGAGAACTAGTCTCTGTGAACTAGTCTGGGTTTTTGTTTTGTGGTCATCTCCACAAACAGGACGTCTCCAGTTGCTGTCCCTAAAACAACATATTGTGCTATGGGGCAGCATGCCATACTGGTCACCTGAAGTAAAGTTACACCAAATAACACAGATTTATGTACAGCAGACTTATTCACCTAATTTGGGAAAAATAATTACTTTGTGTGTCGTATAGAACCTCCAGTTAAAGCACTAACATGTGTCTGCAGAGAGATGGAGCCCATGCAAAGTCCATCATCCAGAGCCCACAGCTGTATGTCTCCTGCTTCTCTGACTGACTGCAATAGTGAAGATACAGATGCCTTATTAGCTTCAATATCTACCTCGTATTTTAATATTTATATTGTAATACTATACGAATATAATATGTATCAGTTTATTAATTGTGATTAATTAACCAATTGACACCACATGTTCTTTTACCAAACAAATGCTTCTGTCTGTGTATAATGGAGCAACAGCCACAAAATCTCCACAGAGTGCATCCAGAACTTTGACAACTTTACCATTCAGCAGTGGTTTGAATTTGAAAACACAGCCCTATGAAGCAAAACCAGAATTGATTGATTGTGTTTCTCAGCATTGTCTTTATTGTATTGAATTGCATTCTGGCATAAATATAAAAATATGAGTTTTTAACATGACATTTTTGATAAAATATTATATTAATATGGTGTATATTATAATAAAACGTTTTACATTAATATTTTAATATGAATAATTAAAAAAAATACACTAACATTATCATAAAATATAAACACTTACTGTATTAGAAACTATCAGCAGTGTCTCACCGTCAGGGCAGCAGCATATATTCAAGGCTGCATTATCCAAAGCCTAGAGTCTGCACCACCTCCAATTTGTTTCCTTTCATTTGTAAATTTTGTAAAATGCCTTCCTGTAATTGATTTGGAAATGCTCTTGAATCAGGCTGAAATTATGTCTCACTTGAAAAGAGATTAATGTGTAGTTTCAGGGCTCGTATTAGGGTAATGATAAATAAAATTTCTTACAATTCCTGCAGCAAAAAAATTACAGTATTGCAGTACAAAGCTAACCAAGATATAGGTCAAAAGAATTTGACCAGCAGATGGCACTTGGACACAGTTTTGGTTTTATTTGTTTCAAAGGCTGTTGGGACGGACATACTATAACGCTGTGACTTTGACAAAACTAATGTGCTATCTAAACCTTCTGATTATGATGTTGAAATCAATGTCTGTTCTTTTGTTTTGATCATAAAATATTGTCAATAAAAAACATCACTTTATACAACACTAATAAAAACTCATATTCAGGATAACTATTATAAGAAAACACTCTACTGTAGACACAGCCCATACCACAAAATTGTCAGCTCTGTCACCACTTAGACCAGTGATTGCTGAAATAGGCATCTGAGGACCTACAGTAAGTGTGTCAGCTTCCCACTGAGCATATGAGATAGGTTTGTTTTACACTCAATAACTGAACCATCAGTGGCAGGGAGATTGACAGCACTGGCAAGAAAACATAAAGAAAGGATAATGGGTAAAATAAACAGTGTACATTTACATTTAGTCATTTAGCAGACGCTTTTATCCAAAGCGACTTACAAATGAGGACAATGGAAGCAATCAAAAACAACAAAAGAGCAATGATATATAAGTGCTATAACAAGTCTCAGTTAGCCTAAACACAGTATACGTAGCAAGGGCTTTTAAATAATATAATAAATAAAAAGAAAACAGATAGAATAGAAAAAGAATAGAGCAAGCTAGTGTTAGAGGTCTTTTTTTTATAATTGTATAATAAATGAAAAGAAAATAGATAGAATACAAAAAGATTAAAAAAGGTAGTTAATTTTTTTTTTTTTTTTATAATAGAATTATAATACAGAATCAAAAAACTAAATAATCAAATAAAGATGGTGTAATTAATGCAATTGTCTGTGCATTAATCTCATTCTTGGCATATGAAATCCATGTGCAAGTAACAGTGACATCTGCTGGAGAGGCACTCTACCTAGGCTACATCAAATGATAGTTGTCTAGCATTGACAGCACTCTTTATTCTAATTCTATTCTTAAAAAAAACACTTGTCCCTTTTAGACTTGCACTCTATTCATTTGCTGCTTGTTTTCTTTTAAAAAATCTAATCTTTTTTATATTATCTATTTTCTTTTCATTTATTATACAATCAACAAATGCAAAAAGACCTCTAACACTAGCTTGCTCTATTCTATTCTATCTTTTTTCTTTTTATTTATTATATTATTTCAAAAACCCTTGCTACGTGTACTGTGTTAAGCTAACTGAGACTTGTTATAGCACTTATTATAGATATATAGTATATCATTGCTCTTTTGTTGATTTTGATTGCTTCCATTGTCCTCATTTGTAAGTCGCTTTGGATAAAAGCATCTGCTAAATGACTAAATCTAACCTAAATCTAATCTAGTTGTCACCTCTTTCAACAATCCAGATGGTAAGGGACCTCAAATTTACAGCAAAAATTTGACACCGTTCATAGGGTTAAAAACCAATGCTGTGACATCCTCTACCAAAAGTGGGTTGCTAAAAAGTGGAATGCCGCTCTCCCAGTTCCTAAATAGTGGATATTAAATAATAATATTAAAAAAATAAATAATAATAAAATATAAATAATTACTGTAGCAAATGTTAGACTATTGTAAAACATGCATTTTACCATAATGTGATGGTTTGTGATCAGGTATGGAGGAAGCACAGACTAAATAAGGGCCATTATCACAAAGTGCCAAAGCTGTATAGCCCAGTTTAGCTGAGCCTAAAAACAAAAGAAAAAGAACTAACAGTAGAGTTTTATACGTGTATAAAATTTTGTGTGCACTAAAACTGTTTGATAGCATCTACAATCAGCTCTCATAGCTTGTTATTCAAGGAAAAAAAAAGACTGACCTTGCAGTTCACACATCAGCTCAATCTCTGGATAATTGTAGAAAATGATGGAAGGGGTTCAATTTGAGGTCAGCGAAAGCAAGCTGTAGAGGGCAGTAAAGCCAGAACCAGGACTCTGCAGAGTGTTCCTAGTCTGAGTTCACAAATTATGGAAAACAATGGAATTTCCGCAGGTGTAACATGTTGCTTTCTTGTCGACAAATCTAAAAAAGCTATTGTTGAATCCTTGCACCCACCTTATACATAGTCATAAAAATAATAATAGCATTATTTACCATTTATTTGTATGCACTCTCATCTTTGCATTGAATACATTTGTTCATATTTTATTTGTTTTTACATAGTTTGTTTTTTAAGTTTTTCAGATTTTGATATTAGTACGTTGAAAATGCATTTTAGTTTACTTTACATGACAACACCCGCCAGTGTGTGTGCTGTATAACTTACACGAGTGCGGTTTCTGCTCAATGCTAGGTAGCTAGCTATAATGCTGATGAAAAACATGTTTTTGTTGCCCAGACAGGAGAACTTTACAAGCTCCAAAGTAATTATCTGCTATGTTAACAATGTTAAAGATTGTCCAAGTGTTTTTTTTCTATTATTATTCATAACTCACCGAACTTTCAAGTTTCTCAGCTCATCCATTTCAATCCGTCAGCTAACCTTCAGCGTGCGTCTGTTTCCATAGCAACCCAAGCACGCCGACTTGAGAGTAACATTTTATTTTGATCAATTATATATTTTTTATTTGTTTTAAGATTATGCTACACGTAAGAAACATAATATAATATCATAAACATAAATAATATATAAAATAATAAAATAAAATAATTATAATTATTATTACTATTATTGTTGTTGTTGTTATTTGGCTAGTTATGATGTTTTGTTTGTCGACATGTTTATGTCATTTCATCCCTTTTTATCCCAGCAGAACAAAAAAAAAAAAGTACTGGTGACTTTTATTTTGAAGGTGTGTTTGAGGCAGATTTTGAAAGGGAAATCCTTATCAGTATGTCGGATTAACAAAGCGTTTCAGTGGGAACCTTCAAATTTACAATGTTGGGCACGGCGTCGTGAGTAATTAAGTAATGTCCTGCAAAAGCGAAAGGACATCATTGCCCATTAACTAATCGAGTGATCGGTAAATACCTTTCGTGTATGTCGTTTAACTTGACAGAAGGTCGCTTTGCCACAAGATTTGCTTGCATTTCAAATAATTAGCTTAGTTAGCCAGCCGCGGGCGTCGGTTGAATTTAGTCTTGTGTTGGTGCTGTGACGGCTTCTGCTGTGTCTAGATCACGTGAATGACCGGAACGGTTGTTTTAGCACGTGTCCCGACATATTACGTTTATTCATATCGGTTTGTGCCATGATGTAACGTTTAATAGTTCGTGCGAGTCAGCACTTCATTTGAGGAAGTAACGTTAGCTAGCCTACATAGCCAGGACAGGGAACGGAGAGGCTCAGGCTGTGTTCTAAAAAGCCACTGAGTTCCCTATCTAGACAGCATTCGAACAAAAGAACTGCGCGTGATACCGAGCCAGACTGCTATTCCTGGTCACTGACAGCCTTATGATTATCATTTGTTTTCCTAAAATACCTAAAGGGGGTCATGCAGCTCGTACTAATACATGCACGATGTGACCATAAGAATGTATTTGTATTGTTCATTTGCATTTGGAAACATTACTACCTTATGTGGTGGGCTCTGTGGGTGGGTCTAATGGACTTTGAAAGCCTGTTATCTCAGTTTGCCGTGCAGCTCTCCAGAGATCATTATATTGTAGGTTGGATCAGTTGAGGGAGGTTATGCTGCGAAGGCTGATCTGCTTGTATGTTTGCACTCAGGGCCCTTGCTTTTGTTATAAGCTGATCTTTTGTCACCCTCAAACTGACTGTTTATCCTGAGGATCAGCTCAGCTTTCCCTTTTGCAAACTTGTCTCGGCAGGTGAGTGCTGGCTGAAGGAAAATGGCACATGTTGGGGCAGTGGTTGCAGCGATGGCCGGTGTGATGGCCATTCTGCTTCATTCTTCCATTCACAAGATCGAGGAAGGACATTTAGCTGTGTATTACAGGTGAGTATCAGGAAGTTGCATTAAAAATATGGACAGGTTTTATACTGCTGTTGTTAATAATTCCTAAAATACCTGTCATTTAGTTGTAGGTTGGGGGAAAGGCTAGATCAGTTAAAATTGTGTTTAACACAAGGTTTGAAAATTGTCATTTGGCCAAGCCTGTATGACTTTTATCTTCCGTGGAACAAAACATAATATATTTTGAGAAAAATATTAAAGAGAAACACCCCACCCCCCCCCATATAATGGATGTCATTGGTCACCTATTAATCTGATTATCAACAGTCTTTAAAAGTTTTCCTTTGTGCTCCACAGAAGAATGAAGGTCATACAGGTTTGAAATGACAGGAGGTAGAGTAAATGATAGCAGAATTAAAATTTTTGGTTCAACTGTCTCTTTAGGTAACTTTACAGCTTATTTATAGTAATAGAAGTTGTAATATTATTTCTACACAAATGAAAGTGATGCCATTTTTTATCATTTACATAATTAATTTGCTTCGTAATCCTGGTTCATGTTTTTTCCCATTTTTTTTTTCCAGAGGAGGAGCTTTGTTGACGGCTCCTAATGGCCCGGGTTACCATATAATGCTGCCTTTTATCACCTCATATAGATCAGTGCAGGTACAAATGTCATGTATTTACAGTTGGCCCAATACAAAAATGAATTCTTGTTTTATTACAGCTGTACATATTATAATATATATAATATATTTAAATTTATTATTATCATTTTCTAAGACTTTTGTAAGATGAGTGGATTTTTGTTAAATATTTTGCGTTTACATTTATGCATTTAGCAGACGTTTTTATGAGAAAGCTAGTCAAAAACTCAACAGATGTTGATTTGTTTTTGTTTTTTTTCCCTCACGTTTGCATCATGTTTATAGACAACCCTGCAAACAGATGAAATAAAAAATGTGCCTTGTGGAACCAGGTAATCCTTCGTGTTGTTGTTATTCCATCAAGTGTGTCCTGAAAAACTACTTAAAATGGATCATTTTTGGTCATCATTAAATTGTATTAGATATTTTCTGGGGTTCCTGAATGAAAGTAATAATTTCTTTGTGTTCCACAGTGGGGGTGTCATGATCTATTTTGACAGAATTGAAGTGGTCAACATGCTGGTTCCATCAGCAGGTAAGAGCCTTAAAGGGATAGTTCACCCAAAAATAAAGGTTCTGTCTTCATTTAGTCACCCTCATCCTTTTCCAAAATGTATGACTGACCTTCTTCCATGGAAGACAAAATGAGATGTTAGGCTGGATGATGAAATGAGCTCATGCTCTTGTTCTCCTCCACAGTGGTGGACATAGTGAAGAACTACACTGCAGATTATGACAAGACTCTAATTTTCAACAAAATTCATCACGAGTTAAACCAGTTCTGCAGTGTGCACACACTACAGGAAGTCTACATAGAACTGTTCGGTAAGTCATTGATGTGTCAAACAGTTTATTCAGCCAAGTATACTGTGAACTTTCAGTTGTTTATGTGAGTGCTGCAGTTTCTGCTGTGTCATTTGTTTCATCTTTGGTGCCTTCTCACTTCAGAAACATTTGTCATGGACTTGCATTCGTGTCATTTTTGTTTGACAGATATAATTGATGAGAACTTAAAGACTGCGCTGCAGAAGGACTTGAATGTTATGGCTCCCGGTCTCACAATTCAGGTATGTTTTTATCTCTATGGTTTTGTGTCTATGATTTCAGTTTTGACTTGAGCAGAAAATTACATGATTCCATGATATTTTGCAGGCTGTGCGAGTCACCAAACCTAAAATTCCTGAGTCAATCAGAAGAAACTATGAGCTAATGTGAGTGAATATATTATTCTGTACAATTTGATTGGATGTCCTTTAGGGTATCTGCATATTGTGTCCTTATGATCAATTAAAATGCTAGTTATTTTTTTAAATCCTTAAGCAGTTTTTTTTTTTTACTCTTGCTGATTTTTAAATGTGACGTTTAATATATACTGCTGGTAATGTTTTTAAATTGTTTTTGAAAGAAGTCTTTTATTTTCACCAAGGCCGCATTTATTTGATCAAAAATACAGTAGAAACAGTAATGTTGTGAAATATTATTACAAGTTAAAATAATTGTTTTCTATTTTAATACATTTTAAAATGTAATTTTTTCTTGTGATGGCAAAGCTAGCTCTCAGTAGCAAGTATTCAAGTCTTCAGTGTCACATGATGCTTAAGAAATCATTCTAATATGCTGATTTGCTGCTCAAGGAACATTTATTATTATCAATATTGAAAATAGTTGTGCTGCTTAATATTTTTTTTTAGGATTTGCTGAAAAATAGACAGTTCAAAAGAACAGGATTTATTTGAAATAAAAATCTTTCATGACATTCTAAATTGCCCTTAGATGCATCTATCTATGGTTTTAATAAAATATTCCCTTGTTTTCATCGTCTGCAGGGAAGCAGAGAAGACCAGGCTGCTCATCACCGTTCAGACACAGAAAGTGGTGGAGAAAGAGGCTGAAACTGAGAGAAAGAAGGCTATCATTGGTGAGTCTAAACTTCCAAATATAGTGCTCAGGGCTTAAAGTTCTCCGGCGTGAGGCGTTTTGCTGCGGGGAAAAAAAGTCTTCCTACATTTAAAAACACTTGTTGATATCACATTCAAGTTCATGAGTTCGCCTACCAGTGTATGAGAGGAACACAGCTTTCATTCTCAACCAAACTAACATTAATAGCCAATCAGAAGTTTTTGCTCTTATAAACACGAGACGCACATTAGCTGATGAATGGAAGAGAAGCCTGGGTCTCGAGTGGGACACATTGAAAAAGCTGTGAAAGAATGATATGATTGCCAGAACAAATTTACCGGGATTTTTGAAAAGGTCCTGTTTACATCTATGGTTCACACATGATCTCTTAACGGTAATGTACCAGTAAAGACTATTTGTGTGAAAGGGGCTAAACTCTTGCTCTGCAGTGTTCATCTGGGAAAACTCTTTTAACCTAAATCATTTAAACCGTTGCCAACGCAGGAGAATACATCAACATATTTCTAAATATGTGATTTATTGTACATCGCGATTTCAAAATAAAAGTTTCTGACTTGCATATGACCAAATATTGAAATTAAATGGATTTAAACACCGTTGAATCACATGAAACATCACCAGGCCGTTGGCACCGTCTGCAGATATTTGTTATAATATATGCATACTACATTATGTATTTAACAGTGTTGTTCAATAAAACCATGTACTTGGTTTTGATACTTTATTTGAGGCCAGTTATTATTGCCTCATCATTACTTTATATATAAGTATAGTCATATTAAAGCCTGTTTTTCCACTTAGTTATATTTGTATTACTTTAAAATATTAGATTACTCACTTGTCAAAATAATCAGTAGATTACTTGATTAGCAAAATAATCATTAGTTAAGCACTAGATTAGTCAAAACATTTCAAAATACAACTGCATTGTTTTACTTTTTGTGAATAAAAGACAAATATTTTGTCATTTGAACATTTCTTAAAGTATTAAAACATTGTCTCGTTCTATTGAACCAAGTATCTGCATTTTATCTCACCTTGTGAGCCAAGTGTATTGTCACACCCCTAGTGTCTATGAGCGTGATAAAGCTCATAATTTTACACGTGTATGACATCGCTTTCATTCTTCAGGTCAATCATATATTAATGGAAAAAAAATCAGTTTGAATGAGAAGAGCGATAATTTTGCCATAGTATCCTTTCAAATGTAAAAGTTGCCACACTCATTGCATTCTTTGCATGTGCTGCACTTTATTTGTACCATTTTGTTTTATTATTTTATTTTAATTTGAAAGATAATAACAATATTGATTAATAAGTGAGGTCTAATTTTAGTCCTTGAAAACCAAAAAAGTAGTGCAAGTCCTTGAAAGTCCTGGAATTTTATTTTGCAGTATCTGTACGAACCCTGTTTAAGTTACCAGTTCTTGGACTATTTTAATGTTTTTGTTGTTAATTGAACTGAACTGTAGTTTTCTGTAGTAAACTGTCTTTGTATGTTTCCTATTTTATATTAATTTCCTTGTATTTGATTTACCATTATTTCTTTTGAACAAAACAATTTCAGAAATTTCATGTTTTAGATTGTAGGTCATCTTGTACCCTGTCAAGGACACAGCTAACCAGCAAAACTTGATGTCAAAAGCATCCTAAATGTTACATGTGTTTGCACCACACTCTAGTTCTTAATCTTTCTTGTTATTGCTGTTTCAAATATCCCACCATAATCTGTAGTCTGAGCCTGTCTAGGGCTAATGGCAATGGCAGATACGTTACTAGTTAGTTTCAAGGAAAATCATTTTCTGGGTTCTGGCTCACGATTTTTCTTTTTTTGCTTTAACCCCTGAATGCTGATTATATATAGAGTCATGGTTCTGTCCTCATTCATCTAATGTGTTGCTCTCATTGCAGAGGCTCAGAAAGTGGCTCAGGTGGCGGAGATTCACTTCCAACAAAAAGTGATGGAGAAGGAAACTGAGAAAAAGATCTCAGAAATTGAAGGTCTGGTTTATCTACTGAGAATTTTCATAGCGTGTGTCACGTAGAGTATGTTACTCATCAGACACATTTATTTGATTGTAACAGATGCTGCTTTCCTGGCAAGAGAGAAGGCAAGAGCAGATGCAGAATATTACACTGCTGCGAAATTTGCAGAAGCCAACAGGGTAAAATAAATAACACTTTTTTTTTTTGTTTTTTTTTTCTCTCAGAGTTTTTTGTTGCTCAATGTAATTTTTTTTACCATTTAATTTTAAGAAAATATGAAATATTGGTGTAAGGCTCAGTGCCCTTTGAACATAAACATTAAGTACTTTCGTGCAATAACTTTTTAGAGAAAACCTTAGAGGAGCCAGTTTTTAAAAGGAAAAAAAAATGTTATTTGGTGCATTTACAAAATGATAAACCTACAGGTTTAAAGGAATAGTTAATTTGCTGAAAATTTACTCAGGCCTCAGGCCATCCAAGATTTAGAGCGGTTTGCTTCTTCATCAGAACGGATTTGGAGAAATGTAACATTACCAACTCACCAGCTCATCATTGCTTCCTGTGCAGTTAATGGGTGCCGTCAGAATGAGTTCAAACAGCTGATCAGAAACATCACAATAATTCACACGACTCCAGTCCATAAATTAACATCTTGTGAAGTGAAAAGCTGGGAGTTTGTAAATAAATTTACTTCAAACTTTTTGTTTCTGGCTAAAATAATACTAAATTTCTCCAAATCTATTTCAATGAAAAACAAACTTTGATGACCTGAGGGTATATACAATTTAAGCAAAATTGAAATTTTTGGGTGAACTATTCCTAAATCACAGACTGGTTTAACATTTAGGTTTGTTCACTTTTAGTGCATCTGTACAATCTAATCTTTTAAACACATCAATGAGAAAGCAAAAAAAAAAACAACATAAAGTAGATTTTGTGTGAAATATTTTCTCACTTTTCAGCATATCCAAAGCTCAAATATCCTTTGACCTCAGCTATATTAAGAAAGTGCCTGTAGGAGACTGTAGCTGATGTCATAGTGGTACAGCAGAGATGATTCCATGCAGGATGTGCTCATGTCAATTATCACACCACTGTCTCTCTCCTCCACAGCTGAAGCTGACACCAGAGTATCTGGAGCTGATGAAATACCAGGCCATTGCCGCAAACAGCAAGATCTACTTTGGTCAAGACATCCCAAACATGTTTGTAGAGAACAGTGCCTCCCATCCGACCGCAGGCCGGGGTGAGGCAGACTCGGTGGAGCAGCTGGAGGCCTTGAATATGAAAGAGAGTCTTAAGAAAGCATCCAAGCCCAAAGCCACAGAACGCCACTGAGGGGCCTTGAGAGCTGTCCACCCCCTCTTCCTCTGCTCTCTCTCTCTCTCTCTCTCTCTTTCTTTGTGGGGCATGGGTGCTTGTGAGGCATGCTGACATGGATACTTTTCTCTCTTCTGCAGTGAGGTTGGGTGCTTGGCTAACTGTGGCGTGAGTCAGTCAGCTGAGGAGACTGACACACAGAGCCTGTGGTTTTCTAGCAGTCATTTGTGGATTAAAAATGTCCAGGAACTGTGCTACTGAGTATTGCCAGGTTAAATTGGTGCGATCCAAACCTGAATCCCCTCCCTGAATAACATCAGCATGCATTTTCCCCTTTTTTACTTTCAACTTGTGCTTATCTTTTACAAATCCATGCTAATTATTTGTTAGATGCAGATGCATCTATGTGAAGTATGTGAACATACCTTTATGTGTTGTCTTTTACATAACTGGAATTATAAGGCATCACACTAATTGAGATCAAAGGCAGTGGCCTATGCAGCTGCAATCTGATAAACTCATTTTGTAGCCAAAATTTGTCATCTACTTTTCCTTCATATGTTGTTGAAGGGATACTTCAGAGTTTAAATTCTGTCATTATTTATTCGCCCTCATGTCATTCCAAATCTATATGATTATCTTTCTTCTGTGGAATATTTAAAAAAATATATTCTTTTGTTCATACAATAAGTCAATGGGATGCAATGTTGTACCTTGCTTGGATCCCATTAACTTTTAATATACGGACAAAAACAATATATCTTTAGAATATCTTGTTTTGTGTTCTACCGAGGAAATAAAGTCATGCAGGTTTGGAATGTCATGAGGGTAACTGAGTTACTGATGACAGAATTTTCATTTTTTAGGTAAACCATTCCTGTAGTCATCATCATTTCCATCATGACTAACTTCATTATCACTAAAATCTTAATTTAGCCCGGCCACAACTGCAGAGATCAGTGTCTTTTACATGTGTATGTAAGAATCTGTTTTAAAATAATCCCTGCTTGTTTCTCACTGATCTTTATGATTGAGAATTTTTCAATGATATTGACACCTGAATACTTTGGTGTGAATTTAATTTCGTGTAATGTCAGAAATAGTGGGTTTGGTATAGTCTTGTGTAGTGTGTTAGTTTGTTGGTGCCCTGTGCGCTGTTTTTGAGTTGTTGGTTCTTAGAAGGTGTAACACTTAACATGGAAATGTCGCTTTCAGAAAGTTTTGAAAGACGTTAAAGTTTTGATCCGGGACTCCAGCCTTTGAAAAGCTATGAGATGGACAGCTAATGAATTCTATATGGTTCAGTCTTTTCCTTCATAACTGAAAATGCCTTTAAGCTTGCTTGTTTTGTCATTACTGGAAGGAGTTTGTTTAGAAGGGAATTCAGTTACAATAAGGGCTGCTGTATCATTAGGCACTATTATTTTTTTAGCATTGATGGGTGAATGCATTAATGATCAGACGTTCTAACAATATATTATTGCATGCTGGGAGCCAGATGATGTTTTCCTGAAGCTTCAGAAACTTCATCAGAATGTCGCCAGCAGGGGAAGCCAGTGATCTTTAAGAATCTAAAGACTGGGCAACAAAGACCTACATGACTCAAAAATGTAGTAAAAAGTGTCCAAGTCTGCCTAAGTTGCTTTCATATGCCAATAATAACAATTAATTGACAATAAATCAAATCATCCAAACAAGGCTTTGAATAGTGTCTACTGGTACCATCTCTCAGGAAAAGAGACCCGTGTGTTAACTTGAATGGCCTAGAGTTTTTTCATACCCTATATTTAACAGATATAAGATGTAAGGTCATGTCTGTGTAAATCTGTCACACAGCACATAGGTTTACATCTACATATTTTCCATCAAAGAGACAAGCGTTCAATTACTAGTTAGTCTGAATGTTCCCACTATAACCAGTGGCTTCTCTCACCCCAAAATTGACATTATTGTTTTCCTTCAGGGTGTACGTTTAAGTGTCTCAAAATCAATTCTCAAATATTTTTCTGTTCATAATATCCCTGTGCTTCTAATGGCTGATTAAATTGACTCGAATATAACCACTCTGTGAATGTCACTTTTTTTTTTTCTAATCCTAATTTTAAAACATTTATATGCAAAATTTATAAAATTTTGACAATGTTCAATTCTGTGAAATAAAACCTATTTTGATACCATAAAAATGACTTGTTTTCTTGGTGTTGCAGTCGTGTGATCAAACATACTGTTCTTGTCTTGCACATAAAGGAAGTGTACACCATGTCCTAATAAGGAAGTTTCACAAAGGTTAGTGTTAAAGAAGTGTGTTTAGTTTAATATGAGTTAAAACATCAAGACAGAGCGCATGCAAAGAACTTTTTTAGCCTACCAAACACACAATGCACAGGTCGTGTGGTTGCTAGGGTATTCAAGGTGCCTCTCTTATTCAAATATTCAGGTCTTCAGATGCGACTTTGGTTGCTCCTTTAATGTATGTCTTTAATCTTACAACTTTTTCATGTTTTTCAGACTGTATTGGGAATAATCTGATAGCCATACAGTTATTCTCAAAAATAACTTACTCACTTGATGAGCAATACCAACAGGCAGTTATGACCCATATTTCAGTGTTTGCTTTGTAAATAAATTCAGAGTGTCTCAGTCAGTGGTGTTTGTCCAAGTGCAGGAAATGTCAAAAACACTCATCTCCAAGTGACAAATGAGCCTGCTTCAACTTTTTGATGCAGGACTCAGACTTACTAACAGTGCATGAGTGAAAGAAGGACAAAGGAAGGAAACGGTCACTCCAGGAAGTGGGCAAAAAGGTCTCTGTTTCCAGCTGACCTTAAAGAGAGAACAGAAGCCTGAGTTCCCCCTGGACCTGCTGAGTAAATATCAACCATCAGTCAGTCCCCAGACACAGTACATTTCCTGTTCCTAATGCAGAAAAAGGGTGAATTTAGTATTAAGACTTATAGATTTGATGAAAAGGAATGGTGTTCCTTCAATAGAAGTGTCTAATTTAGAAAATCAGCCTCATGTGTTTGTGCATCCAGGATGTACCACATTTTTCTTTTCTCCACTTCTCATGAGTGATATAAAGGAAGTGGCTCCACCTAAACTAAAGGTGGGAGGTGAAGAGAGCAACATTTTTGATTATGGTTGTTTTGTCAGGCCAACATTACTGCAGATTCCATTAATAATCCTTAAGTCTTATTTGATTTAAACCTTGTTCACTCGTGAAATGAACATTTTTATTAACTGAACAGAACTGACTCTGAAGTCATGTTAAACAAAGTTCACAAGAGAGCAAGATTTTAATGACTCCCAAATGACTTATGCAGGATACATCACTTACACAGTGTTACTCAGCACAGGGACGGTGGCCAACTTTTCTTTCCATAGTTCATTTAAATGGAATGAAAATAAGCCACATGTGCACTGTTAGATGAAATATCCAGTAAACCCCTTTTATTTATTTGTACTAGGAAAACTAGGCCATCATCCTAGCAGGACACATGCTAGTGCTATTTTTTCTGTTTTTGTAGAGCTGATGGCAAATCTGTGACCTGACTACAACCATGCAGGAAGGGCAGTGCCCAGGTTTTGCAGTTGTTTGGAGGGACTCTGGTGTAAGAGACAGCCCTGTTCCCATGACAACTATGATGAGATTTATAAATTACGAGCAGCAGCCTGAACAATTGTGTTCTGTGTTGAGTCTGGCTCATCATCCTGCTCCATCCCCTGAAGCGTTGCGCTGCCGGAATTTACCAGGGAGTCATGGGGCAGCTTCTGTAAGGACATGATAGATGATAAGCCTGGCTTCTCTCTGCTCTGATTAGCACAATAATGTAGGCCAGTCTAAGGGGATTTCTACATGCCCAAATCTGATTTTGCCACACATGACATGACGTTGTGGTTTTAACACATTAGATATAGCACACACACACACACACACACACACAGTACCATTCAAAAATTTGGGGTCCTTTTTTTTTTTTTTAAGAAATGAATACTTTTATTCAGCAAGAATGCATTAAATTGCATTAGGGTGACAGTAAATATTAAGCACCACAACTGTTTCTAATATTGAGAGTGATAAGAAATGTTTCTTTTGAGTCAACCAGCATATTAGAATGATTTAATTTCTTAAAATCTTTCATATATGTATATATATATATATATATATATATATATGTGTGTGTGTGTGTGTATATATATATATATATATATATATATATATATATATATATATATATATATATATATATATATATATATTTGCTAGTATTAGAATGATTTCTGAGAGATCACATGATACTAAAGACTGGAATAATGACTGCTGAAGATTCAGCTTTGCCATTCCTTGCCAGAGTCAATTTTTACTTGTCTCTGGCATTTGGCAAGTGTTAGTGCGCATATGTGTGTGGTTCTCTTATCTTGCCAAAGGAAGAAACAGTTATCTTACTGCTTGCACAACCCTTTATTCATACTGACTCAGTGCAGGTCTGTTTTTAAAGGGGGAGATTTGAAAGCAATGCTTTGAGGTTTGTTTTACCCCTGGGTGTGTCACAGGGTTAACATCTCTCTCTGATAGTACCTGGCTGAAATCTGAGTTTATCTCTCTCTCTGTTTTTAACTTTTTCAAGATTGTTCCCATGCCTGTCATCACTTTTCTCCTGGACTAGTTCATTTCAACACCAGCTTTTAAGCTTAATGAAACTCAAATTAGGCCATCTTCAATCCTGCAACTGCCATGTCTAGAACAGTAATCAGTAAAGTATTTGTTTTTATTGTATCATCCAGGATGTATATCATTTAGACTAATAGATATTCACTGATGGATCATGTTTCTGATGACCGCAGACAGCTTGTTTACAGATCACACAGGCGAAAAGTTCAATAGAGAACACAGATTGAACATTTGAGGATGCAAAGGAAACATCCATGCAAATCATTTCCAAATTACATTTATGGATCTCTTTCCAATCCTCAGTGATCCTATGAGAAAAGCAGTGACTGTACGGTGGAAAACACAAACATGCCAATTACCTGGTATAAAAAATCTTTTTTATTTACAGAATGTTTTCTTAGATGTTTTTTAGTCAGTTTGATTACCATGTGGTTTTCATTGCATTACAAACTCCTCCCTCATTAATCTTCCAAGAGTCATTTAAACAACATAAAAGAAAGGAAGGCTTCAGACAGTCATGTCTTAGTCTGAACTGAAACAGATGTACTGGGATAGTAATCAAGGCTATCCCTTACATCTAAACTCTGTCAAACAAATATTTTTCCTTCACTGGAACTGTACCATCACATTTTTATGAATTTACTATGTAGTGTCGCGCATTAAGTTTTGTTTGTTTTTATTGTGTGCAAAACAAAACAACAATATTGTCATGTCATTTTACACCTCTTTACTTGATGTGATGATCTCAACCTTCCAAAGGCTGATAAATTGCCATAATGAACACTTAGGTTGAATGTCTCTGCAGTTGAACCCCAAACAGAGGTGAAGACTTTCAGTTTGAGGATTACAGGCCTACTATTATCCATTGCTCTTAAACCCTATTCTGGGTTCACATTCATGGGTTCACACATATTGTACATTACAAAACTCACTGTTCCAGTAACAATAAGCAATATGCATATTAGCATTATTTTAGTATTAAAAAAAATTGCTTACCTACCAAAGTCATATCGCAATTACCTAATCACGAATTAAAAAAATTTTATATTTATGTATTTATGAATTAATGAGGTTTTATAAAAATTACAAGCTTTAACACTCCAAACAAATTGCCCATTTACTTTCATTGCAAGTGCCTCACCACAACTTTGATTCTTGTTTATTTTAAATAAAACCAATTTATCAATATAAAGTAATCAATATTTAATAATCAATCAGTTCCTTTCGATTGAGCTCAATGTGTGAATATTCTGAACCCAGCATATTTAGAATTATAAATAACTGGAAAAGCATACAAAATAAAAACAACTGAGTTGTGAAGACAAATAAAACATTTGAGGACCAGGTTTCTTTGACGTGTAAGCACTAAACATGCACACCTGAAACTGACCCTAAAAAAGTAGTGGAGTAAATGCTTTCATTTGAATCCTGGAACCCGCACCCCTGCCTGAAGAAGAGTATCTGCAGAACTTTCATTTACTTTTTCTCTATTGGATTGGACTTTTTTATACTGTCCTTTTGTAGATGGTCTTAAAAATTAGACATTGTTATAGACCAGAGAGACGGAGGGAGTACCACACTCATTCTCTCTTTATGAGAACAACTCCTGTTTCAGACGTTCTCTGTGTGCTTCATATGCCGTCTGCATGCTGAGGGGCTCAGGCATGCCTTTGACTGTAATTCAGTGTGACTCAGAGAGCTTTAATGCAGCTTTACCACCCAAAGATCCAACCCCCAAGTTCTGCCGGTCTCTTTCCGAGAGTTTAGCTTGAGTCATCAGGGAGCTCTGAAAACTTTATGGACACATGTGAAATACTCTGCGGATCAGCTTCTTGTATTTATTTCCCATATGAAATATATCTCTTTCAGGATATATATTCAGTCAATTTTAAGAAATCATTCGTAATTCATAATAATCTTTTTCATATAGACAGAAAGCTTTTTTTCCATTCTCAACTTTGCTTCAGAACTGTTTACATTTGGTCTGAGGTTTCCACATGGGGTTGATGTTAGCATAAACACATGCCTCACAAGAGAGACACAAAGTGATTGCAAATACTGTTTCAAAAAGACTTTGTGAACTCTTCTGGTCAAAAAAAAAAAAAAAAAAAAAAAAAAGAGAGAGAGAGAGAGAATGAGCTGCTGCAACCCTGCTGGAGCCAAATCTGCATTGTTGAAGGAAACCCCTAATTACAGGTCTCCTCTCTGATGACTTTATGATAAAGAATAGCTTGTTGTGAAAATAGGGAGCTGTTTATGGCCCCCCAGGGAAATATAGAGAATTTTACGTGTTAGTACCCTTGCACACATTGAATAGGCATTTGGGGGGAAGTGAATCTAAGACTGCTTCCACTGGCATGGACAACTGAGGCGTGCTGACAAGCCTTCTTCAATGGCCCTTTCAATGCCACTCTATGTTTTTGAGGTGTCCTTTGAGCATCTTTTGGAATGTTGGCTGAGCAAAAATGAACAAAATCACTAGATAGATTGTGTCTAATAAGATATATTGTGTCAGCAACACAATCTGACATGCACATGCAAGTTTACGACTTGTCATCAACAATTTTGGCCGAAGGAGTCAGTTTCCATGCTGACGTCAGAATGAATTCCATTTTAATGCAAACTGTTTACTTTCAGTCTAACACCAACCCCAAACATGGCAGATCACAATACTTTTCTTATGAAATGACACCTAATAATGAAGTCAGGTGACTTGTGAACAATGTATAATGCTCAGCAATATTAAAAAATACAGTGAGGCCTAATCTTTTTTTTATTATTTTAGAAAATTAAGTTCTAAGATTTTGAAAATCACAAAACTGTAACATCAAAGTGACTACATATAATGTTCAATAATTCTACATGAAATGAAAACACTATCATAGTAATTGCAGTTACTGTTCAGAGTAAACTAAATCATCCACAGAAATGATGAAATGTTCCCAGGAATACAGATTTTACTGCCAAAGTCTGGTGGGCGTGACATACAGCCAAGTATGGTGACCCATACTCAGAATTCGTGCTCTGCATTTAACCCATCCAAGTGCACACACACAACAGTGAACACACACACACACACACACACACCGTGAACACACACCCGGAGCAGAAACTTTTATTGGCATCAGTGCTTCTATTCAGAGTGCCAACAATCACAAGTCAGGAAACAGGTGAGGAAAATTAGATGATTTCATGTGGACAACAGATCAGCTCTCTGTAAGAGTTTATTAAGAGTCTTAAGTGCATAAAGTATGCACTTCCTGAAATAAAATTCCTGATGATGGCTCTGTATTTTAATAATGAGATCATGAGTTGTGTGCCTTGTATCGTTCTAAGTGCTTTGTCAAGTCCTCAATGCGTAGATCCTTAAGATGCACAAGATGCTCCAATCGGTTTACCTTAATCTGTAAAATCTGTAGAAGTAAAACATTTACTGTACGTGATATTCAAAAGCGGTTTTAGGTTTATAGTATAATACCTGCAAACCAAGGGCTTTACAGTGGCACAAAAGAACAAACGAAAGCTTTCTGTCACAATCATCCTGTAGCATTGTCATTTCCTTCCATAGAAACTTTGATGACTATTTGATGCAGAAGTTGATTAAATAAAATAGACCAGTTTCTGAATATATTTTTCTTTGAATTAAATTGCAAACTGTTCAAATTATTAATCTTCAAGCATCTGAATGTGTTACTGCAAACTTAAAATTGTCTTACTAACTGTCAAGTGACAAATATAACAGCTGCTGAACTCACAGTGACTCATTTAACAACCTTGCAATTTTTTACCAAATTTGCAACAGCAACAGGAAACATGTCAGAGAACATGACCACTTGCTGGGAGAACAGCACAGGAAGACAAATTTCCTTTTGTGACACAAGCATCTCTCACCAGCTGGCACTGTATGCTAAAGGTGCTAAAACTTAAGATTTCACATTTTTAAAGAACATCTGCATTTTTAAAAGATCTCATGCAAGAAAAAAGATTTGGAATGAGTTTATACTAATTCTAATGCACATTACAGTCGCAATTAAACAGAAGAATCAACAGATCAATTCTTCTGTATTGTGATGTACATCTGAGTGTCACACATTATAAGAAAATAAATGTAGGATGGGGACATGGTACTATTGATTGTTGTTGATGTAGATTAATACAAGCTTGCAGGGGATTTAATGTAAGTGGACTAAATGATTGGAGATATCCGGCATGCATCACGAGAGAGAAGGCTGTTAGTTCACAAAAAGATTTGAGTGTTGATAGTTTGTTTTACTACAAAATAATACAAAATAACATGCATTGAAGAATTCTTCACAATAAGATCAATAACATGCATTTAGAAAACAAGATTAAATTTCATGCCGACTTTAAAGTTGCAGTGTTTCGAAATTGTAAAAAATAATGACTGAATACTGTTTGCATTGCAATGCTGAAAACATCAGATAGCAAGAGTGCTTACACTTTCTGGGAACTCAACCAATAAACTTGTCTCTGCTTATTAAACTGGAAAAGGAAAAAGTATTTTAGCATCAAAACCTTACCTCAACAGTCTCCTGTAAAGCCAAAATGGCTTGCTCCTTTTCCTCCAAGAGCAAACGGACAGCTGGATCCACATTTGGTCCCAAGGCTGCAGCAGAACTACACAAGATTTCCAACACACAAATCCATTATAAATGTATATTTTTTTCCATAGGCCTACATGAACCTCAGAAAGTCCTTTTCTCATCACAGTTCATCACTCTGTACCTGACATTGCCTTTCTTCTTCACAGTGGCTGGATTGGTATGAATGGCCTCAATAACTATAGGATGATTATCTGCAGAAATTTGGACAAACAGAGAAAGGGATTAATAGATTAAAAAAAAATATATATATATATATATATATATATATATATATATATATATATATATATATATATATATATATATATATATATATATATATATATATATATATATATTTGCAGACAGGTAAACATGCAAATGTACAAATGTGTCTTAGGTGACAGCCTAAAACTCAACTGCCGGGTCTTGGCATTGACAGTGCATTCAGGATCCCTCCAGGCTAAATTCAGGCACTGAGACTTTACCCTCATGATACCATGAATCAATTTCCTCTAGCTAAGTGGTACTCCCCCATACTTTAAGATGTTTAAGCTCATGAGAATTGCTTGGCCAGGAAGGCTAAACTAATTAGACTCCATTTGAACCCATTAAACACAATAAGGTCAAAAAGACACATTGATAGGGCACCAGACTGTAACTACGGAGTGGGAGAGTTTTATTTGGCCCTGAGCTCTGAATCATCAACACCAGCTGTGCTTCACCTTATAAACATCCCATTAAAACATAAAATAACAAGTTAAAATTGAACATCATCTACAGGAAAAATAAAAGTAAAAAGCACAGGACTCCTGTTTCCTCAATAGAAATGGTCTGGACTTCGATAATATGATATATCAGAAACCATCTAGCCTCTCTGGTCTCATAATAGACTCAATAATCTACTGTTTGCTTGAGTTTTCTATGGCCGAAAAGGGCTTTTAGCCAAATGTGTTGAGCCTGTTGGAAGTGATCAGGGCTATCTGGTGAATGGAGCTGATGGATGCAGGACCTTTTCTATCATGAAAAGAGGGAGATGGACCTGACAATTAAGATGCCATGATGATGAGGTGTGGGAAATGGAGAATTGACCTATCTGGCCCCCTTCTATGTAATGTTAAGAGTGCTGACAATGCAGTGCATTTGCCTTATTTCCAAACACAGCTTTTGCTCACCTCTGCTAAAATGCATTGTAAAATCATTTGATGCTTTCCAAAGAAGAAGATACACTGGATTGTTTGCCAAGTCTATTTTAATATGCATAGAAAAAAACAGTTCAAGCTAAAATTAACTGAAGCACACAAAATGGTGGTTGGTGGTAAATGTACAGTACTTTGATCATTTGCAAGTTTGACCAACGGTTTCCACTTTTGATGTCATCCTTAGCGAGAAACCTTTATGCTGCCTCAGAGGTCTATTTCAGGAAGTTCCTTTATGCTCAAACATCGCAAGCAATGTCATACCCTGATAAGGCATCAAGGTAAAAAGTCAGCTGCCTTAGTTTTTGGATGAAGCATTAGTGCGCATTTTTTTGTCCATACAATTAAATTTAGTGCGGTCCAGTGGGGTTTTGTTCATTGTATGGGCAAAAGCAGTTGAAACATTCTTCAAAATATCTTCTTTTGTGTTCCAGATAAGAAATCAAATCATACAGCATGTAAAGTGGGTAAATGATGACAGAAATGTTGATTTTGAAGGTCTGACACAAAACCTCACAGACGAATGACCATCACAACACACAAAGTAAACTGATCCACTTTGTACATAAAAGGGCATCTTTGGTACTTGCAACACTTAACTTGCGTAACTTGCTAGTTTGGTTTACTGTTGTTGAGGCAAGGGCAGTGTTTTCTGAGTATTGTGACAGTCAGACTATCTATGACCAGACCTCATGAATGCTAAGTTTCCTAAAAAATCTAATGATGTCACATTTCCAAGTAATCCGACAAGTGATGAGCTAATTAAGCAGTTGAATTATATTACCATTCTCACCAGCATTAACAAGAATCATCCCAATTCAAATGAGACAGCCAGCACAAGGGTGGTTATTGACGTTAGCACTGTGAATAATTTTAAGTATGTAAAAATAGATGTGCAAAATTTAGGTCATTCATTCATTTCCTTCCTGTGTAAAGATGATGTGTCAGCTGTATGTTTTGTACCATTAATGATGTAGATCTTTGTGTTTGATCTGCATGTCTAAAACGTTTTCGTTTGAAAACGCATCTTTTTCTCTCTCTGTTTTGGCCTTCCGTCCACACTGAGACGGCGTTTTTATTAAGGAAAACGGAGCTTTTTGCGTTGTAGTGTGGACTGTGACAACGGAGGCTTTTGAAACCGATGACGCAAGTTTAGTCATGTGACGCATATTATAACAATATATATCCGTGTTTATACTGGTATTGTGCACGTTATGTGCTATGCACTTTCACGCTATTGCTATAGATGTGTTACTTTGTACACTCTTCATATCACAGTCCTGCGAAGATGAAAGCAAATTTACTCGCGATCGCGAGGTGCGTTTTAGAATCGTGAGTGTGTGCGACCTGGACGCGTCAGTGACGCGTCAGTTCTTTTCGTAAATAAAATATATAAAATTTCCTGTCAGAAAAACGTTTCATGTCTGTTCCATGTGTATAATCTGCAGTGAGCTTTTTTTGAGGCTTTACGCATGCGCAGAAAGCGAATTTAACTTTTTCTGATGTTTATGTGTGGATGAGACACTTTTGGAAAACGCTTGAAAACGCTATGTGGACGGAGAGCGTTTTAAAACGAAAACGCCGTTTTCAAATGTATCCGGATTAATGTAGACGTAGCCTTAACCGTTTGTCTCCTGTAGAGTCGTGAGGATGCTGGAGCCTGGTCCATAAAGATATGGACATGGGTTCCCACTGAGCAAAAAAAGTACGTACAAACGACGTCTTTTCAACGTCTTTGTAGGACGTTGAAATGACGTCCCCTGAAGAGCCAGAATGAAAGTTTTTATGACGTCTTTTTTCGACGTCTTTTGGACGTCCAATATCGACGTCTACAGGACGTCTCTAGAAGGTTAAAATTGAGTTCAGAAGTGGTCATTTCTGGACGTATTTTCAACGTCTTATAAGGTCTCATTTAGACGTCATTTATACTGTTTCTGAACAAAATAAACACTCTTAGGCTGCAATTAATTAAATCTCATGTTTATTTCAATGCAATTTCTTTTTGTACTTGTAAATAAACTTAAAGAAACAGTGTGTTCACACAAAAACCATGAAAACAAAATAATTTTCACTCATTACACAGTGGATAACAATTAACAACAAACTATTTAGTTTAGTTGGGTCCACACATTATGTTTACCTGCTGGAGCTGAAATCCGTGAGTTTACAAATCCGAGGGAACGGATTGCGAAAGCGTGCGTACGTATTATGTATTTGTGGGTACGGATTCAAAAACCGAAGGTACGGTTTACAAAATCTGAGCGCACGGATTGGAAATTCGTGGGTACGGTTTATTAATCCGTGGGCACGATTTGTTAAACCGAGGGAACAGTTTAAGAATGCGTGAGCACGGTTTATAAACTGAGGGGACGGACTGAAAAACCGTCGCCACGGATTGATTTTTTTTCTCCTACAGGTGAGGTGCAGGGCTCCGTAGAACTCAGCACTGAACAAAAAAAAAACGGGGACTGGAGCGGCGAGTGCGTGGATTCCAACCTAAACTCCTCTGATTGGCCATTGCGTTTTAGAAATCAACAAACATGTCTGTGATTGGCTACATTGCTCACCTCTGCGAAAATGCATTGTAAAATCATGTGACGCTTTCCAAAGAAGAAGATACACTGGATTGTTTGCCAAATATATTTCGTTATGCTATTATTACGAAGAAAACATAGGTTATGGAGATGGATCTGAAACCAAATGATGTCACAGTTAAGATGCCATGATGATGAGGTGTGGGACATGGAGAGTTGACCTATCTGGCCCCCCTCTATGTAATGTTAAGAGTGCTGACAATGCAGTGCATTTGCCTTATTTCCAAACACAGCTTTTGTAAGTTTATTTTAATATGCATAGAGAAAAACAGTTCAAGCTAACATTTTAACTGAAGCACACAAAATAGTGGTTGGTGGTAAATGTACAGTACTTTGATCATTTGCACGATTGACCAACAGTTTTCACTTTTGATGTCATCCTTAGCGAGAAAACTTAATGCTGCCTCAGAGGTCTGTTTCAGGAAGTTCCTTTATGCTCAAACATTGCAAGCAATGTCATAGCCTGATAAGGCATCAAGGTAAAAAGTCAGCTGCCGTAGATTTTGGATGAAGCATTAGTGCGCAGTTTTTTGTCCATACAATTAAATTTAGTGCGGTCCAGTGGGGTTTTGTTCATTGTATGGGCAAAAGCAGTTGAAACTTTCTTCAAAATATCTATGACAGAAATGATGCTTTTGAAGGTCTGACACAAAACCTCACAGACGAATGACCATCACAGCACACAAAGTAAACTGATCCACTTTGTACATAAACGGGCATCTTTGGTACTTGCAACACTTAACTTGCTTAACTTGCTAGTTTGGTTTACTGTTGTTGAGGCAAGGGCAGTGTTTTCTGAGTATTGTGACAATCAGACTATCTATGACCAGACCTCATGAATGGTAAGCTTCTTTAAAAATCTAATGGTGTCACATTTCCAAGTAATCCGACAACTGATGAGCTAATTAAGCAGTTGAATTATATTACCATTCTCACCAGCATTAACAAGAATCATCACAATTCAAATGAGACAGTTTATATCTTCTCCCTTGACAGAAAACAGCTGATATGGTTTGGGACTTCTGGTCACTGACTTCTTCTTCTAAATTCATTTATGTGGGTGGTCATTGATGTTAGCACTGTGAATAATTTTAAGTATGTAAAAATAGATGTGCAAAAATGAGGTCATTCATTCATTTCTTTCCTGTGTAAAGATGATGTGTCAGCTGTATTTTATGTTTTGTACCAGTAATAATGTAGATCTTTGTGTTTGATCTGCATGTCTAAGGCTAGGTTTACACCTGTGCGTTTTTGTTTTAAAACATAACTTTTGCTACGGTTATGCCTGTTGTTTACACTACTCCGGTGTTTTCCAGGGAGACTTTCCAAAACACTGCAGACCCTGTTTTAGTTTGAAAACTCTGGGGTTGCGTTTCAGTGTAAACGGACCAAAACTGAGATTTTTTAAAACCGACAGCGTGGATGCCAACATTCACTCTGCGTATCATTGATGATTGTGTAAACAATAACATTATGCTCATTGTTGTATCTGCATGAATGGTCATGACATGCGTTTTCAGTTGTGTAGTGTGGACGGAGATCGTTTCTGAAAAAAGTGAAAACGCAAGTGTAGAAGAGAAGTGTTTTCATTTTAAAACGAAAACGCACTAGTGTTAAAAGGGCCTAAGTTTGTCATAATAGGCTCCAACATCATCACGACTCCACAGGAGACAAGCGGTTAAAAAAGGAATTGGTCCATAAAGGTATGGACATGGGTTTGGCCTACTCCTCGAGCTGAAAGAGTTTCAAGCTTTATAATGGTAGTGAATTGGTTTTGAGATTTTGAAGTCCAATAAAGTGCATCTGTCCTTCATAAAAAGTACTCCACATGGCTCCGGGGGATTAATAAAGGCTTTCTGAAGTGAATCGATGCATTTGTTTAAGAAAAATATCCACATTTAAAACTTTATAACCCGCAATTTCTAGCCTCCGCTAACTGTCGTATGTGTATTAAAATAGAGAGGCATTCCAGCAGATAATGTAGGCGTAGCATAAGCTCCGGTGAGAATATCATAGTCTCACGAGAACCAAGTTTTGTTTACAGCAAAGGAAAACCAGTCTCTTCTTGGGTTATATTGAAATAATCTAAAATTTTTCTTTACAAATCCTTGTTTTGTACTTCTAATTCGTGATCGGTGTTTTGTTTTGCTCTCTCCAATGCACTTCTGTGTTTGTTATTTCTCAGCAGAGCTTACGCCTGTGTCCTGCGTCACCCACTAGAACACCACTCTCTCAACACTTTTTTAATATAAATACGATTGTATTTGTCTGAAAGAAGAAAGTCATATACACCTAGGATGGCTTGAGTGTGAGTAAATCATGCGGTAATGATCATTTTTGGGTGAACTATCCCTTTAATGAACCTAGACTCAAAGACAGAGTCAGTGCGTCTGTTACTTAAGCAGACCACAGCCCAGGGGGTCTACACCAGGACCTCCCCAACCTGCTACTGGGCCATGGCCTCATTGTCATTCCTCCTCAAGATGACCTTCACTGCCCTACTGTAGTTTATAAACAATGGGAAGCTAAATCCACATTTCTATGTTTAACAGTATTTACCTGATCTCGGTGGTCCATTTGTAGTGCTGTAATATTCCAAGTCCTATAAAAAAGAATAAGGTAGGGTTAGATTACTGTTTATTCAACCATCATTAAGTAAGAGGAAGTGATATCGAAAGTAAGATGCTGTAGCAATGCAAATGCAAATACACACACAGACCCACCTGTGTGCCATCTAATTGTTTTCCTGCTTGTTTTTCCTCTATCTTCTCTCTCAGAGAGCAAAGCACTGGTTCGATGCAGCCTGCTGTGCTTACTACAATTTTTTTCATCGTTTCCTCAGGTATATGGAAGTTCAGCTTAGAGAAAACTTTTCTGAAATTAGAGCATGAAGCAGTTGAGTTTTGTCCAATTCTAGACACACATAAAAGATAGTTTTCTGAGTAATATAAAAAAATGTCCTGGCTCTTCCAAGCTTTATAATTTTAGGGAACAGGTTTTGAAGTCCAATAAAGTGCATCCATCCATCATAAAAAGCACTCCACACTTGATAGGAAAACTGCTGTCTATTTCCCCCATTGCTCTACATAAGAGGCCTAAATATACTGTCTAGGTTAGGCAGCTCACTTTTAGACCCAGCCAGTGTTAACAGTTCAACTGGAGATCCCAGTGTTGTTGCTGAGCCTGAGGTGTAATGTCACATTCCTGCAATCCTCCGGGGAATGTGTCAAGCGACACTTGGGGGTCAGATAAGCAATGTGGTGTTTGCATTACTGTCTGCGTGGAGAACAAATAAATATACTTGCCTGTTCAGGGTGCTCCAGTTACTCAGCTTCTGTTGCGTGGAATGTGCGGGCGTGTAGTTGTGCAGCTCCACCAGCTTAGGGAAGAAATGCTTCACTACCTCTGCGGTCATAACTGCTTATGGAAATCGTTCAGATACTCACTGACAATACTGAACTCAGTTAAATGCTATATAGCTAATTAATTTTTTGTAAGTATAATAAGTATTGTAAGTATAATATTATATTACTTTAATCTAGTCAAATGCAGGGCAACACTTCTTAAAATGTCAACAAACATGATACACAGTTAATTAGCTAAGCTAGCGGTTTTAATTTGTTTCTTGAAGGAATTAAATACCTCCATCGCTAAAATCTCTTGTAATATTCCGTTTGGGTCTGGAGAGGGGTATCTTGTCTATCCACGCGTAGAGGTCTTGCAAAGCTTCTTCGTCTAATTGTTTAAGCCCGTCCATCATTTTAAACAAGGCTCTGCGTGATTAAAACCCGCAACTATCTCAGAGGTGCATGTATTAGTGTGGTTGTTTGAATCGTTACTAGGCAACGGAAATACAGGGCGCTGTAGAGGTCATGTCGTTACACGTGTGAAGGCGATTCAAAATATTTGGAAATGAAGCCAATAAACTGATTAAAAGAGAAATGTGAAAAACTTTATTATAGTAAACAAATAGAAACATTCTCATATTTAAAGAGTAAAATCAGACCAGCTGAGATCATTGCACGTTTGGATTTTAAATATTAGTTGGGCAAAAAACAACGAATGTTTGCCTTTGTCTGAGTGCAAAAACCACAAGCATCACAAAACAAATAACAAAAAAAGGTTCAAGAAACTTATAAATAATGCAAAATGAGAACATAGGCAAATCGCTAAAGTAAGGACGGTTTTTGCTTCAGAAAGGGCATATGGCACACGCCTTTTTACAGGTTCCCTCTTGTAATTTCATGAAGTAAATAACAAGAAATCCTACACAAAATAATGAAAAAAATTAAGTCTCAATTACAAGATATAAAAAAAGCTGCAGAAACAAGACTGAATGCACCATAATGCACTGGAAAAAAATATTTTCTATATTAGAGACCCTTAGAAACGTAGGCAGCAATGTGATGTGGACTTTGAAGGAGGAAGACTCTGTAGACTTGCATAGACACAATCTGAACTGACTGTAAACAGCGGCATGAAAATTCATTTTTAATGAAAAAGAAAGTCAAAATACAATAAAAGAGATTACAAATAGGTCGTACCAAAAGTGTAACGCAATTCCGACAGTACAGATGTTTCATTCCATTTTAACATTTTCCTTAACTTCATCTTGTTATTCAGAGCTATTCCACAGAAAACAACAAGCTTCATTCAGCTCGTAAACTGCTGCCCATGTTTTATATACCAAGGTCCTTCTGAAGCTCCCAATGATTCAGAGTTACTCATATTGTTCCAGATCATCTGGGCCTGGCAGGAGGTTTCAGTGCAGCTTTCTGGATTACCTACAGTGAATGCAAAAGAGCTTTTAAAACACTGACATTCATTCACACAACTAGACTGTCAGGCAACTTGAATACATCTGCATTAACAATGCAATTTTTCAGATAATTGAAAGTGCTTTTTATAGTTTATATGTGAACTGCTAAATGCAAAGGTATAAAAACATTACAACACCTGAGGTGGACTGAATGCTGGCTGCATCCCCGTGGGTTTCACAGGAGGCACTGGGGGTGGTTTTGACTTAGTCACCTATCAGTACAAAACAAAGAGCGGTTAATAGAATTGAACTGTCTTTATGTCAGTAGGATGGAGAACTTTTTGTTGACTAAATTATTCAAGTATAAATGTTGAAAAATTGCCTCTTACAGTTTTATATTCCAGTGGTGGTAACGGTCTTGATGGAGGAAGAGGTTTAGTTGGTGGAAGTAGTGGTTTTGCCTGAAACAAAGTATTAGACATGACCTAATGCTCTTTAGTCTCACTGCATTTTCACATCACCTGTTTTATGTCACATCTGTAATGAGCTTAGAGTCATTAAAAGTAACCAATATTAAAATGAAAAATATACTTAATTATACAGTATGTACACTATTGTTCAGAAGTTTGGGATGGGTACATTTTGCAGTCTCTTATACTCAACATAGGCTGCATTTATTTGATAAAAAATACAGCAAAAACAGTAATATTGTGAAATATTATTTCAATTTAAAACAACTTATTGACCCCAAACTTTTAAATGGTAGTTAATTTTAAGACATTCCGGGCCTCACCTGAACAGGATGAATGTTTCTGGAAATACCAGGAGGTGGGATGGAAGGTTTCACAATTATGAAATAGGGACAAACATTTTAATTTTTATTAAAACAGTTTTAGCCAGGAATATTTGTAAATAATTACATTCATTTTTAGAGACGACAAACTACCTGTTCTGTCCTAGTTTGTGGTGCATTCTTTGGAGGCTGTGCATAGTGAGAAATAAGTGGTAGAAAGATGAGGTTTTTATCCTAAAATTGACTTTTTGTAAGCAAAAATTGAACTGGGCGTTCAAGGCTAAATGAATGACTTTACCAATGGTGCTTGTCTAGAGGGCATAGCTGGAGAATAGAGAGGTTTGCAGGCCACAGCAGTGGATGACTCAAGGAAAGTTGGTTGACTTATGCGTGGTTGTGTGCATCTGGGGCTGTTCTTTGCACTTCCTGGCTGGAATGCTGGATTACACTGGCCTGAGGAAGTGTGGATGTCCTTCAAAGATTTTAGAACAGAATGTCCTTCATTAATAGAACAATAATTGAAATTGATAGTTCATGATTGTCAGTTGCATAACAGATCCTACCTTTTCTTTCTAAATTCTGTTATTTTGTTCCTGTGAAAGACCAGTGCTCCAATAATAATGATCAATCCAAGAACAACTACAGATGCAGTCACACCAATTATCACAGATTCTTTTCTCACTGTAAAATTTGACATGGTACAGAATTAGTTTTGTACGGTCAATGATTGAATTTCATTAAGTAGTACAGATATGGTAAGGATGTAATTAGTTTACTTTTTTCAAGTTCTGAGAATAGAACATCACAATAGGGTGGTGCCCATCCTGGATCACAGTGACATTTCCTCTCGTGGTTACACACCTTTAAAATATAAGTCAGAAATATGTTTACATGTGTTTATGCTTTTAAATTATCCGTCTCTAAGGCAAACTCAAAATGGATTAAAAATGACTAAATGGAAAAAATGAATGACTTTTACAATATCACAGAATGACAAACACTGCATGCAATCATGCTTTTCTCTAAAAAAACATAAAATAAGTTATAAAAGAAATGGGAAAATGGAAATAAAAAAGAAATCACACACCCCACGATTGTTGCATTTAACAGAGCAGTTCTCAGAGCCGTATATGCTAATGTCTTGACAAAGGTTGTTGTAACACATCTGTTGATTGAAAAAAAATTATATATATATACATATATAAAAACAAAATAAAGGTTTTATACTCTTTGTATTTTGTGCAAAGCAATACACATTCATTATTTACTTGCCTTATTAATCCCACATTTGGTGCCTGCTGGAACCATCCCTAAGTCACCTGTGGGCGAGGAATCCACAGCCGTATAGCAGGTTCTTGATTGAATAGTTACAAATGATTTTCTATTGGTTATGGGGAATTCCTTCCCACCATAACAGTATATCTTCCCACACATCATGTGCCTGTAGGATTCAGAATACCATTGTGCCATTAGAAAATAATGTACAAAATACTGTTTTTAGTCTTCAGCCATTAAAGAAAAGTTAAGTTACACTTACTCAGCACTCTTGGAGGTTTTGTCAATAACATTAATACGAAAGCAAGTGTCAGCATCCACTTCAGCATCTAAAGATTGATGTACAAGATTGATTTTAAAATATTCATATATATTATTATACTTTTCCTAAATTTCTAGATGAAACTTAATTTTACAAAAAAACGAAAAAAAACAAACAAAAGTTAATAAAAAAAAAAAAGCTGTAAGGCTTTTGTGTTAAATTGTAAAAACATCAAAGAGCATACAAAAAAAAAAGAAAAAGAAAAAAAAGCAGTGTTTGAGTAAAGGCTCAGTGAGAATAGTACCTGATCCCCACAGCATTTTGCAGTGTTCCTTATGTGTTGGACATTGTCCATTGTAACAGTAGCCCTGATTATAATTGCAAGGGAGTCCATTCATCTTATATTCATCTTCTGGACAGAAGGCTGACACTCCTGTACAGTACTCGTCCAAATCACAGTCGTGAGCACTCTTTCTGCACAGGCTATTGAAATGTTTCAGCTACAAGGGAAGATTAGCAAAACAGATTGAAGCAATAATCTACTTTTACATGTATTTACAGTCCAATAACAGTTTTAATATGGTCTTCCTGTGGAGCTTGGTGGGTAGCTTTGCGGATACCTGGCAATTGTGGCAGCACTCTCCATGTGCACAATGGGCACCTTCGGTAAGTCGACAGGTGGTGGCATTGCAGCAGGGATTGTTACATTCCTAAAATTAAAAAAAATATTGTGGTCAACAAAAATGAAGAATGTTTTTCCACAATACACTACCGTTCAAAAGTTTGGGATCAGTCTTCTGGCATGCGACAAATGTTTTGTTTTTGAAAAACTATAATTGGGATCAGTACGATTTTTTTAAAGAAATTGATAGTTTTATTCAGCAAGGAGACATTTAATTGATCAAAAGTGAAGAAACAATAAAGACATAACGCTGTTCTTTTGAATTTTCTATTCATCAAAGAATACTGAAAAATATATCACGGTTTCCAAAAAAAATAAAAATTAAGCAGCAAGACTATTTTCAAGATTGATAATAATAAGAAATGTTTCCTGAGCAGCAAATCAGCATATTAGAATGATTTCTCAAGGATCATTGAGAAAGCATGAAAATTCAACTTTGCCATCATAGGAATAAATTACATTTTATAACATAATAAAATAGAAAACAGTTATTTTAAATTGTAATGAAGGTTATTTTAAATTTAAATATTTCAAGACAAATTATAATAATTTTTCAAGATTAGTACTGTTTTTACAGTATTCTTACTGACCCCAAACCTATTAACGGTAGTGGATAAACAGTCAAATACACAAATCTATTTTAGTCATATTTTAACTGACAAACCAAAGTTGTGTCAATTTTATAAAACAACATGTCACACCTCAACAGTTCCGCAGTCACACTCCTCGCCTTTTTCAACAAAAGCATTTCCACAAACTGGGCCTCCATATAGTTCACCCTCATTTGGCACGTCTAGTAAACAGCTGGTGTCATGGCTCTGCAAAAACTCTTTTAAGGATGACACACTGCAAGTACTGAAGGAATCAGGGTAAACATACCTGTTGGAAAAGTATTTTATAAAATGATGGTCTGTAATAGTTGTCTATCTCTTGTGCCATTGCATAAATGCATTCTAATCAAAAGTATTTTCATTTAGCCTCACCCAATTGTGTCTGACATAACACAGCCCTTGTCAGAGGAGCATCTACAGTTTGGATCATCATGTGACATGCCCAGATTATGTCCCATTTCATGGGCAATGGTAGAAGCCACTGCAATGGGATTTTCATTATGGTCCTTTGTAAAGAAAAAAACATCTTATGTCATTAATATTATACACCACAACCAAAGCTTTCTTTCAAACATTAGGAAAGTACTGTACCATTTCTTAATCTGTTAATTTACATATATAAACATATGCTCATAATTATACCTCATTCACAGCACCAGAGGATGGAGAGCACATAGCATACATTGTAGCCAACCCAACTGTAGATCCTTGAAAATCTACAGCACTGATTAAAAAAAGAGAGAGAGAACTTAAAGCATTAAAGGATATTTTTGTTGTTTAATACTATTTAATAAAAATAAACATTTTAAAGCTTGCGGTAAGACACATTTTAAAGGGAAGTGTTAGTGTGAGTAAAAATGTGGCATTGAAATCACAGAAACTGATTAAGATGAGCGGTCAGTGACTCACGTAACAAAATGGGCATTGTCATGCTTCTTCCTCTTGAGCAGGCTATCCTGACGCCATTGTAAAAATCGCTCCAGGGTAAGATTTGGTATTTCGCTGACATCAATCAAGTCTCTTTGAGACCAAATCTCAAGTCCAACCAACCTGACACGTATGTTTAATGGCCGGTAAAGCTAAACATAAGCAAAATAATTTCTATAAATATTATTTTGAAAATCACATTGTAATCGCCATGCATAACCTGTCAATTAATTTAAGACCAGTTAAATGATTAATGTAAGTTGTATGATACCTTGTCTACGTGATTTGCGACCAACATCATTCTTTCTTCAATCTTTTTAAAACTTCCAAACTTCTTGTACTGGAGAAAAATGTGTAGACATATTTTAACAATATAAACACAACACATCAGTATAAGATATTTTTTCCATTAAACCAAATTCATACCTCCGTATGATCAACGACCAAAACCATCTCAACAATCCGCTGTCCGTCTCTGGGGGCATTGTTTTTCTGAAGATTGAAAATTGAAATAAAGCTATTGTCATAAAACTGTTCATGGTAAACACTTCATGAAGAAGTCGTTGAGGTACAAATTAAACATGCTGCTTAATAATGAAATAATGAGCAAGTACAGGTTTTATTTTCTATGTTAGAAACCAACACTAAATATATGGTTAAATATATGACACTAAATCTATTTCTCATATAATAAGGTTCCATTCAACAAGAGATTATTACTTGCTTGAATATGTCATAAATTAACTGCATGATTCTGCCATATGGACATACTTGTCCTCTGATAACAAACTACTCTTCATTTTAATGCATCTCCAGTAAAGCTGCTTTGAAACAATATGTATTGTACAAAGCAATATACAAATATACATGAACTGAATTGAAAAATTTGAATATCATTACCATATTTTTGCCTTTATACAGCCCACTAGACTTTGGACCAAGGTCATAGACTGTGTCATTAATGTATCCAAAGGCCCCTTGCTTGGTCCTTAAATCCTCTTGCTTATAAATAGCATGGTCGCCATCCAAAGACTCTTCTAGGGGCTCAATCAAGTAAACTTGATTTTTGACCCTCAGAAACCCTCTGAAGAATGAAGAAGATACAATATTTATAAGAGGGAGAAGTGTAGGAGAGAAAAGTGTATGAAATATGTGCGGGTCATTTAGTATAGTCAAGGGTATGTAAAATATATTTTAATATATATATATATATATATATATATATATATATATATATATATATATATATATATATATATTTTTTTTTTTTTTTTGTTGTTTAACATTCAATCGTGTCTGTAGTTCACAAAAAAAAAAAAAAAAAAAAAAAAAAAAAATTTAAATGTTCTTACTCCATTCCAGAGCAAAGTCCAACACTGACTGAAGAGTCTTTAAAATCATGGACGTGTCCCTGATAGTAGCAGTGATCCTGAAGTCAAAAACAGAATATGTACAGTTAATTAAGCAGCAACATTCACATACTGTGTCAGACAGAAATAAGCTAATCCACTGTTTAAACATACAATACTGTCTGAAGACTTTGTCTCTGAAATCCCATCCTCTGTATAATGTGAGAGGGTGTAATGTTCTCCTAAAAGCTCCCTGTTGAATAAAAAATTAATTGGGCTGGGTATGAATACAAGGCCTCCACATATTGTTTAGAGCATAAGTTGTTACACATTTCTACATAGTCACATTCTCACCTATTTTTGTGCAAAGAAATTGTGAAGTTCCTCCCATCTACAGCCAAATCATATTCAAGTTGTTCAGGATATGTCTAAACGGGTGAAAGCAAGCACGCATGAATAAAAGTCAAATTCAGCATCCCAAGAGATGCCAATAATATTTCACTTTACAAAACTAGTCTGAAAATGAGCGGACCTTGAGAGATCTGGCGCTCCTCCTCGCTCGCTCTTTCAGTGCCTGAGGTCGGAGTCGGATCACATCATAGCGCATCACATGAGGCAAGGCTGGATCCGCTGCCTCGAGATTCTCTAAAGCAACAGTGAATAAACAAATCAGTATGTGTAATCATTAAATTAAAAACACATCACGCACTGTGACATGATTCGCGCTGTAAAAGGATTCTCATAATTCTTCGCGCTCACCCCATGTATAAACAAACGAAAGCAGTGATATAAATAATCCAGTGTAACGCATGGTTCACTGTCCTGAGGACTTGCTCCGGGACTCGTGGGCTGCTGTGGGAACTCAGCTACTTGAAAGTTAAAGCTCCGCCTCGGTTATCCGGTAAATTAGCATAAACAGACTACGACCTCCTCGTCCGGTAACAAACAAACCGGTCACTAATGAGTCACAGCCCAGTAAATGTGTCAGTACATTTTCGAGATACAACAATTAAATAAACCTTTTCTTTATTGTTTTTGTTATAAACGATTTCTAGACTATGTAGGCTACCACAGAATGGTACTCTAGCTGAAAGCAATGTAGGCTACTTAGATTTTGTAGCTTTTGTATCTTTTCAACTCTGTAACTGGAGTGAATATGCTTGTGTATGGAGCCTATTTCTGTTCAAATTAATACCTCGAAACCTTACAGAATCCACTGGTAGTAGGGTAAGATGGGGAAAGATAGCCTACACCCCTAAGTAGATTGTGCATTTACTTTTAAACTAACATCTATAGAAAGTTTAGCATGTACAGGATGATGATGATGCAGCCACTGTGGTATTTAGGGGTAAATTATCAGGGTGTCTTAGAATAAAATGTAAAATTAATCATAGAGGCTCACAACTAGGGTAAGATGTCACCCTGCCTGTGGCAAGAAGCCTCTAGGGTAAACCTTTGCAGATTGTATAAATGACTTTTGATATTATTTAATTTTATTTTATAGATATGATTTAAAATAAAATCTATTAAACTATTGAAAATATAACTTAGATGAATAATTGAATAACCAATAACAGAAAAGTCTCAATCCCAGTAAAAGAGATCATCTGAAAGCTAAATTTATTCTATGACTTACATATGAATATATAAATATTTAATTGCTCAAATTGTAATTAAGGATATGTCATAATAGCAACACTGTGAATTCAAATTGAATGATTTGCCTATAAATTTTAATGGATAACGAAGATGACTAAAATACACCCCTATTTTTGTGGCACTTTCCCAATAAATGACGTCATCTCCTGGAGGATGATGTCATTGAGGAACTAGGTCTTGTTCGTTATTACAAAAGGGATATTACAAAAGAAGAAGAAAAAAAAGTTTGGACAAAAGTGAAATTGAGGACACAGGAAAAAAAACAAACAAACATAAAATGATTACCATTTAAAACAACATTCCAAATAAAATGTAGGCTTATTTTAATATTTTGATTAGAAAAAAGTAAACTAAAAGAAACACTTGGAATATTAGTTATTAATAATTATTAATATATTGCCAAGGACATGAAACAATAATAATGAAACAATCAAAAAAATGAACCACTGGTTCACTTGATTGTGATAATCGTGTAAGAGAACTAATATCATTTCAAACTGTTAGTTTGTTGTCAGTAATACTTCAGCCAATATATTAAGATATTAATAAAATTTGTGACAAGATGGATGGATGAAACGCATAACTGGAATAATGACTCTGCTGACATCCTGTGGTTATATTCTGCAGGTGCAGTTTTGACAGTTTTGCTTTTAGTTTCTTTTTTTCTGCTTATTTACAATGTAGGCACTGACTTTCAGACTTATAAGAAAGGCTATAAAACAATCTTTTTCATTAGATTATACTTTGTTTTGCATCAAAATAAAATGACACGTTTCTAATGCAATCGTACACCCCTATTTTTGTGCCACTTTCCCAACAAAAATGACGTAATCTCCTGGAAGATTGTGTCATTGAGGAACTAGGTCTTGTTCGTTATTACAAAAGGGATATTACAAAAGAAGAAGAAGAAAAAAGTTTGGACAACTTGCCCTCAATTTGCTTTTAGTTTGAGGGCTTTTATTTGAACACGGAATCGCAAACCGGGTTATACATGGAGCATGTTGATATATACTGAACATAATTCTGCAACCTGGATGAATTCAACTATTGGGGTCTACAGCACCACGAATTCTTGCAGAATCCTTCTGCTAATATAACAGCAATTGCATGTTTATCTCTCAGTGTGTTATTTAAGAGTGACGAAGAAATTACATGACGTCTGTGATCTGATGGTGGGATATTTACCAATATCCCTATTCCTCAATGTGTAATTCAACAGGATGGCGACATACAGGCAGGTGTAGCTACAGCACGTCGTGACGGCTATTGCAGATGATGAACATCCTCCGACGGGAGTAATGCCGTTTCACCATTAATATTGCTTTGTAATTAGGCAAATAATGAATTAACAAATTGCTTATAATCATAGAATTAATCGGTAGGTACAGTTTAAATCATTAGTATTCATCTTATTTGTTCAAACTTTTAAAACTAAATAATTAGCATGTCTATAAAGAATATCAGTCCAGGTCGTTATAAGATGTTCTTGCATATGCTATTTATTATGGTCAAATGGATGTTTCTTTCTTTGTAGCTGTCTTTATGTAACCTGATAGATTACTGTAAGTATCAGTAGTGTAGATTTTAGTATTATTATTGAGTAATGTCACAGTAGGTCAAGAGCTGGGGAATCTAGACCGAGTTTACTGATGACCTCGCTTGGATGAGTAGCAAAAACATCTTGACCAAAAACCAATTTACCACATAATAACTCATCCACTAATTTCTCAACCCTCTTCCCAGTATCTCTGAGTTCAGATGTCACATTGTGGGATGCAGGCAGTTATTTGACACGCTGGAAGGGTATGAGCACCACTACAATTCATTACATCGAAATGTGTGTTCCAACTGCAAGCGCTCATTTCCATCAAACCGACTGCTGGAGATGCACACCTTGGAGTGGCATGACTCCCTCTTCAAGATCATGGTGGAGAAACAATGCATGGTAATATCAGATGTTATAGGAGTGTAGTGAGTGATACTGTAGGCCTACCTGTTGTTTTTACTTGTTGTAAGAGGCTGTGTGATCACTTTCAGTGGAATTTGTAGGACTATACTGTATGTATACTAGATTTAATTTAATTTACCACAGTTTAAGTTGATAAGAATTGCAGTGTCACTCCAGGCAGTCTTCCATTAATTATCTGGGTAATTGCATGCCAGATAGGAATAACGGCTATAAAAACGATTGGACGATAGAACAAAAACAGTTTTTCGTAGTGCATGCTAACCACATATACATTTGATGTTTTTTATGTTACTTTCTCACTGGAAATACTACATAAAATCACTTAATAATTGAGATTCATAACTATATTATACATTTGCACAGAAGAGTATACATCAAATTAAATGAGAGCAAACATCTTTTTTTTATGTAGCGAAATGCTGCCACCTACTGGTTTCAACGGAAAGTTGCGTTAAATGCAGTGTGTGTTTTGTAGCAGCTTGAAACATTGAAACACTGATTTTAATGGCACAGAAATAAAGAATATGTGAGTACACTTTTCCTCCTCCTCATACGCTCCGTTTAAACTAGCAAATATTTTTTTCAGATTTGCTAATTTATTTTTATATATATATATATATACATTTTTTTTGCTGATTGTGACTTGTTAATATTGATTTTCAGTATGAGTGCTTGGTGAAAGGATGTTGACTGAAATTCAAAACAAGCAAAGAGAGGAAATATCATCTCATCAGAACACATGGCTATCCAGCAGATTTAAGATTTGACAAAGCAAAAATGAGCGGAAGGCTTGATATTAATACTAATGTAAATTGTTTTTCATTTTTTGATTATAGAAATTCTTCCTTTTCTTTCATATCAAGTCATTTCAATATTTCAGCTAAAAAGCCTTATATAATTACATTTTTGGCTATTTAAGAATTTTTTTTTATCATAATCTGATGCAAATCAACAGAAAGCAAGAAAAAAAGACCCAACAGCAGAAGGATGCACATATGGAGGTTTCTGAAACACCAACTATTCAACAAGAAAGTGAGTCGATGGACTTCTCCTTGACCGTAGAGCCAGAAAACACAAAGACTGTAGAAACCGAATCAATGCAGACAGCTAATCTAAAGACACGATATTCATACAAGAGGGTGGATTCATGGTCATGGATTCATATAAATGCTTGATTAAGCTTCATTACCCTGTAGACTCAGTGATCAGAACTATGTGTTGATTATTATCTTTCCTCCAGAGTTCCATCATCCATTTGCTTTGGTCAAGGCTCAATCAGAGGCTTCAGAGGAAGAAGTAGGCCAAAGTTTTTATCGAATGCAAACAATTTATCACATTAGCTTGTCAAAGCATTTGTTTCTCCAGAGCAGTATTTTTGTAATAAAGTAATAAAACTTGTGAAAGCAATCTTTAAAAAGATGTCTTCTCTCTATATATGGTTGAGATTAATAATCAGATGTAAAACTTTTCACTTGGCTGTGGCAAGAAATTTGAAAGTCTAATGTCAAGGAAAATATATTTAATATTTAACTCTTTAAATATGTATTACATGTTCCAATAAATGTAAGCCTTTCAAGATCTAAAGTTGCTTTCAACTAATGCCACAATCATCTCGCTAGATGTTTCATACACAAATCAATCCATGCATGTAATGATGGCGTGTGAAACTCACGCTAGAACTAATAAAATCCTAAGACGCATTGCAACTAAGTGTGTTCTTCAGTCGGTTTCACGGAAATATGGATTTTGTAACACTATAAATACCGTGGTTATCTGAAGGGCTCGTATCTGGAGTCTACTTCAGGATCCTTTATTTTTAATTTTGGTCTTGAATGTTCAACGTAAAAACGTCTAACCTTTTTATACAAATAATGTTTTATTTTGATTGTTATTGTAATGTTTTTATTTCTTAATATTTTGTTTATAATTACAAGCATCTTCGTGTCTCTTGGAAAATATTGTCCATTTAGCGCTGAGCCTATTAGCCTAAATTAAACATCTGTAATATAATCGTCTGTCTCTGAAACAATTTAATGTATGGAACAACAGTTGTTACAAATCTCATAAGCGAGTTGCGTAGCTCATTGATTTTTTATTTATTTATTTATTTATTTATTTTATATAGGTTCATTTAGGAGATCAAATAGAAACAAATAATCTAGAGGATTATTGAATTAAAATTTTATATTTTTGAACATAAATAACGGCATTGTACACAGTCTCTGTGAGATTTATTTTTTAATGAAAAGATTATTTTTCTAATTTGTATATACATAAAATATACAATAATTTACAGAAGATAAATGTAAACACAGTGTATAAATATCAACAATCCAACTGGTAATTTATTCAAAAAAGGGAATGGAAAATCTGTAATATATACGTGTATTTACAATAATAAAAATCTAGACATTAATCTTTCAAACTAGCATACATGTACTCTACTGAAGGGATTATGTCTAAACAGGCGAAAAAATCAATAAACAGGCCAAAAAATCCACTGGATGCAACAGCATGTAAAAACGTTTGGGAAGAAAAGTTAAGTAAAATTATGGTATAATGGACGATGCTGGTTTTGTCTGCATCTAGTTCCTCTTCAATAAAGACCAACAGAATAACAAACCACGTATTTCAACCTAAAACCGGGCAGCCTGTCAAATTAATGAAAGAAAAAAAAGACGTAGAGGTATAGCGGACCTATTGGCAGTGTACATTTAGCAAATCATAGTTATCTGGGTACAATCTTTGTAATATGCTACAAAATATTTGGTTTGCGTGAAAATATACGTATTCATTTAAAAAAGGCTCACACTATCCATTTAGGCCTGAATTTGGCAGCCTATAGCCAAGTATTGGAAAGTAGCAATGTCATAAGACATAGTTGAACTGAAATCAGTTTTTTATTTTTACTGTAAAATTCTGCTGACAGTCGCAACAAGCTCTTTAAGTTAGAAAACCCTTAGTAATAATTCTAAGGTAATTTCTTGAATCTAAGAGCTTTGTTGGAACTGGCGCATCCTACATACCTTTCAGAGCACATTAGGTGTTTCTCGTACATCACGCATCAGCAAGTGATGCTGATCTAGACACTTGCCAGTTTGGCTGTGCCCTCAGAAGAAATAATCTCTTGGAAATTATTTTCTCTGACACTAAGACAATTAGCCACATATCGTGTTATCTGTATACTTATAAAGCCTTCAATATTCAGGGAAGATTCATTGCACTTTTAAAGCTAATTTGGGGACTCTCACTTTATGAATAAATCACAAGAATCATTTCTTTTAAATTGGTGCAGAGTTCTTTAAAGAAAACTTATTTGCTATCCCTTCGCTCGTCTTGTGACTGGCAGAACTGCAGCAGCAGCTATAGACGGTGACTTGAAGGACGTGCTCACTAGGTTAAGACAAATAATACATTCCGTAGGTTACTGGCCCTCCGAAAAGTCCTGGGACTGGTAACGCAGGTCTAGGAAAGGAACTGGACGGTCCGTAGAGGGGTGGAGATCCAACGTGTGTTCCGAGTGGGAACGGAAAGGCGAACGCAGGTAATAATGGCTTGGTTGCAAGTTTGAGTTTCTCAAGTTCGGCCTCTTGTAGTCTTTTTGCCTTCGCTCGTCTGTTTTGAAACCAGATTTTAACTTGAGTCTCCGTGAGGTTGAGTGAGTTGGAAAATTCCGCTCTCTCTGCAATAGAAAGATACTGTTTTTGACGAAATTTTCTCTCCAAAGCGAGCAGCTGCGAGGTGGTGAACGGGGTCCGCGGTTTTCGGTTGTTCTTATGCTTTCTGAGGGGACATGGAGGTGGACTTGAGTGCCCTGCGAACACATAATTAAATTAAACTTTATTATAATAAGGAATTACGTTACAGTTATATAACATTATATTAATATAATTGTATAACTCTCCATTGACAGTTGCTTCTGCCGATCCTACACGTTTATTTTCAGCATTATGAGAAGCATATTAGGATATGGGAAATCGCTTAATCATAAAATGTCTATTTACAGAAACGGAAATATATGCAAGCTAGCCTGTTTTTTATTCAGACTGATCCAATAAACTGTCTTAATTAAACTGGAATGCGTATTTTTTCTATTTCTATTCAATTATTCCACTCTCAAGCTCTTCCTCTACACATAGGCTACATTCTTTTAATTTTTATACAAAAATCTAATTTCAAATACAAATGAGCTTGATTAATATATATATGTTAATCGATTTCCCTGGTATTTATTAGTGCTTTTTGCTAACTAAAACATGCATGCTTCTATAGTAATTGTCATGCATCATCAAGCCACATTATTGACAGGTTTCCCTGCTGAGCCACTCACTTGGCGGAGAAGTGTACGAGGGTGTCTGAAACCAGCCGGACTGTCCCTTGTCATTTAGTTCTTCCACATCTCCTCTCTTGCAGTCGGATAGGTTGGAGACGCTCTCCACTGGGATCTTTCTGTCTGCGTAAAGAGCCATGGGCGAGAGCCGCTCATCTCCACCGGATGTCGGAGATATAATACCAGATTCAGATGACGTGTATAAAGTCCGTGTGCTTGTTCTGTCTGATATTAAAGATTCCACACTGAACGGAAGACTCAGCGCCTTGCCTTTACATCCTTTGACAGTCGCTTTATCGTTGGGTTGAGCCTCCTCTTTGTCCACACTTTTGCGTTCCTGTAGTTTTCCTTCTTGTGAGAGTGGCCTTTGAAATGAATTCATCATGGACGATAGAGGTGCCATACAATAAGAATAAGTGAGTCGTCCTGAATTTTACTCGTCCACCAGTGCCTTTCCCTTCTGCCGTCGCGCGTTTGCGACGCTCGCCTCACTCTCCAAGCGGAGCGCACTCGCAGATATAAACTTCCAAAAGTTCTGTTTTCCCCTGCCGCCCTCCAATCGGCTTGACATTTCACCCACATGACTTTCCGCGTGCTAGTCCTGATTGGTCAAACAGTTTCTTTGAGACGTCACAATGATTTTGAAAGAAATGTTGCATGGTTAATCATACTTGTCTTGCCGAGGTGGTTTATTGATTGCTCTGGGGGCTCCAGTCTTGGAGGCAAGGAGCCATTTGAAAAGTTTTGTTGCAATTAACCAGAGGGGATGTCTGTATAGCGGGCCTCCGAACTCATTAACTGAACTCTTATTGAAAACATACAGCGAAACAAACCACTTCCTTGGCCTCTTCGTCCACGATTTCTGGGTGTTTTCTTTATAAAAGCGCTATATAGTGGAGATAATGGAAAACGTTTTTATAACGCACGTGGGATAGAATTTTGAGGGGTTTTATTGAATGCATGCCTATAGCCTACTAAAATTAAGACTAGTGATAGTAGTTTTGTTGCATTTTAATTTGATTTTTAAAATGTGAATTATAAATTGCTTAATGTCTGTTTTGCCTGTGTTCGATGAAAAAAAAAAAGAAAAAAAAAAAAACTTTTTTCCGTAAAACTGTGACCGGACAAAATGATGTGACTGAACTGACGATGATTTTGTCACGCTGCATTACAGCAATTTAAAGCTTGTCTTGGCCCTTTAAGACTGCAGAAAGCCTCTATTGAGGCGCAACTGGCAACCCCTCACCGTAAGTCAAAGCATTTCATAACGCAGACAAGCCCTGTTTTGGAAGGCGCCAGTCTCGGCAAGATCAAAAAGGAAGCTACCTCAGGGAGAATATGCAACAGTTAACTCCACTTAACCAATTGTCCTCGAAGAGTTTAATGTCAAGGCAATAGCCAGAGGGCAATCAGTTCCCACAGACAGCGCACCACTCAGTTAACTGTTGCCTCACTACATGTCTCCTTTTGGAAGCTTTGGACTTGATCATTTTTATTATTGGAGCATGTTTGTTTTGCAGATTTTTGTTAAAATATAAAAGGGGAAATAAGGCAGTAGACCATCATACCAGGAAAGTTTCTACCCTACTTTTAAAACGGATTTAGTTCTTTGGTGCCATCAAGATAAATTAACTAAAATTAATAAGCATTTTAAGTATTATACGTTTAGTTTAATATTTAAGAAATTGTTAAGTACTTAGTTTTAAAATAATACTATATAAAAATACGTTAAGGTTTTTAAATTCATAAGACTGGAATGTTTGGTTTTAATAACTATAGCGACTTCCTTGCGGATCATCATGACATTCGTCAGTTTCAGAACCAAGTAGAATTAAAATATTTAGCTGACCAAAAAGAAAAGAAAAGGGTTAGTAGCCCAAGACAGTATTAGATGCTTATTATTTTTGTGTGTTCAGCTCCACAGTTGACCCGCGACATTAGGTCATCTGTTACTAGCCAGATGTGTAAATCCATTCTACCATATGATTCATTGGTCAAAACTGCTGTTTGGCAGTGATTCTGATTCAAACCAGTAATACAGTCTCATGTTTGATATTTTAAAATTAGACTGGTGCAGTCTATTAAATAGGATTTAGAAATATTTGTTAAACAGTTTGTTAAGAATAAAGCCAAATGCCTTTTCTATCTGTTAATAGGTCTTGTAAAATATGTGTTGTTGTGGACTTCCTGTGTTATAAATGTCTTTCAATCCAACAGCATCAGTGAGAAAAAAGTGGACTGTTTTTTTCTGCTGATCCACAGTGCCTGCTCTCAGTAAGGTGGTTTTTCAGCGATATCCTTGGTGAATGTAATTGCTAGGCCCATGTAACCTCCTCCCATGAGAATACCACTCCAAGTGTTCTTCAAAACCAGTGCACATACTGAAACATTTACTAAGGAAGTGGTTCTCTGATTTATTACAAAGCAAAATACTGTAAGTAGTGTAGTGTGTCTATGTGCTACTCATTACCCCAATATGGCAGAAGCTAACATGGTTAAGATGTGAAAGATACCAAACAACTTTTATATTTATATAAACGTGTACAGAAAACAGGACATTTAAGACTATCATTCCCTTGTACTCTGTACTGACATATAACTGGAATATTTTCATATCTGATATGGAGTTTCTTAAAATCAAGTGATTTTAAAAGCCGTTTTACAATTATTGCCCCTTTAAAGTGAGATTTTTTTGTTGTATGCAAAATTATTAGTTAAAGAGCACATATTTAGCTTACTGCTAAATTAATTCAGTAGAGTTGACATAGGATAAACTAAATGTTCTTGGCATTTACATGGCATTAATGTGAGACATGAAATATTTACTTTTTGATATTACAATTGCACAAGTGGACTGTAAAATTCTTCTGAAGATAGACAGATATATATATATATATATATATATATATATATATATATATATATATATATATAGATGAACACATATAAGATGAATATATGATTTTCCTGGTATTACCAGGATTAAAGCCAGACTTAAATTACTGTTGAGTGTGCCACAATGTCCTCATTATTTGTTAAAAAACCAAGCTTTTCATAATTCTTAGAGCCAATGTCAAAGTTGATTTGTTAAAAGAGCACATTAAGATTTCTATCTGAGGACATCGCTGTTGCCTTTTGCTTCTATATAGCTATTTAGTCATTTCCTTTGCCGTCATCTCAGGACATTATTTCATCTCTGGGGAATTCAATGTCATGCGTAACTTTCCTCCAGTCTCCCTTGACTCTCAACCTTTTTTATTGAATAATTAATTTTTCCTGTTACTCTTCTTGAGGTTAGTATAATTGCTTGAAATGTAAACACCCAATGTTATTCTTTGGGAATCCCTCATGACTTGACTATTGCTCTGCCAATGGAACAATTGCTCTTAAGCAGTACAATACTGTTTATGTTAGTCCTCTGTGCATGAGTTCAAAGTTTTGCAAAGATCTGATTCTTGATGGAATGTTTGTCTATGTCCAAGGGGGGTTACATAGATTTCTCATGCATCCTTAGCTTTGATTCTCATGTTTAAAAAAATAAAGCCAAGCAGAATTCTATGCTGATTGCTGAGAGACTCTTGTGGTTGGAAAATGCATCTTTTTGAAGGGAAAATTATTGGGAAAAGTTGTGTCAGTTATAGAGTGATACATTTTTGTTTGCTCCTAGTTCACTGGACATAAGCAAACTTAAGTGTGCATAGTTGCATAGTTAAATAAATATTCCAGATTTACATGACATTAAATGTCTTTTTAATGCCAATTTAGACTAATGTTTCATAATTATGTCAATATCTTGTATGATGCAATAGTGTTCATACACAAATGTGTGATGGATAGTTGATGTTTTAGTTAAACTGGCATCGTGTTGGCCCAACTGACATTAATAGTTCAAGACGTTTCATACCATCTCCAGCCGCGCTGACATGCTGTTCGTCGAGCCAATCACAGATGTGCGGTTATGCCATAGTACAGGGATGCAACTCCCTCCTCACACACACACACATAAACACATACCCTTTATGGAGTTTAAGGTCACAGACCTATCTCAGCTGTGGTTTTACAGCTCTATTTTGTGATCTCATCCTAGCATTTTAGTGTCTTTCTGATATGTGCCTCTTTTCTATTTGGACCATGAAAACCTTTGAGAAAGCAATACTTCTAAGCATATAAAATCTCAGACTGTCATCTTCACAGATTTCCATCTTCATAACCAAGTCTATGCTTTTCTGTAGTCTCCACTAAAATGGACCGTCTACAAACATTAAATCTTGCGGCTTATCCGTACAGATTGTATTGGCATCATGTTATGATAATCATAGGCTTTTAGACGATCAAAGAAAATCCTCGCAGAGTTTTTAAAGGGTACAAGTAACCATTTTAAATGAGATCAGTGTTTTTGAATACTCTAAGGCATAGAACTTGAACTTTTGGCTTCAAGGTTTTTGTTTTTTTAATCAGATCTTGTTCTGTGGATAATACTTTGGCTTGTCAAGATCAATTTACATACGCACATTACAGTAGTCCAATGTTGAGCGTTTTTATCTCTATATCAAGTGGTGCCTTAGTGGGGTGCAGTCTCTGTATGGCTGTCCTTAAATTTGGCTGCTTTTCAGCCTTTTGCGCATATTAGGTTCATGCTCAAGATGTAAGTTCTGATAGTTATTATTTTATTTTTCCATTCCGTATGTCCATATCATTTAGTGGTAGGAGGTTATTGCTTGCAAATGATTTAAGCCTGTCAAATCAGCATAATTATGCAGGAAAATATTCAGAATATTATATATCTATCCTATTATCATTCACATTTTTATACATATACCTTTATGAAAAAAAAAATCCCCCTTGAAGTATAATCTCACTGTGTTTGGCTTTAAAGTTTCAAAGTGGTGCCCTGTTTCAGAGATTTCCGCCTTTGACTCCCGAAGACATTTCTGTCACAGCGTGGAGTCAAGTAAACTATGTCAGAAGTCATTATAGGCCTTGAAAGCAGATCAGTCCTTCAAGGTCACCATGGAGTAGGATGGACATTTTCACAGTGTGACTGAAAGTTGGCTGATCCAGTGCAAAATATCAAAACCTTAGAGGCTTGAATGCAAACGAGTATGTTGTAGAGCAATTGCGCTAATTATAGCTCTTTAAAAATGTAGAGTATCCATTTGCTTAAAAGCTAAAGAGCACTTTGAGAAGTCAACCTAAGATGAAGTAGTTGTCACAAGGGACGTTAACTGACTGCTTGCATAAAAATCCAGCAAGTGGCATCAAGCTCCAACAGGATTACATCTGAGCATTGTTCCCGGGTTTTATAGAGATAACTGGAACCTTAAACTCTTGTCAGAAGCACAAAGGGACACAGTTATAGCCCTCTGTGAAATGGTGGCCAAGATGAAGTGTTGATGTGACAGAAGTAGGCAGAGCGCAATGGCTGTATCCCACTGAGGAAAAATGAAAACTATCATTTACATCTCACAGTAATGACTTTGCCAAGTCTGGGGAGAATTACCCCTTGGATAATGATTATTGCTGTATCAGTGACAGAAAACAAGAGCACCAATTAAATTCCAAGCCTCCAAAAAGTGTTATGTAAATGTTATCAAAAATCTATATCGCTCTACACTGAGGTGTCTGTTACCATTTCATTGTATTATTTTTGTCGTCTCTTTCCTATTATTATTTTTCTAGTCACTAAAGTATTTTATTTTTATAATTTTATCAAGTTTGTTGTTTCACCTGAGAGTGTGTAGGTCACATTCAAATACTCATTAACAATCTTTTTTTTTTTTTTTTTTTTCCTGACACGTAAGCATTAATATGCATTTAAAATAAAGTTGTCATCTATGAATAGTAGCAGATTGTTTAGCATAATAAAATTTGTTGCATAATATAAGTGGTTTATAAAAAAAGGCCTGGGTCGAGTTATTTCTCTAGTATTTCTTCACTTTCTGACCGGTGTTCTCTTGCCGTCTTTTTGAACTAGAACCCGACGGGTTGTTGCAAGTGAAACTGGCGGAGGTCAGGCCTCATAAATGCTTAACTGCCCCAAAAGGAAACTGCTTTGGCAAGGTGGACTTGTGTTTATGTCCATGCGCATAGGGTTTCCTTAAGATATTTTTCTCTGCCCAGAGGGGGCACTTAAAACAGAGGCCTCAGGTGACACGGATAAGTAGAAAGTATCTTGACCTTTTATTTGACTTAACAACAGCTTGACCTGACCCAATCAATTTAGGCTAACATCATGGCCCCAATCCTAAAGCCATTTGACTTCCCCACAGAAAAATCTTGCCTGCTTTAGCTCAATTGTCGCACTCATGTTTTCGAACAATTATAAGGATAAGCTGCCCATGAACTGCTGAGCATCCCAGCTGAGAGACTGAACACACCAGAGCCATGAACCTATTAATGCAGCTGTCCATTTCTCAGTCATTTTTGTACAAACTGATACACATTACTCATGGAGTGTTTTATGCAAATGAACAAGATATGTATGCATAATAAAAATATATGGTATTTTTATATATGTATGTACAACAAAAATATATAGTATTTTATTGAAAATAACACAAATGCCAACCCTAGTCTGAAACTTAACCAAAACATGAATTAAAGCAGCATAACCAAATTAATGACTCTTTTGGGGACAGTATTTAGCTATTGTACTGCTTGTTAGCTGGCTAACTTTACTAGCTACAAAGCACAAAGTGTTACACCATTCACTGGGTTAATTTTTTTATTTATTTTTTTTTTTTTTCATTTGATAAATACATGTTTTTCTTGTGTATAAAATATTTTTTTAATGAGAGACAATATGAATCTGTATATGGGTTAATCATGTGACGCAAATTTTTTTGTGTCCATATGGTTTCATTCAGTTTAAAAGGGTTAAAATTTCAAAAATAAATGTGCAAATTAATTGAATAAATTCTCTTTTTTGTGGAGCAAGTCTAAAATTTCTGGCTTTAATTTATTTTGAGAGAATATTTGGGGGATGATTGCAAATATGTCAATGTGGTGTAACCATAAAAACTTTGTACCAAATAATTGATCTTATTTAAAAAAAGGTGAAATTCTCAATAAAACACCAGATCAGCTAGTTTGGCATAATCTTACATTAATACTATTTAATTAAAGGAAAAGTTCACCCAAAAATGAAAATTACCACATGATTTACTCACCCGCAAGTCGTCCTATGTGTATATAACATTCTTCTTTCAGACGAATACAATCAGAGTTATATTAAAAAACATCCTGGCTCTTCCAAAGCTTTATAATGGCAGTGGATGGTAGCCCAAAATTTAAAGTTCAAAAAATTGAAACAATCCATTATAAAAGTCCACACGGCTCTGGGGGGTTAATAAAGGCCTTCTGAAGCGACGCAATGTGTTTGTGTAAGAAAAATATCCATATTTACAATTTTATAAACCTTAATCTCTAACTTCTGCTAACTGTCATACACATGTTCACGAGAGAGTGGCGCCCAGCAGATGACGTAGGACGTAAGCAAACACGGAAGTGCAGAGGAGAGAGCAAAACAAAACACCAGTCATGAATTAGTAGTACAAAAAGAGGATTTGTAAAGAAAAATGTCAGAGGATTTCAGTATAAGCCAAGAGGACACTGGTTTTCCTTTGCTGTAAACAAAACTTGTTTCTTGCGAGACTAGCATATTCTCACCGGAGTTTACGCTAGGTAGCCATCTAGGTGGATAGAATATTTAATATGTATCATTCTTTGGTGGTTACACCATTTGACATTTTCATGTACATTCAGTCTTAACTTTTGTAAAAAAAATGGTACATATGTCATTTTTAATTACATAAAACCAACATAAACATGCTGTGTACATTTTAAAATATCCGATGCATGCTTTCATAAGTTTTTAAAAGATTTTTGAATTTCTCATCTTGCCAACCCCTTTTTGTCACTGACCCGTATATGAATACATTTTTTTTTTAATCAAACTTTTTATGAAGTTCGGGTTTCTGTCATCACTTACTCTCATTTGTTTATACCCCTGTAGGACTTTCAGATTTTTTCAATAAGAAATTTTGGGATATGTCCCGATGTCTTTTTCCACACAGTGTTGTTCAAAATATCCTATTTTGTGTTCCACAGAAGAAAGAAAGTCATACAGGTTTGGAACAACATGAGGGTGAGTAAATGATGACAGAATTTTCATTTTTGGATGAACTGTCTCTTTAATGAGAGGATATTGTTGTGTGCAAGTAGATTTTGAGAAAATGTGATGAGGTTTTGCAGCATCATTTTCATGTCAGGGTCATTTATAAAGCATGCTGAGGGAATTTCCTAAATGTTCAAGTTTATCAAGTTTAATTGCATGCCCTGACAGAATAAGCATATTTTTTCATTTACTGGCATTTACAGTCACTTTCTCATTTTCTCTTCTACTCCAGGGGAAATGTAATATCCATTACACCAAAAAGCAAATAACACTAAGATGCACCACAAAGATGACGGCGGACAATTGAGGCAATTTTTCTGGACTTTAGCTGTGGATTAAAGCCAAGATTTTTGAGGGAAAGCAAAGGACAATGAGCGTGGTCACATGGTTTTGACTGTTGGGATGAGAAACTAATTGTGGCCATTTTGTGGTTTAGTGAGGAACCAAAGAATGTGACCACAAGTTCGAATGCTCCATCCACTCTCACTCTGTCCGCAAAATCTCTCTGTATGAATCAATGAGTTAGGTTTTCACAGAAGTGTGAATTATCCCTTTTGGTTCTTCAGCCCAACTTTGATTGAGGCCTGACAGAAAACCAGCACTTAATGTTTCTCAGAGCACATATCTCTCAGCAGAGATGTATAATTGCATCAAATGGGGCTGCTCTTGTGCAGACCTTACTTGTCAACCACTCTGAAAGCATTTGTCTGCATGTCACTGTTACTTCTGTGTATTTAATGACCTGTTTGTCATTTGAATCATTGCAAATGCAATTCCTGATTCTTTGTGGCAGATATGCTGGTTCTTGTCTATAATTAGAAGCTCAGACATCTACAGTCAAAAACAGACAAGAAAACTTGTAAAGAAACCCAGAAACCAAATTGTTGATTCAAATCCTACAAGCAAAGATCAAAACTAAACAAGAGCCATCTATCAAGAGCACTTTTTAACATGAGATTAATTTAACTGCTAACACATATTAAGCACTTGAGAATGAGAGAGTGTTTCAAGCAGGGAGATTTCAGATGCCGGGGAATGCAGGCACTGCACAGTGAGGCTCTTTAACAGGTATTCACATGATTTAAAGGGTTTACTGCGATTACGAGTGAGACAGGGCCTGAACAAATAAGTCAGGCTGATTGTCCTGAGATTACAATTTCCAAGTCCTCCCATGAAACCCAGAACAAAGGGGAGGGAGGAGAGCAAAGAGGCCCTCTGAATAAACAAGCCTTAAATTCTCACTGAATCTGAGTTGTGCCACATTTATGAACACTTCAAGCCCCCATGCTCTCATCTGTGCTCTACAGAGAGATTCCTGGTGGTGACCATAAAAACACAGAAATGAGAGCAAAATGTTTATTTTACACTTAGTGGAGGCTTGTGTTTTCATGTTGCCTCTTTTGAAATGCAGACTGTGTGTTGGAGGGGTGGAAAGAGAGGGAGGGGGTTGAAAGGATGAAAGCTTTGTTGTGCTTGGGTTTAATGAGCTGGAAAATACAATTGCACTTTTCTGACTGTGAAAATTGCTTTGAGGGCATCATAAATTAGCTGCTGGGAGATACTTCAATTGACAATGCTTTGTGTGATTCTTGCACATGGCTCTCTATGTGTCAGGCGGTGTCTTCAGAGGGATTCAGCCGAAAGAACGCAAGGGGATCTGGGACCTCAGTGCCCGGACAGTCAAATGCTTTTGATCCCTTGAAGTCTTTCAGATGAGATTTTCCAAAGTGGTATACAGTGGAAGTCTTGTTAAACCTTATGTTGGGTTTATATGGAGACTATGCTGCATTCAACAAGTTCAGCCAAAAATGGAAATTCTGTCAGTTTACTCACCCTCATGTCGTTCTAGCTCTCTCTCACGAACTGTTTTTGTCCATATAATTGAAACAGCATTTCTCAAAATATCTTTTTTTGAAAGCCACACAAGTTTGGAATGATATGAGCATGAGTAAATGATGACAGATTTTTTGTTATTTGGGGTGTACTGTCCCTTTAAGAACAATTTTGCATTATACAAGCCTCCGAAAGATAGCGTTCCAAACAATGAACGATGGAACCTTGCATAAAACCGAGGCTTGTGGTCGAATGTTCTCAGTCATGGTCCATATTCTTTCACACAGTACATTTCTGGGGCCTCAACCACAGCACAGTAGAGCCGTCCATCGCCTGCAGGCCTGCATATCTCTGCATTCTAATGTGTTGGTCCCGCTGGGTTTTTAACTTTTGCTCTGTGTAATTGATGGCTTCCACACTCCGGCTGAGTTCCTTGCCCCTCTCCCTGGCGATTGTTGGTATATTTCTGCGGTTTGGGCTCTCAGGTCTGTTATTGTTCTCACAAATAGAAGTGCAATAGAAGGGGTTGGGGGAGTTTCGAAGAAGTGCCCCCCTGATATTTAGTCAACTCCAAAGGGCACTTTTCATTCTGCCTTTGCAAGCTTGGCACATGCCTTCTGTTACTAAGTGGCTTTGCATTGAAAGACTCCACAGCTTCTATTCTTCAACCCACTAGGTGCCCAGACTTACAGCTCTGGCAGCTGCTGGGCCCTCCAAAAGGCTCTATAGAGCACTCTCTGCAGGTGTGCTCTCCTGCCAGAGCAATTTCCCAATCAAAGGCCCTTTTCAGCCCACTCAATGGGAAGCTGACTTCGTATGTGCCACTGCTCGAGAGTAGCATTCACAATGGATGCCTTCTCTAAACAACATTGCTCATATGGAGCACTGCCACTCGGCCTTTTTCCCTCCGGTTTTTCTGTCTGTGATCAGAGCCAGCGGCTGGCGCGGGTTGCTTTTTTCGGGATAGAAGACGGGCAGCTTTTTCCCCCTGCAATTATCAAACGAGTTGTTACACATTACTCATAAGGTGTGGCTCTCCCCTCCTCTCCCTCTCAAAGGCCTCCTCTGTTTCTCTGAAGAAACTGCTGGCAAGCTGAGACATCTATTCATTTGGCTACTTGAGTGTAATTGCCCAGCTCTTTGAAGCCTGTGAGAGGCGAGTGATTTCGCCCCTGCCCTTGGGCGATGGTGGCGACATCTCCGCCGACCTCTTCGAGCCCCTGCAGTCGGGGAACACCTCCGCCAGGGCAGTCACCATACAGAGCGGGAATAATGCTGCCCAGGCTGCTCAATTTCTCCTCCTTTTCATCTCTCCCTTTGAAACCTTTATTAACAACTTTCACACTCATATCAAGAGGCTTAAGCAGACAAGGGAGCTGGACTCCCCCGATGCTGACGGTCGAAAGTCACCACTGCATGACTTTCCTTCACATCAGCAAGGTTTGGAGCGGGGGCCACATTGAGAAAACACAGACTTCTCAGTTCTCAACAGTGTGCCTTCTCCCCCCACTGCTTTCGGGTTTTGCGTGTCACCTGTGATGTCAAAGAAAAGTACCGTTAGTTGTTTTTGACATATCTCAATCATGTGTCTTCTCTCTGAACTTGGTTCATAGATTCTCTGTGGCTTCTTTTTCCTTTTCAGATCAAAGACAGCTTTTAAAATATCATCCATTGTATTAGACCAGTGCATGTCTTGGTATGACACATAGCAGTGATAAAAAAGCAGTCGAGAAGCATTGCATTTGCCAAGAACAAAAACCTAGGATGGGACAGCCTTTCAATAGACAGCTTGGAATACTCTGAAACATCTGAGTGCCTGAACTAATTAAGTTTGGTAAGTAGATGTTATCAGTTCTGGTCTAATTTCACTAAGTACTTTCGGAGGGTTTTCTTGAATCAACTCCACTTCGTGTTATTGCCTGCCCAGGGCTGCATGGTTACTTTTCTCTTAATTACATTCACAATTCGATAGGGTGAATTACTACTCTATTTACTAGTTACCTTAGAATTTTAGACACACAGTTTAAGGTGATGGAACACAAATGGAATTACATGTGGTTTAACTTGTACACCAGCACTACAACTACCTGAATCAACAAAATCTTGCAAAAAAATAAAAATAAAATAAATTTACAAAATGTAATGACACAACTGTGTTATATATAACAATAGTTATTTTAATTAAAAAAAACTTTTATTTTCTTGTTATATTTTTCATAATCTATATTTTTCAATCTAAATTATGGAAAGTATGTAGGTATTTATGTATGTATGTATTTATGTATTTTCTATCCACAATTAACAGTATTAAATGTGATGTTGTGCCATGTGTGTGTGTGTGTGTGGGGGGGGGTGGGGTGGGGTGGTTATTAACTTCTGTGGCTACTTTTATACTACTTCAAGTTCTGTACTGTGAACCTTTAGAGCTTGTTATTCTCCACTCTGTAGAAGTTCTAAATGATAAAGTTGGAAACCAGGTAGATACCAGACATGCAGACCAGACTTTCTCCATTGGGCCCTTTGAATGCTTCAGCATGTATGATGTCACCATCCAAACATACTTTGTCTTTCTCTGGCTGTCTGAAAAAGGAAACAAATGAAATCTCTCCCACAGCCCAAAGCCGGGCATAATGTAATGCAAAAAAAAAAAAAAGATCTATCATGTGGCGAACAGATCTGGCCGGTTGACTAATTCAGCGTAGTTGTAAACAAGTTCTAAAAAATCTGCTTGTTTAAGCTGAGGTGAAATACCTTCTTGGTGTGATATTTACTATCTAAGTTTGCTGTCAGGGTGTACTTTACACCACTGCCTGAAGACATTGTGTCCTGTCTCATGCGGAGAAAGAGAGAAAAAAAGAACACAGGGCTATTATGGGTTTGATCTGGCTCCACAAGGCTCTGATGTTAGTCTCAAGAGTGTTAGAAGGTCAAGAGGTGCTTTCATAGTAGCATGAATAAAACTAACCTCGGGAGACGACAGATTGATGAGACTAAATGATATCACAGACTTTGTGCAAAGTATTAAACAAAAATACTTGTAATGAAATACTAAAAGGCAAGTTGTTTACATGTCACAATTGGATGGACAACGATAAAACCAAAAAGGCTTGCTACTAGTATTATTTGCTTTGAGGTTTTTAAGAGAGACTTATTTCCTGTAGCCAAGTCAGCTGGTAACAATTTCAGGACATATTAAAGCAAGTCTTTGCCAAAGAACTTCCCTTTGGGATACTTCGGGAGGCTACGTAAACCAATAATGCAATTATAATTTAGTAAGAATCATCAAGTTCTGCATTATTTATATGAGGCAGAGTTTAAAAAGAGCTCAAGCTTCCCTGTTGACTTTTAGTAGCTTGTTATATTTTAATACAGTAAACTGCACATCTTGTCATTGCCAACTATGGAGTGTTAGACTGTCTTTTAAAAGAAACTTGATCTTTCACAATATTGTAGTTTAAATACAGAAAGTTATGGACTAAATGGATAAAGTAAGCATCATTAAAGTAATTGTGTTTAATATTTAGTGCATAATATGTATTATATTTTTATATTTTTACAGTTACATTTAATTATCTAGCAGACGCTTTTATCCAAAGCAATCCAAGAAGCAATCAAACCAACAATGAAGCCATAATATATAAGTGCTGTGACAAATCCTAGTCTAATGCAGTACATGTTGTAAATCAAAAATAAATAAATAGAAGGAATAAAAAGGTCAAGTTCTTATTATCTTTTATAATAATTAAAAATATAGATAGAATAGAAAAAGAATAGAGAACATGGTAACACTTAAGAATACTGTTCTGTCATTAATGAATAACTACACAGGAACAAATAACTAATGCACTAATAACATTCTTGTAACTACTATTAACTAACAAGAAACTCTGATTAATGATTTAGTAAGTAATATTGCTCAGTTGAAAGTGGTATTCACTATTAGCTAATCAGTAACTGCGATTTTTTGCATATATCCCGGAGAACTAGAGCTACTATACAGGTTCATAATTATTGTGAATTATGCATAATGTATAATTAATTCTAAAGTGAAGATCATGGTAACCCACTAGTAATGACTCAAGTATTACCAAATCCTTCTAAAGGAACTACTAATCATTTGGATCAATATTCTAAAGTGAAAAGCATGATAACTCCCTAATATTGACTGACGCCACTGTAAGCTTTTGAGATATATGTAAGGTTTTTGATAGTAATGACTCAAGTGTTACTACATCCTTCTGAAGAAACTACTAATTATTTGGAACAGTATTCTAAAGTGAAGATCTCTGTAACCCACTAGTAGTGTTACCAAATCTAGCAAAAGGAATTACAATAACCTCTAAAGCTTACAATGATTTCAGTAATTATTAGAGAGTTATCGTGTTATTCACTTTAGAATACTGATCCAAATAATAAGTAATTCCTTCTGAAGAATTTGGTAATACTTGAGACACTAGTGGGTTACCATGACCTTCATTTTAGAATTAATTATACCTTATGCATTATTCATTTTAATTATGAACCTGTTTACAGTAGTTCTTACTGGTTCTTGGGGAGGTATGGAAAACCTAATTAGTTCCTAATTACCTAACAGTGAACTACCACATTAGATTAAGCACTATAATTCACTATTGCTTACTTGTTAGTAACTAGTAGTTACTAGAGTGCTAATATTGTGTTACAAATGTGTACTTAGCTATTCATTAATGACGGAACAGTATTCTAAAGTTTTACTGAGAACACTAGTGTTATAGGGTCCAGTTTTTATTTTAATAAATAAAAACAAAACAAAACAAGTAAACAGAATAGAAACAGAATAGAGAGTGCTATGTTAGAGGGTCAAGTTTTTTTAATAAATAAAAGAAAACAAGTAGATGAATTAGAAATCAAAAGTATAGAATAGAAAATCAAGTATAGATATATTATTATAGTTATATTTTTATAGCTTGGACTTCCTTGGTGTCTGTTTAGTAAGAGAATGTGGGTCTTTGCCATGCAAAATGCAAAGGAATGTTTGTGGGCAAATATTCAGCATAAAATACAGTTTAGTGCAAACGTCTGTTTTTTGGCTTCAGTTTCATCAGAGTGGGTACGTGAGAGCTGTACAGCATAGTGTTCACATGGGGCATTCATTATCTTAACAAGCACCATATTTGACCCAGGTTGTATGTTTTTCTCTGTATGTCATGTCCTATTACTGACTCAAATGGCCTTAATGTTCTTTTGGTGCAGCCTCTGAAGAAACAGCAGATAAGCAGAAGCAAGTTATGGATTGTATGTGGGCCTACCGTTTCATCTTTTATCAGTTATCTCTTTCATTAGGCAGTGATCATTAATAACATTTTCATTAATTATCACAGATATTTGATATAAATACCCAGATATACACATTTTGTTGTTGTTGTTGTTGTTGAAGAATCTTGTTCCCATTATACATTGACCTTTCTGTTTACAGGTTTTACATTTGACTTCCGAAACCATGGCCAGTACTCTGTGCACCCTGTTAAATCATAGGACACTTATTGTTTACTTTGCTTTATTTGTTACAGTATATAAGAACACAATATGCTTCCTTTTACTTCTGACACAAGACATAGAGAAAAGCAAAACAATGGGGATGAATATTGTGCATGGAGAGTCTCAAGTGATAAGCTGCCTTGTTGGTCTGGTATTGTATGCGGTTTTTGCAGACATGTAATTAGGGTTTCTGAGGTCTGGAGCCAGACAATCCCTGGGACAATGTCTCTGAACAATGTGCAGGCCGGACATGTGAACCCTGCCTCTCCCTGCCTCATCACACACAAGGATGTCCAGTTTAGTGTAATGACATAGAATTAGAAATAGATATTCTAGGTCAACCGCTTGTTGTGACTGCTGGCTGTTTAACCTAGCAACCTGTATCTAAAACCTATGTTAATCTGCTCTAGGGACCTTTTGAAAGCCTTATTGTTTTGTCTCTTTGCTTCTAATGTTATAGGGAGTAACTAGTAATTCAAAGTAGTGACGACACTAACCTACCTACATTTTGCAGTAGCTTGACAATAGCTTTCCAAAAACAGTAGCTTTACTGGTAACAATTGGTACTTTTCCTAATTACTAGCGTGACAAAATGCAACATCATTACATTGCTTTGTACTGCATGCGTAACTTTACAGTGGAGCAAACTGAGGTAATAAACGCGGTTGTACTCTCTCTCATATACGTATGCTTGAAAATTCTGATTCGTTTTAGTCAATCAATTTGATTGAATGGTTCCTTTACAGTAAATGACCCAGTTCAAACAAACAAAAAAATGATTTATTGATTAATTTGAACCTCGGCACAGATGAATCAGCGGCATCAAGTTTTTTTTTTCTAGCAATCTACAAAATAATGTTTATTACAATGATTTTACACAGTGATATAATATTATAGTCAAATGCTGATGTTCATAACTATGCATTAAACTATTTTTAGTTTCATAAATTGGGGTTTTATCTTTATTGGTGGTGAACTTTTAAGTATAAATTGATGGTCAACTGTTGTATGCACCCACTGCCCCCATCTTCAGCATAGTTGGCCACCTTTTTTAGGAGTTTGTAGTGTAGCTTACTTTTTTTCTGAAGGATATCTTGACTGTAATTTAAAGTATGATTTAAAAAAAAATTATGTAATACAAATGAGTATTTATGAAACTAACACACAATGCTGCTTCTCTGACACTATGAGAGCACTTTTCATCACAGTCAGTCAGATGATGACACTTAAAGGGATACTCCACCCCAAAATAATTTTTTTTTGTCATTAATCACTTACCCCCATGTCATTCCAAACCCGTAAAAGTTCCATTCGTCTTTGGAACACAATTTAAGATAAATCTTTGAGATTAAGAAAACCTGGAGGCTTGAGACTGTCCCATAGACTGCCAAGTAAGTAACACTGTCAAGGTCCAGGAAAGGAATGAAAGTCGTCATCAGAATACTCCATCTGCCATCAGACATTCAATCTGGGTTATATGAAGCGACAGAAAGACTTTTTGTAAGCGAAAAAAAAAAACAAAAATAACAACTTTTTTCAATAATTCTTTTGTCAACAGTCTCCTCTGTGTCTCTCCATTTCACCGTATGCTGTGTATGCTCTTCTGTATCATCCGCGCCACAAGGATGCGCTGTTTCTATATGTATTTAGCTTTGATTTGAAATAAAACAGCACATCCTTGTGATATTCTGACCATGACCATCCAAAATATCTTAAATTGTGTTCCAAAGACGAACAGAGCTTTTACGGGTGATTAAGTGATTAATGACAAACTTTTAATTTTGGGGTGGAGTATCCCTTTAAGATGATCAGACGTACATTCCTTGGACAGGTCTTATCGGCATGACTTTCTTCATAAGCACTGTGTTGAAATCTTGATATACTGGTGACCAAACATTGAATCTGCTAATATTAGAAATAATAAATAGTTTGTCAAAAAATGATCTTAGCTTGCACTTAAGGACTTTTAAAGAACTTGATGTTGTACATTGTGATCATGTACACCCATGCTCTTTTATGCCAAACCCTTTTAAAATTACTTTTATTTTGTTGTCATATCTTTGATCATGTTACATGCATTTTTAAAAACTTTCCATGCTGCATGTGAGGCTTCCTTTGTTCATCCTTGTCTCTGTCAACATCTTTTAGTTCTCCAAATGGATCTGACATAAGCATAGAATCACTCAGATTATTGTAATATCATACTTGGGTTCCTGCACTGGAAAGAATGCCTTCATCACTCCTCTGATTTTGAAGTGCAGCTCTGTTTCTGAAACCTTGCAGCGTGTAAGCCCAAACTTCTCTCTAATCAGTAAAAGTAAAATACATATTTGGGAGACACCTACTCGGCCGTAAACAGCCCTGCTTTGCATTAAGGGCTGTTGGTAAAAATGTCATTTTTTTGCGTACTGTTTCTATTGCCTTTAAATCAATTGGTTTTGTCACGTCCTTCAGGGCTCAGTTTTGGTGCAGAGCAGCCTGCTTCAATTAGTCTGATGGAACCCATGTGGCTGCTATCAGTGCTGCCATCTTCTCCCCACGGTCCCAGAGAAGACTGGCTCCTCTCCATAATAAGCAGAGAGCAAACACTCTCTCTCACAGTCTGTAATATCACCCCACACCTCTGGACTACACCTCGAAGCTGACCCACATTAAAGTAAGCCCAAAGGTTCAAAAGCAAAGGGCCCGGGTACTTCCTATGCAAAGCCCTGTAGATATGAATTACTATCTTCCTCAAATGGAATTAAATTTGGACCAGCACTCCTGAAAACTCTTTGAAAGTGACAAGCAGTGCAAAATACGTCTGTGATCTTAAATATTAGCTTGTTTAGGGTTTAATTATGATATAGAGGGGTAGGACTGATTGAATGTTTTAGGAGAAGCTGATTCCTGTGACGAGATTGTGTTGCTATTACAAATGGAGAATGGTTTAGTTTTGTTCAAATGAATGTACACTGTAAAACTTTTTTTGCTTTTTCTAAGTAAATAAAACATAAAAAATATAACTGGAGTATATTTTACAAGAACATAATATTTCAGTCTTTCTGTTTCAAAATTTATTTAAAACCTAAATGTTTTGCTTTTCAATATGGAAATGCTTGTAAATACAGCATAGTCTCATTGTTTTCATGAAAACATGATCCGATAGCATTTACCATCTTAAAAACTTAAATAAATTTTGTCGCCCCACACCATACACAAAACAGAACATATTAAGCACAGCTTACTAAAGTGTAATTATGCTACAATTAAGAGCATTTAAGTGAGGACACACACTGACTCAGACTGTGATAAGGCTTGTTTGATTGGCGTGCCTGGATACACAGAGACCATGTAGCCTGGGGCAAGAGATTGAGACAGGCAGTGAGAGGCAGACGCTCAGTGAGAGTCTGATTGTATGGGTCACGGACACTCCACTGGCCATGCAATCCATTGATCTCCAGGCCCACTGCAGCCGTGGCACCAGTCCAATTAAAGTGTGAAAGCCTGATGGGGGCAAACAGGAGTGCCATCATGAGTGCCATCAGTTTTAAATGAGAAATAGGAGCTAGCTTAAGTACTTTTATGCATTTTCAATGATTTTATGTGTCTGATATCTCTCAGTTTAGATGTCATTACAGATTCAGATCTAAGGAACATTTAAAATGTTGATATGGTCTTCATTTAGTATTCAGCAAATTGCCTCTTCAGTGAAATTTGCTTTTACAATCGAATGTCGCTTTCTCAAAATTTTAAGAATAAAATACGTTTTCTACGCAAACTTAAAAAGAGCCGTTCAAACGTTTTGGGACAGCGCACACATTTCTTTCATAAGGATGAAAGACCAAAATTCATGAAATTTGATCTTTCTGTTGCAGGCACCATTTCATGCTGGAACAGCATGATCTCCACTATAATTCAGAGCCATTGGAATGGATGGGGCTTTGACACGCAAACAAAAAATCTCTCTAAAGTAAATGTTTCTGCTCAAAGCCAACTGTGATTTGGAATCCCATTATCAAAGCCAACTGTGCTCCGGAGCCTGGACAGCTTGGAGAAGCATGTTGTGTTATGTACTCAGAAAAGTCCTCCTCTGCGTGGCCTTTACTCAACTGAGACAACTGCTGCTAATTCACAGTGGGGGAAAAATTGACAATGATATATCTCACCTTATTCAGGCTTCATTTGTAATCCAAATGCACAGTTGCAAGGGACAAAAAGTAATTTTCTTCTGGTGCTTTGGATCAAGTGTAAAGATTTTAGAATGCTGGACTGGCCAAGATCAAATCCAAACGTTCTTGACAGTTTATTTTCATTTTAGGCTGTATCAGTAAATTTACTGCAAGTCTGATGTCAGTCTATCTCAATGATAAGCAGTCATGCTGCCTACCTGGAGATTAGAATGTGTAAGAATTTGACCAAACAAAGACCCACATAACCATAATTTATTTGCTTTTTCTTATACTAAAGCTGAGATAACATTAAGAAAACCCTATGTAAAACTACTTACTTAAGCCTTTTTCTGCTAATATATTCCATAACGTTCATATAACCAAGAGGGAAAAAACACATTTAAACTGTCACAGAACTTTCAGAAATAATGTTTTCCAAGCTTAATTGGAATGTTAGGAAAATATTTGTTGAAGTTAAATGTGTTAGACAGGGTTCCATTCACTATGATTGAATAATTAAAGTGTCTTATGAACACATTTTAAAGACATTTCTGACCTTATCAAATTTTACATTCAATTAATTCACATACATATTTAAACCAACTTTTACATTCAAATAATTACCTATGTAGTTCAAATTTTATTTGCAGTTAATTCATTAATGTATGTAGATGTAGTTACTCATTATAAGAATGGCCAAACTTCCCTTTAGTAACATTTAAAGATCATTATACTAACAATGTATGAATGTTTCATGCCAGCGTTTTGAGAATGTTTATCCTGATAAGGTTGAAAGTTCAATTGCTTGATCTTTAGCTGAAATTTCCATGAGAACATTTCCTGTTAGGTAGGACCACAAAATCGATGAAACTATGGAAGATTTGATGATTGTTTGGTTAACATATTTGTTGTAAATCATTCAAGCACTTTGTAGTAGTCATTTAAGCGAAACTACATGATTCCACATCAAATATTGTTTGGGACATTAAAAGGGTTAATTGATTCTGTCAGCTGTAGTAAGATTCTATAATCCAACAACCTTTTATCTGTTGATTAACGTCTTTAGCACCTATTGTGAAAACAACATTGTTGTTTTTTCTGAGCTGTTTTTTCTGTTATTTTCTTTGGATGAACCTACAAACACATGATTACATTACATTCTGCTCTTGCATTCTGTAAAAACTTTGCATAAATGTGATAAATTGATTCAAACAATGTCCTGAACTCTGCATTAATTTTCTCCCCTTTTTCCTCCCTGAAAAGTGCAGTTCCTCCCCTGCAACACAAAGCTACTGTAATACTCAGTAGGGTTATCTGTCAGTCCCCCCCCACTCCCCCCATAAATGCAGTTCTGCGGCCTGACTCTCTTTAACCCAGCTGATAACGCTTTGGCCTCCTCATAAAGAACAGGTCTCTTTTAAGTGATCCATTAACGTCCTGTCCCCAAGAATCTGCCTCAGTCTACTGAAACAAACCAGGAAACCTTGAAGGAAAACAGGATGACAGACAAGCTCCAAGATCAAAGACCCCCTCCGATTCCCTCCGCTCGTTCCCCAGACATCTCCAGGCCTCCTCCCTAATGTTTTCAATTAGGGCCTCTGAGAATGTTTCAAATCGTAACGTTATCAATTAGTCAGCAATCCCTATGTTTGGTTCTAATGGCCTCAAGTTTACAGTTAAGATTTAGTGCCTAAGATGGAGATATCAGTACAGGAAAGAAACGTTTTCATGTAGGGGAATTTACGACTGTCTGCTTTCCAGAGTTACATTCTCCACAGAGCTTATGGGTCTGTAGTGTCCAATCCATTCTGGCTCCTTTGAATAACCCATAATGATTTAAAATAGTGCTGCGATTTTGTCAGGGACAGGTCATAGACTTCGCTATTGTGTTTCTAGAACTTGACAAAAAAATATATCAACTACAAAAATTTAGGTGCTTGTGTGATTTAGTGCTCCCAATAAAGAAAATTTGCTGAAAATTTACTCACCCCATTTACTCACCCTCAGTTTGTTTCTTCATCAGAACAGATTTGGTGAAATGTAGCTTTACGTCACTTATTCACCAATGGACCCTCTGCAGTGAATGGGTGCCGTCAGAATGAGAGTCCAAACAGCTGATAAAAACACCACAATAATACACAAGTAATCCACGACTCCAGTCAATTTAATAATATTTTGTGAAATGAAAAGCGGTATGTTTGTAACAAATAAATCCATCAAGATATTTTTAACTTCAGATCATTGCTTCTGCCTAAAAAATGAGTATTCTATCCATAACATTGATTTCTAAATTTTAAATATTTAGATTTTTTAATTTGATAAATGTTCAGCGAATTTAAATTTTTTTGAACTATTCCTTCAACCTAAAAAACTGCTTCATGTGGTAAATTATTTTGACTATTTTGCCTTGATTTTTATTTAAGTCAAAATATCAGTGAATCAGCTTACATTAGGTTACACCAGCAAAACTGAATTTAAGAAATAGATTAGGTAGAAATGGCTTCTTATGGTAATATTTGCAGGTTTACACACTTCTTTTGGTGTGTAAAAAGATATCCTTGCAAACTCAAGTAGACCCTTTAATTGAGAAATTTCGAAAATGAAAGATCAAAAACTAAATGTGGATTTAATTTTTTTTTTTTTCTTACAGTATTTAACTCTAGACCCTTTATTTGAGAAAACTGGAGAAATTGAAAGATCAAACCCAAAATGTGCATTTCAATGATTTGAATTTACTGTATTTCTGCAATAGTGCTAAAGTATTGTATTTCATCCAATATTAGATCAATGTTTACATTGTGTATTAACCCCAGTGGGCTTCAGGGGGTCCTGCTTTACCCGTTCATTAATTTCTGTGTATTGCTCAGTGACGGCACTCTGGACCTGACTGCATTAGAGAGGTCAGGAGGCTCCAGCTGGCAGGCAGGGGCCACAGTGGGACCTGGAGACGGGTATTTCAGATGCCAGCATGGGGGAGACACTTTCACCTGACTGAGCGCTGGCCATGTGTTCCACCCCATGCTGGCTCTGTCCTCACAGTTACGTTCTGTGAAAAGGATTGAGATGCACAGAGTGGCCATTCTTTCTGAATTATTGCTGTTGTTCACTGTAAAAGTGAAAAACTTTCACAGAAGCTATTTCTACCTGATCTTACCCTTAAAAACAACTTCCACTTCATGGTTTAAGCCAAATGAGATAATAATTTTGTCATGAATGAAGCCAGTTAATTTAGATGTTACCACATGACAAAACATTTTTATAGTTTTAATTCATTCTCAAACAAATTTAATGTGAGCCAAAGACTATTTAATTTTAAGTCACTCTGAAGAGTTACGTTAATGAAATGTATGTTAGAGGCCATAACCTTGACAGAATGCTTTATCACCATTTAGATTAGACAAAGAGTAATTACTTCAATTTAGCAATTAATTTGACATCATTAATAGTACATTAATTCCTGAAAGCATACTGTTAAAAAAAATCACCTGTGTGTTCTAACACCCATTTTTTTTTTAACAAACATCCCACAGATTTCCTAGTTCAGTTGAAAAGATCAGGAGTTTACATGTAAACAAAAGAGCAGCCAAAGGACAAAAAAGGATACACATAAAACTTGCTCTAATGTGTGTCATTCGATTCCTGGAAAACTCCAGTTAATCACCTATCAAGAAAATGATGAAAAATGGTGTTCCCAAAAGTTGTGGATTTCTTCCAGCCAAAAAGACATAGTTTGAATAAATCAGTAAGAGATTACAGCTGCAGAGTACAGTTCACATTCCCCTATTTCAGGGACAAGATGTGTGATAATTGTAGCCACAGATCACTTCTTCTACAGCGTCTGGGAATTATGGGTGGAGTATGTCAGGAACTATGGCTTTTTTAAAGGTGGTGTTAACTGTCTTGAGAAAAGTAGGACACAATCACTCTTTTTTTTCCATACTGCAATATTAATTCAGATGAATTATGGAACACCCTAACTTACTTATACTTTAATATACCATGGGGCAAAACATAATGAAAACATTTTCAGGTCCTTCAGACATAAATGTAGTATGAAGCTTACTTTTATTATCTGATTTCATTAGATTGATTGCAATAGCAAAGTATATTTAACAAGCAGTTTCATATTCGATATCAATTAGGTACATGTCAGTTCTGAATTGAGTAATTACCTTAAAAAAACTAATTCTTCCCTCTTTAGCCACCAAATGAGGAGTGCCAAGCCTGCCAGCTGTTATTCTCCTGCCAAAGTACAAAGAACCAAATGCTTAATGGGCCATTTTAGGCCTCCTGAAGTTGTGTCTGTCATCCTCTTAAACAAAACATTATTTACTGGGTCTTTATGAGCTCATTTTAAAGTGATTTGTAGTGTGCTTGTTTATACATCGTATTTTGTACATGAAAATATTACTTATTTAGAAGAAAATATTACATATAAATTTGAGATAAGAAAATCTGATGTACTATGCTACAATTTCAGTTATTTACTATGTCAGAAAAAGACCAACCTCTATAAAATAACCATTTTAATGGTTAGAGCAACTGTGAAGTGTCTGTGTCTTGTTACTCATTGCTTTTCCTCTTCCATGTGTGGTGTAATTTTGTTTTAAGTTTTTAAAGATTCACTGTCACTCTCCCTGTGAAACAGCTGGTAGAGTGTTATGGCTCTGTGGCACAGGTTTGTGTCCCATTAGAGGTTATAGGGCTCTATGACTGTGTAAAACCATAAAACAGGTCACAGCTGAATGTATGAGTGTCCATTTTCACATTAGAGTAAGAGTGAACACATGTCCCGTTGTGCTGCCGCGGAGTTGGGTTTCATTTTCAAGGGCCTTCAGTACACAGCGATCGAGACTCGCTGTAGATGGCAGAACTACCGCTGACCTCAAAGGTTTAGCCTGGCCAGCTCTCATGACTGTTTATTAAAACTGCATGATTCACGCTCTGCCAAAGAGACTTTTTTCCTTGCTGAGAGAGTCTCGTTTATTATTATCAGGGCGGCCCAGTGTTGCTAAGGAGAGCAGGGGCTGATAGCCTGACATCAGCTTCTTCCAGCCTCACGGAGGTAATTGTTGTTTGACTTTTTCCAATACACGAGTGCATCATTTCACACGCAGATGTAACAACTAATGCTCTAAGTGCTGGCACAATAATAATGTAATTCAAAAAAGGAAAAAAAAAAGTGGTTTTATGAAAAAATAGCATTTGCAGAGTGGAAAATGTGTTTAAATAAAAAGTACAGATCACAGTAAATAGCTATTAAATGGATTTAAGCGTTACCATATGTTTATGCATGTGTTTGTGGCAGGGAAGGTGTGTTTGTATGTGTGTGTGTGTGTGTGTGTGTGAGTGCGTCTGTGTGTTTGTGAACTACAATAAATGTATAATTAGGCATTTTAAAAGAGCCTAATTAAGGGGACGTTAAAATGCAGGGCAGCCCGCATGGCTGTATTTTATTCATGTACTGAGCTTTCAACAGTTACTGTCCAGCTTCACACCACCAGCTACATTATTGCCTTTATTTTGTCAGTTTGTCCTCTTAAATATCTTTTAATATACACTTTTTAAATACATTTATCACAAAAGTACATTGAAGCAGTGCTATCAGCTGTATGTTAAAAGAGTTCACCCCAAAATTTTGTCATCATTTACTCACCCTCATGTCAATCCCAGCCTGTATGCACTCTTAAAAATAGAGGTTCTTTAATGACATTGATTTTTCCATGAAAAAAAACTTTCCATTGAACAAAAGGTGCTTTATAGTGAAAAAGGTTCTTCATATGATTACAATATTCTTCATAATAAGATTTTTCTAAGAAATGTTCACAGAAAGGTACTTTTTGGACCCCAAAATGGTTTTTCTATTGAAACCTTTATTTTTAAGACTATGCATTTCTTTCTTCTGCAGAGCACAAAAGTAATTCTGTAATTCTGTTTAATTTGGGAGAACCATCCCTTCAAGAGACACAGGGTACTGGATTTGATGACTGATGCAATGTCGTCATTTACAGAACTGGACCCAAAATCTAGAGAAGATTATGCAGAAAGCATATCATTTAGCCATTGCTTTTGAAAAACATAAGTACTTTAATACAGCCATCACCACCGGTGCCAAAATGACTTCCATGAGTGGTTTGTTTCATGTTAACATTTGCAATAAAAATCTGCAAAGCAATCATAAATCAAGTATCTGTCAGCAGATCAGTGGTCTCATGGTGAATATGAGGGTTGAAGTGTGGTTGAAAGTGTGCTGCCTGTGAGGGGGAAGCCACAGTCTGCCCATGACTGTGCCAAGCAGCTCCAGACACACACACACACACACACTCACACACACACTCATATGGCTTATATCTGCATTGGTGTGAAGCTCTGGAGAAAGATAGAAGCCTCAAACCTCAAGTGTGATGAATTCTGGGCACTGTGATTAAGCATGAATGCTGTTCAGAACAATCAGAATACCAGGCTCTGAATAATTGCTATTTATTATTGTTATGGTTGTTATTATTATTACTGGATACTTATTTTTAAAATTCAAAATAACTAAATAAATTCTGAATGTTTTAGCTGCCATTACTCCAGTTTTCAGTGTCACATGATCCTTCTGAAATTATTGTAATATGCTGATTTGTTGTGCTGCTTATTATTAGTTTTTTCTTCAGGATTCTTTTATGAATAGAAAGTTAAACATAACAGCATTTATATGAAAGAGAATTGTTTTGTAACATGTCTTTACTATCACTTTTGATCAATTTAATGCATTCTTGCTGAATAAAATATTTGATACATTAAAAAAAAATATATATATATATACATAATATAAATAAATATATATATATATATATATATATATATATATATATATTTATGATATATATATGCTCTAGCTTTACCAATCTAACTTATAGTAGAAACTTGCCATTGTTTACTGCAAATATTGGAGGTTCTCATGATAAATTGCTTCCATATTTGTAATCTGATTTAAATAAAAGCACCTTCTAAATGAGTAAATGTAAATGTACACTAGACGTACTGCAAGAGCCATGAAAACATTGACAGTATGACCTGTCTCAGTAACTTCCCTCATTGCTTAAAGTCATATCGTATTCTAGTCCTAGGCAGCTTAATGTCCATTTAGTACACAAATGGGTACCAAGCTGGGTATTAGTGTTAGAGATGGCCTTTATATTAAATAGGACTTTTGTGCCATTTCTTTGACTGCAGTCTGAGCTGTTAAGTGACAAGAGAGATTATCTCAGTCCACAATAGAGCCAATCATTTCCCCTAAGTATAGGGCCTAAACTCCCCTGAAAAGCATAAAGGCCCTCACATTTAAAGAGCCAGCAGAGGGAAGATCCCATTCATGACTTAATAGCCAAATGAAAGTTCCTAATTCAGCAGTTAGGACTGTGGCGAGAGCTCAGCCACAACATGTCAGTGCTGGGCTCTGGGACTGAGCTGGCTTTGTTGGCCAGTAACAGTAATGGAGGGGGGTCTGAACGAGGCCTCATAATAACTTCCCGTCTTACAACTCCAAGGCTTTCCCACGTACGAGAAAGCTGGGGGACAATGCTCCCCACACTGTTCTCTCTGGTTCCTCTCTCTCCCCCGAGAAGAACAGGCTCCGAACGCCCCCCCTCAGCCACCCGCCCCTCTCCGCTGCCACTGAGCTTCACTCCAAGCTCATCGCCGGGTCAAGGGAGCATTTAGTTCCATGATGATGGAGCGTATAACAAGGCTCCATACAGCAGTCAGCTGATGGCTGTCATCACTGTGGGCTTGTGTGTGTCCCTGACTGTCCTCTCTTCTCTTAATTACCCATCCTCACTCTCACAGTGAGGTCCCCTCACAAATTACACCATATTGTTGGAGGAAGATTGGCCTGTCATTACGGAGAAGGGGAGCATTTCAGCATCGCCATAATGGCCCCGATGCCCGGCAGCGGCTGTACGTAGCACACCCTCAAAACCACCACCCCCCAATTGCCCTGCCTCGCTGGCCATTACGGCTGGTGCCAGGTGACTCTGTGACCCAGACGGCTTTCTGCCATGTCAGCAATTCAAATGCACGGCGCCACAGTGTGGGGCTCGCTCTTCTTCTCAGACAATGAGCAGATTCGAGTTCCCCTAAAGATGAGCTAGGGCCTCTGATAATACAACTCCTCCACTTTCGCTTTTTTCCCACTGCCCCTGTGGAGCTCAAAGCAGATGAGATCCAAAATAATATATGGGCCTGTTGTCTCGCTTGAACCGATATCTGTCTATTCTAAACAAAAATGGATGGATATTACTTTGCTTTGCAAAGGAATGTTAGTAAAATACCTGTTGAGTTTAAGTTTACAACCAACAATACTGGTGTAAGCAGTGTTGGGGAAGCAACTTTAAAACTTGTCATTTCAAGTAGCCTAGTCAATCTATAGCCTAGTCAAGCCAAAGTAGTTAGCTACACTAAGCTACAAACAAACAAAACAGTAGTTAACTACACTGAAGTTACTGAAAATGGCAATATTTTTCTATCCACCTTATTTTTCAAGAGGAAGTAAGATGTTTTCTGTGAATGTGAGAGACTTCCGTTTCATTAGCCGCTAAAGGAAGAGAAGAATATCAAAATGCAGTAAACGCTAAAACTTTTTGCACTACAAACCAGTATTTTTATAATTAAGACAATACATTAAAATAATATGGTTACAAAAAAAAAAACAGTTTGCAGTTTCAAGCAGCAAAATGGGCAGTTTTGTACAGCTAAAAATAACTGAATATAGCTAAAAATAACTGAATATACCTCTACACATTAAATTTATATAGCCCCAGCCATTCTAATGTGAAAAATAAGGTGGATAAATACTTCCAGTAATTATAATTCTGTCCAGTAATTTATAATTTAATCAGAGCCGTATTAAGCACAAAAGCAATGAATGGTTTTAAGTGAATGAAGTATCTAAAAATACTGACAGTATGAAACTTAATATAATAGGCCTACAACACTCTAACCGAGAAGTAAAACAAATAAAGGGACGCTGAATCATTTTTGATGTGTTCATCGCTTAGGCTATAGGCCTATGAACCGTGCGAGTGAGCAGATTCACAAGATAAATTGACTTCTTAATGTTACATAACATAAAGAGAACCGGTTGGGATGCACCGATTTGCTAAATGACTCAGACGTTTCAGCTCGACATTTGAGAGGGAGAAAGGAAAAAGACGACCGTCGAGTAGGCGCCTTCCCTCAGCCTGCCATTAAAAACCGATGTGGCGTTTGGTCGCTGCTAACGTTAGTCGCTGGAAAAAGCAGGTTGTTTGTTGAAAACTTGTGAAGTTCACACACTGTATGTTTTAAAATGAAAATATAATGTGACTTTATTGCAGAGACACTGCAACCCATTCATCATAAGAACGGTTTATATTGTTGACAGTCAGTCATGGAGGTCGAGTCGCTCGTGATTTCTGCACTTTTAAGATGCAGTTTAAACTATCTCATATGTATTTATTACATGGTTGAAAGGTTTCAAATTATGCTAATCACTGCTTATTGACTTAATTGAGAAGGTATTTTCCTCTATGTGGAAATTAAATTTGAGGATTACAGTAAAAGAAACTGGAAGAGTCATCATAATGACTCTGGCATATGCATAATAAAGTTAACTGAAAATTAGTCAAGATAACAAGCAATGATTAGTCATAATTTATAATCAAATAAAACCAATAAAACAAGAATAGCTTTCATTTTTTTTTAAAACATGTCAGCAACACCCCAGCTGGCAATTTCAGCTGTAAGTGAAAAATTTAAAATTTAATTTGTTTTATAAAGATATAGACTACTACTAAGAGTATCTACTTCTGCTTTCTGTTATTTTCTATTCATGAATAATATTTCGAAAAGAGATAATATTAATTACATTTTCTATTAAGATCATGTAAAAAAAAAAAAAAATTACACAACTCCTTTTCCACAGGCCCATATAGCATAAAGACATTAAAAGGTGTTGTTGCAATAAATTGAGATAGCCTTCTATCACATGAGACGTATCTAGCAAATGACAGTTGTGTGTAAAAAACAAACACATTGTAAATGATAATTGTATGGCCCTAAGGTCCATGACACAAACATTACACTGATTTCCTCACTATTACCAGACAGTCTGCCAAATGAGTTATTTCTAATTGCTCACATATGCCTAGCAAATGTGGAAAAATACTGCGGCCTTGGCTGACACTGAAGACAGTTATCAGTTTACCACAGAACAAAGCATGCATTTCCATTGCATTCTTTAACTTGGTTGTAAAGAAAATACAACACCCAGATAGTATGTGGATGGCCATGACTGTAACCTCCCAGCATTTCTGTATGGAGTATATTCATAACCACATGGCTATGTAAAGCAACCAGCCAAGGCTGGGAATAATGACACTTTTTGAATTAATCAGATCCTCTACAGTACTTATGACCAAATAAAAATGACAAAATATTTAGTGTTTGGAGAAGCTACTTTAAAACTTTTCTATAGCCTAAATAATCCCAATAATTATAAATCTGTCCAATAATTTATAATATATAATATATTATATATATTATAATATATTTTTAAATTTTATATATTAATATATGTAATTTAAAAAAATTTGACTATTTTTTCTGGCACAAAAAACAAGGAGTGGTTTTAAATGAATGAAAAACCAAAAAAGGGCTTATAGTATTAAACTTAAACAGGTACATTTATACTAAATAATACAACACCCTTATCAAGAAGAAAAACAAGCACACGGACGCTGAATCATTTTTGATCTGCTCATTGATGAGCCAGGCGAGTGAGCCGATTTACTATGAATGAATCGGACTTCTTAATGTCACATACAGTATATGAGAGGACCCCTTGGGATGAACTGATTTGCTAAATGACTCACCCTTTTCAGGGCAACATGTGAGAGAGAGAAAATGAGGAAATGCCTTTATGGAAAAAGACGCCGTCGAAGTGAGCGCATTTGATTACTCTTTAGCCCCACACTAAAAACAGTGGCTATGGCTTAAAACTATGCACCGATCGACCGGCCAGGGACCGGAATTAGCCGATTTTCCTCGTGATCGGCCCGGACCGGTCCCAGTAGCTCCTCACTGCGGGGGGGGGGGGCATGGTTGGAACCACATCCAGGGGGTGGAGATTGGTAGGTTCAGGGGTGGAGTCTGCCGATTCCGAGTCGGTCCGTTTTGACGTTTCCATCCGCATGTGTTTTGCGCGAGAAATGATTCTGTCTTTAATTGCATTCAGTGTAAACCCGACTGATAATGTATTTATGTCGTGCGTGCCAGATATGGCTCGTGCAGCCTGAGTGAGAGAGAGAGAAATCAAAACAAATGAGCGCAACAGCACACACAAAGTACAGATGCATACTGTAGAAAGAAATATATTTATAAAATATGATTAAGGTAAGCAACATTACACGACCAAGATGTTTCCATATCAATATCAACACAATTGTAATGTGACACTGATTTTATACAATAAAAGTTCAATAAACAAGAAATTAAAATTATGGACTTAAAGACACAATATGGACTGTTTTTGCTCAATTTTGCTGACGAAAATCATCCCAATCAAAGCCACAGCAGCAGGCCTGGTTCTACAGGGGTGCTAGGTGCTAAGCACCCTCAAACTAAATCAAAAGCACTCTCAGTAAAAGCTGTATTAATGTGGAACTTTTGGCCAAATCCCATGGGGTTTATGAAATCCTTGGTTCATAACCACTCCTCTAACCCCAGCTGGCCCGCTTTGGCCATAGGTTTTCGTCGGGCCAAAAAACACCCTGGCCGTTGGCCCCATAGACAGTAAAAGAAATGGACACCGCGACCCCATTGGAACTCAATTGACAAGTGAAGCCCGTTTTTAGCGATTTTTAAGGCTGACGGCCGCAGACTCAAACTAAGCTTGATTACGCCATGTCTGACAGATGTAAACCTTCTAGTAGCTGTGGCGGCCAAATCGTTAATCTTGCAGAGACAGCGAGCTTGAGGCTGGGAGTTCTTAGATTTGTGCTGTGGTGAGCAGGAGTTAAGTAAGTATTCTGATTAATTATTTTTGTATAGTTATTTTAAAATGTAACGCCAGTACGCCATATCTCTTGACGTCCTCCCGATTGCCCGAGCTTCTCCTCCTGTCTGTACGGTAATTTCTTTACTAGGCACGAGAGTCGAGTGGTTTATGACGCAATCGTGCCTCTACTTTTTAACCGGAAGTAACATAGAAGGTAATGGAGCCCTGTATACATTGCGTGTATCTTTAGGCAAATGGAGTCTTTTAAACGCCTCAGATATGTAAAGTTATTCGCTGTCAAAGTGACGCAAAAATGAAATGAATGGAGTCAATGGGGATGCTAACGCAAGTGAAGTCTGCTACAAGATGGGCGGCACGTAACTTCCGCTCGACTTTCCTTGCCCCCTGGTTGGCCCCGAGGAAGCCCAGTGAGGCACGAAAGCCCGCGGAAGTGACATGTCCGTGCTTAACTAACTGGCACGCACTAGTACGCTCGCTTTTGGCCCGACAGTGGAAACGCGGCTAGTGGTTCTGAACTTGCTCAGCCAGCTGTGTGTCATCGTCTTACCCAAACATTGGAGTGTCCGTGCTTAACTAAACTAGCCATAAGGCAGAGGCGGCATCTATGCAGGTGAACCGAACGATGGTGTAATGATTCAGTTCGACTCCCAAGACAAGACGATGCTCACCCGACTGGCCAATAGGAACGTGGCCCCGCGAGAGAGCAAGAAATTGCATCGAGAGCAAAGAAAAGCGTTTCGAGAGAAACACTTTTTTTTTTTTTTTTTTTAGAGAGAAAATGTTTTCACACTGATAGCAAAAAATATATATTTGAGAGTTTTTTTTTTAAGTATTTTGAGAGAGATTTTTTTTCTCAGAAATAATTGTAAAAATTTCAAATTTATATTTTTTTATGTTCTATGAGAAAATACTTTTTCTCAAAACTTTTTTTAGTCTCAAATATTATTATTTTTTGCTATTGGTATGAAAACCTTTTCTCTCAAATATTCTTTTTTCTCTCATGAAATGCTTTTTTTGCTATCAGTGTCATAACTTTTTCTTTCAAACTTTTTTTTTTCTCTCAGATCTTTTATTTTCTCGCATGTAATAAAGACACAATTCTAGCTCCATAGTTGTGGTCTTCATCCCCAGTCGATGCAATCCGACGGGACTCAGGTAGAAATCATGTTCATGGATGACCTAATGATTTATTAACGTAGTAGAATGAAGCAGGGTGAGGCTGACTTAAAAGAAACCAGAGCATCTATTATTATTTAAAACTCAACTAGTGTTTTTACATATTTTGCCTTTAAGTTAGAATCCACTCGCCGCTAAAATCGCCAGAGTTTTTGTTCTTTCTGATATTGTTCACAACAAAAAACATCATAATAAAACAACTTGTTGAATAACAACATTATAAAAAATAACATATTATTGTGTTCAGCACGAATCATCTTATTATAACAACTTGTTGATGAACAACTTTATTGATAATAACATGTCTTTGTGAGATTGCGATGAGAGCCGATTATCATAGCCTACGCAATATACGCAAACTGCGTAGGTCCCCCAAAACAACAGGGGGTCCCCTTGCTCTCAAAGATGATTTAATTTTAGTTTCGTTTTTGAATTTGGGCAGCGGTTATGAAAACATGAATGATAATTTCTTTTAATGCGGTGGGCTGTCGCCCTTTCTACGTAAAAATCAGTCAAATCGTGTAATGTGAATGTCGTAAAGTCTTGCTCGAGACTAAAAAAAGAGTAGGCCTAAGCGTACAGATTCGCGGAAGACACACTGTTTCTCAAGTGCTTTCCGCGAGCGAGATTCGAGACGGAGTCAGACAACTCATACCTCACTCCACTGACCCAACAGTCTGTGTAAATATATCTAATGCCACTCCAGATGCAGCTTCTGTGTTTCCTGCAGTGAAAAAAGATGGAGATAATGATTTCATTTGAATGGTAACAACACTACAGTTTCTAATTATTCTAACTGAATTAATTGAAACAATGTAAAAATTTGATGTGAAAAATGAAACATTTAATAAGGTTTGGGGGAAAAAAGACCATTCATAAGCATAGTGGGAAATGACATATGTTTTGTTATAAACTCATTTCTACCTCTTTGCAGTCACAGAGCACTTTATGAGTTATTTTATTGAGAGAACATCTGTAACTTAGTCCAGATTAGGGGAATTGTAATTTTTAATAATTCCTTTTATAATGCAAAAAAATTTTTACATTGAAATTTGCATAGATTTTTGTTTGTATTTGCTGTCAATTATAGTTCTTAAAGAGAAAATCAGAATTGGCAAAAATCGTTATCGGCAGGTCACACTAACAAAAAAAATTGGAAATCTGAATCGGCCAAGAAAATTGCAATCTGTGAATCTCTACTAAAAACGGTGTCATTGAAAAAATAGCTCCTTTACAGTACTTATGACCCAATAAAAATTACAAAATGTTTTCAAAACAAGACTCCAACAAACATTTAGTTAAGCAGATCAGTGTATAAGTAAGGTCTGTAATGCTATCGATGGAACTTATTCAAAGTAATCTTAACTGTGTGAAGAACAGGGTCAACTCTATCAATAAATGAATGAATGAATGAATATCTCTCATTTGGTATTTGTCACAATTGGAAACCTGAGGTGGAGACCACAGAGGCTAAACAACTCGTCCAACTGTGGCCACATCCTTGAGAGAATGCATATTTTAGAGTGCTTTCACACATGATTCATTTCAGGGGTCTGAGAGCTGTTTACATGAATTTTGACAAACTTGTGAAAAAAATTTAAAAGAACATCTCCCCCAGAAATGAAAATTAGATGAAAATTTACTCACCCAAGATGTAGGTGAGTTTGTTTCTTATTGGGAACAGATGGATCCTCTGCAGTGAATGGGTGCTGTCAGAATGAGAGTCCAAACAGTTGATAAAAACATCACAATAATCCATAAGTAATCCACCCAACTCTAGTCCACCAATTAACGTCTTGTGAAGCTGTGTGTTTGTAATAAACAAATTAGTTGTAACTCTCATTCGATGGCACCCATTTACTGCGGAGTAATATAGTGCTAAATTTCTCCAAATCTGTTTTTGAAGAAAAAACAAACTCATCTACATTACATCATGGATGGCCTGAATGTGAGTAAATTTTCAGCAATTTTCACAGTTTGAAGGAGTCTGAGTGTGCTTCTTTTAAGCAGGACTGACATATTTACATATTGCATGTTTTTTAAATCTCCTTTCAGCTGTGAGAAAAATTTAGTGAACACATAGTGTAAATTCAGGGAAATTGGGACACTTTTTACCATTGAGATGACTGGGAAAGAATGGCTCTTTTCAGAAAGTATGGATGACAGTGATAGGAGAGCATCAGAAAATGAGGTTGTAGTAATGAAATAAGTTGTTCAGTGAGAATAGAAGCAATGAGGGTGAGGGCAGTGACTAGGAATACCGTATAAGTCATACAGGTTGCTGTGGAAATCAGGCATTTGGGTACATTATCCTATGCCAGTTTGAAAGATGCAATCCATACAATAACAGTAGATCAGGAAAGATGCCAGTGTCTATTGACATTACTATATTTATGAGCAGGGATGCTCCAATGAGCAAGGATGCTCTAAGTGAGTTTCACTTGTGCCACAATAATTGATTTGGAATTCCAAGATGAAACACAATGCTAAAGTAGTACAATGCTAAATGTCACGTTTTAGACATTTTCAAATGTGAGTTCCAAATCAAATATAGCAGCACAATAAGACCTTTTCACATCACTTCAGATAAAGAAAATGCATTTGATTGTGTTTGAAGTTTCAGGCTAACCAAAAAAAATAAACCCAAACTAAATAGATAACATCAATAAAAAACATAACAACAAAAAAAAAAAACAAAAAACATAATATAAAAAAAGATTATACCACATTTATGTAAAATGTATTTTTTTTTTTTTTCAAGCTGTGAATTCACAATTCCCATAGAGGGTTGAATTAACCTATTCAAGGACCCATTTGTTACTTTGTTGACAGTTTATCAGTCATCTTATGCAGTGTATCAACCTTCATTTCCATTAAATGTGTGAATAATCAGTTTAAGAAAAAGTGACCTTTATGCAGGCCATGTGATTAAGTCTACATCACATGGTATGTGTACTTTTATGAGAAAATTACAAATCAATTCAGTTGAAGAAACACATGGTTGTTCAATTTGGCCTTTAGGATATATGTACACACATGCTGTATTTCATGCAACATTGAGCCATTTGCAGTGTTAATTAAAGAAGAATAAGCTTATTAATGCTGCTGAAACAAATCAAAGCATTTTTTTCTGTTTCAGTTATGCCCTACGTGGACCATGAACTCCACATGTGTAGAATTTGTGAAATGTTTACTGTGAAGGACCGTTGCAGTCCCTAAATAGATTCAAAAATGTATAACTACTCCTTTGAGCCAAATTAATGCATATAAATATATCAATTTCAATATGGGACCACAGTCAAATTGTCGTTTTGGTGGTTTTCCCCCCATATAATTTAAATTGCTGCAAGCTGCAGCACTTGGAAAATGGTCGAGCCCACAATGCAGTTTTCTGTGCATAAATCACACCATAATACTGCCTTTAAATAGTTACAGACAGATAATTTATTCTTGGCACACACTGGACTCAATACCTATGCCAGTGTGAGTGTGTCATGCTTCGTTGCCAGCAGTCATTATTTGCTGACAGCTCACGAGTCACTTTACTCTTTATTGTTCCTTTTCATGATTTTAAAACACTAAATTTACACCACTCTCACAGCATGGTGATTATTTTCAAGAAAACACGGCAGGTGAAGATACCGTTAAATATGTTTGGAAAAAAGCACTATGGTTATGACAAAATCACTACTGTTTTTTGTAACTCTGAAATGTTTAATCAACAATCATGTTTCCACAGGACTGTGTGACCATTTTTCAAAGCAGATGCAGATACGACAGAATCCAAATGAATCACTCTGTTCTGATCGGCAGCTCAACTTCATTTAGTTAGTTTTTAGTAAGTATAAACATGCTACAACTAATTCATCACAACAGCTTGATTGTAACACAGCAGTTTTCCTCTAATTGTGGCTATTTGTTTAAATTTCACCCTGTGTGATTTATGCAATGCTCAGGCTGGCTCGGAGTATTCTGATAATTACTCTAACATAACAGAAATCAAAATCCAACTGCGATTCTGTGATTCACCAGAAATGGCCTTATCCAAACTGAGCTGGCACTCATTTTCTCCACGGTTTAAATGAAAGAACGAATGGTTTAGATTAAAGCATTGTGCCCCAGCTCCGAACGCTAATGAAAACCAACTCTGCTCTTTTATAATTCATTTGTACCATTAGCATATTAGCTTCAGCATAATGACAGGATGTCATTAAAGGATTTGGTCTATGACTAATGACAATATTTGTGCTCTGAAGTAGGTCAAACAAAGTAGCCAATTACTGTTCTTCCCAATACAATGATGAAAGCTAGAGATTATGCTTAGTTTTGGATAAATTGTTTACTAATAAATATAAAGGTTTTTTTTTTGAGTCCCTCTTCCAAACAATGAAACAAACAGATTTAGCTAATTTAATGGTTTTTAAATCCATTTAATGACGATATTGTGATTATGAAAAGGTACGGTACTCAAATTTTCCACCCTGGAAAAAAACGAGTTTGTAATTTTATGCACATAATTCTTTCAATGTATTCATAAGGCCATTATATACATACAGTAAAAATGTATATTAAAAAAATTGACATATTTGTTCATTTTTTAACTTTGTATGGATATTGTTTTTGGATACAGTTTTTCTTTATATCAGTTTCATCATGTGTCTCTTCAAGCAGTCAGTACTTTGATCTGCCATATAAATGTTTAGTTTATGTTCTAATGAAAAGTGTTTTCTCTCTCTCTCTCTCTCTCTCTCTCTCTCTCTCTCTTCAGGTTTCAATATGAATATCACAGCATGGTTGGAGTGCTTCATTTTTGAGCAAATTCTGCCACCCATTTTTGCAATGCAAGTAGATGTACATGTCCTCTGGGTGGCAGCATGTTTAGAACGTGGAGTCTCCCAAGCCTCCAAGGGAAAACTGACACACATGGATCCAATATAGGCAAACCTTAGTAGAAGTAGACGACATGGAGCCATCCTTCGTTCAGAGGAGGAAGTTAGTGGTGTTCATGTCTGCTACTGTTTTTCATTTGCAGTCACAAAACTTCTGAACGACTTCCAATCAACTTCCCCCTTCACAAATGCAAAGGTGTACCTCCAGCCAATGTGATTTGTAAAGATTGTCAGATTGTAACTGATGTCTGATTATACAAAGCTATTACTCTTTCATTTTGTCTTTCAGAATTAGAGATATTACTTATTTTGCCTTCCTTCGGTAAATGAGAATGTTCGGCCCGTTAGCAGATTTTGACTTTACCTAAAACATTTTCACTAGCACCACTATAAAAAAATTATACTTTTTATATATATATATAATATATATATATATATATATATATATATATTATATATATTTGTTTTCCTTCACTGAACATTTTCTAAAAAAAAAAGAAACATTTACTTTTTTTTTTGATAATGCAATAAAAAAATCTATAAATTATACCAAACAATTTTTTTACAGCTATAATGTAACTTTGTTGCAGCTATAAATTCATTAATGTACATTTGTTTAGAATAAAATAAAGTTAAAATAAAATGTTACTAATGAAGATATCAGTAATCTAGTCAAAAAAAGAACATGCAGAAAATATCTTTTGTCATTTGCTACTAAGACACCATCAACAGTAAATCAGTTAGTGTGTTCAAATGCAGCACTGTCATATGCTGGACTGAAAATTAGGGGGTTCTAAGTTATGAATGCTGAGTAATCAAACACAATCAAATCTGGCATGAACTAAGTCCTTTAGAACTAAAGAGCATGAACCAGTAGATATAATTTTCTGCCACTTAGCCCTTAATGTACCCAAAGTATATTTGGCTTTGACAACTCAATACAACCTGTGGTTTCACAGCTTTACAGTGACATGTCAAAACAGTCATCTACATTAATTGGTGAGATGCTGAACAGAGGCAGATTTGGGTGACACATTGACTCCTAAAGTGTGGCAGGTAATTTTGCTAGGGTTACATCCATGATGGAATGTAGGTAACATACTTGTGTCAGTCCAATGCCACAAACTGCTCTTTGACCAACTAAAACAAATAGTATTCAAGTGCTAATGTGCAGCCAGAAAAAATAAACCAATCAGCTTGTTTTCACTGTGCTTAGTCCACAGATTTAGTGAAAATTAAAAATTGACTTTGCGTATATTTGGTGCAGGCCAAGCTTAAAATTAAGGTTTACAGAATATGAAAAGGAATACCATAACTGTAAACACACTGAGTATGTTTAGCTCTCAGTAATTTGAATATATCTCTGACACCTACAGCAACAAAAGGTGTATTATTGCCATATTGCAGTTAATTCTGCTTTATTTGAACATCCAGAATGATAGTAAAAACAATCACGGTATTGTGTGCCATATAAAATGTATAGTTTCGGCATGTACTGTAGCGCTCTATAGGCAACGGTGAGCGCGGGCAGAGTTTCACACAGAACTCGTGTTTCTCCGTTAGCCGCAGTGACTGAGCAGCGCAGAGTTCTGGAACATTCCTGGAGAGACTCAAAGAAGAACATACACAGTGGGAGTTTGAACCCGGCCCAAGATAAATAAATCCAGGTTTACATTTTATGAGTAAATGAGATCATATCTAGTCGCCCCTTGAAAGTTATGAGACGAAAATGCATGTCTGTGCTGCTGTTAAATCAAGATATTTCATTTAGATTTGATAACTGATCATGTCTACACAAGGCATATGGTTTGTGTGGGTGTTTGGGGTATAGAAATGTGGCAGTGATGATGTTGCTGACATCTGTGGTTAAGGTTTCGCACAGTCATGTTGATTAATAAATCAGCTGGATCTTAGTAGTAAATTTGTTGCATTGATTAGGCACTTCTGAAGAGCTCTGTCTAAACACACACAAAGCATTTTCTAAACAGTATACCAGATCATCTAATATTTTAGTTTTTGAGTAGCTTTTGAATGTTTGGATGTGTTTGGATGTTGTCTTAATGAGGCACATTCATGTTTTATTGATGATTAGATGATGCAGATTATTCTAAGTTTTTGTTTACCAAGTCTCATCTGTGATCTTTACACAACCACTCTAGAGCTTTTCTCTCCCGAAATGTTTCTGTATACAAACCCTGATTACCTTGGCAACAAGAGAAGGTGCTTGATCAATCATGAGGTCCAGAAAACTGGCCCCAATAAATACTTTGTAGCACTTAATTTAGTTCCATGCCGTGGGCCATTAGCTCCTACACTCTGTCACTCAGTAACTGTGCAGCTGAAGGAGAGAAAATGCACAGCAGTGTCAATTTAATTAAATCCAGCTTGGCTGGGTGCGGCTGTTCATCAACCACTTGACTGCCAGTGCACAAGAACAGAAGACAAAACTTGGGAACCCTTGTATTAAATAAAAGTAAATAGACAATATTATATATATATATATATAGTTCCTGATTCATTCTATTATTTGGATGTGGACAAGTGCACAAGAACAGAAGACAAAACTTGGGAACCCTTGTATTAAATAAAAGTAAATAGACAAAAATATATTTATTTCTAGACAATATTTTGAAATGCAAGACAATTTACACTCTTTGACAACAGAGGCCTTTTACGAAACATATTAAGAAACATTGTGCTTCACTCTTCACTCATACTTGACCTATGGGGGGAAAAAAGTTGCAAAGATATAGTAAACACTGAACCAAAAACAGCATATTTGTGTAAAGAGATTGAACTCCCCCTTTTTTTTAGTTGCTCACTTCAGAAAGGTGATCACACACACACACACAAACAAAATATTATTCTGATAAACAGATTTAATGTAATAACTCTAAGGATATATTGTTTAAGTAATCATTAAGATATCTGATAACCCTTATAACGTTAAAATAATAACCCTCATAAACTTAAAAAAGCTACAGCAAATCAATTTAAAAACATCTGAAAACATCAAGAAAATACCCTGCAAGAAATGACAAAAGCTAAAGACTTACCATTTTGATATGGAGTATTACTGCATTTGAATATCATGGTTGGTAACACTTTACAATAAGGTTGCATTAGTTAACACTGTTTAATGAGCAGTACATTTGTTTCAGTATTTATTAATCTTTAATACAACTGTTCACTTTAGTTAACATGAACATGAACTAGTTAACAATACTTAAGCATTTATAGTTAATTTAGTTAGTGTTAATTTCAACACTTAATAATGCATAATTAAAATCCATTATATACACACTTTAATACATTTCAACTTAAAAATGATATCCCATAAACTTGTCTAGGTCAATGTGGTGTTTTTCAGCATGTTTCTTTATGTGCACACTGAATATTTGGGATGGAAATTCTCTCTAAACAAATAATCCATTGTTTAAAATAGATTTGTTTAAAAAAGACATGACAGACATTCAGTTGATTTACACATTATCCTCTCAGATTCTGCTAAGTTGCACTTATGTTTATTTCTATGCTGTTTCCTGTGGTTTGTACAGCATAAGTCTGTTTATAAAGTTATCAAATAAGCAAACGTGTTCTCTTTAGTCATGGTTTGTGAGGGGAGCATATATACTCTTCACAAAACACATCTTCATTAATTTAGAACAACAAACAGACATCATAATACAATCCACAAGACTATGCCAGATAATGCCATAATTTGTATTCATTAACCAAGTAGGTTTGATCGTTTCATGTTTTAACTACTTGAGTATTATGGCTGTGAAACAAGCATCAAAGCACTGTATGGGGCCTCACAGCCCTCCGCTGTATTAAAATCACAATCTGTCTAATTACAGGTATGCACAGTCACAGTGGTAAGAAAAGGAGAATGTTTTCTACAGAGAAGCCTTGAAGGCTTTGTTAATACACGGACTAGAATAAATTCCTTATGCGAGGAACTCAGGTGCCACATTTCCTGTGCTGAGAGCCTTTTGAAACAGTCTTGCGGGTGAGAGTGATACCGTGACTCAAGTTGTCTGCACTCGAGCAGTGAGTAAACTCATCTTGCTCTTGATCCTGCAGTAAGCCCAGTATGAGACCAAGCACTTGGCATTAAGATCACAGAGCACTCGTCTGCCCTCAGTCTCAGGCCGCACAGTCAGACGCTGTTTGCTGCTGCACAGATTTTTGACTCAAGTCCGTGGGAGATGAGAGCGTCTACATGGGTGCCGTTAGTCACCACGGGATAGCAATCGCATTTAAAAAGGGGGCTTTCTGAAAAACATGATGGTGTGCGGCCTATCATGGGGCAGTTTTTTTTTAATGTGAATCAACTCGATTCAGTGTAAAGTGAATAGAATTAATTGCACCACAAAATATAAATATAATGTCCACTTTTAAAATGTTGAACCTGGTCATGAATTATTTTGCAGTTCATCATAACATTATCTTTTGTTACACTTTTGTAATTCTTAAAGCTAATTAGCAAATCGTGCAATTTCACTCCACAAACAGAAGTCCATCTTCAACAGCATGTGCTTTAAAAATAGTTACTTTTGCAGTTAAATCGATAAACGTTAGACTAAATAGATATGAGAGATATAATTTCAGGAGCTCTTGTGCATCTGTGACCCCGCGACTCCAGGGTTGTGTTTTTATTTGATGCTTGGGAAAAGAGCACCACTTGGGTGGTTAGAGCCCTGGCAGAATCCCGAAGTCTAACTAACCTTTAATCCTTAATCCTCAGCCAAAACCTGACCCTACCTGCATTCATTCGCGTTCAGTTGCCGGATGTCTGTCTCAAACATCTTTGTCTGTCTCAAAACCAAAATGTTAGGATTTTCGTGCTGAATAAAAACGGTAGGCTACAGGTTTAACGTTATTCCCAATTAGCCGTGTCACTATTAAATCACAATTCTTTTATTAAATATTCGATACTTATAATGTGTTTCCATATTTTTCCGTATTTTTTAACATGAAACAAGGGTAGTCTGCAATACCACTCAAACTGAGTCCAAAGGCCGATTCCCTGGCCTTTCCCACAGTCATCTATACGCGCATTGTTAGGCTAATCTTCGAGAATTTACTGTAGGTCAGATAACAGCGAATGATTATCTGTTTTCAATTGTACTGTATTTTCAACTTTTAAGTTGAAAGATAAGGAGTGTCTTGCGTCCTTTATCATGATAAAGATGACATAATATCAGTGTTCGGCATGAAGTGTTAAAAGAATAAATACCAGATTATTTTAATAATCGGGTGATCTATAAACGCAGCGTTGCCTCAGTTGCATAGTGTTTATTCCCAACTGCCTGGGAAAAGACCATTATATCAATGAAAAAAGAAAAATATAGTAATAATAATAAGAGTACACACACACACACACACACACAATATATATATAACACAGACACACACACACATATACACACACACACATATAACACAACTGTCACATGGTAAAAAAAAATATTTTAAAAAAATTAATCATAATAATAATAATACATCAGAATTCCTTGCACTTACTTCAGGTCCAAAGTCAGTTTATTGCTGAACTTTGATCTTTATTACAGGTAAGACAGTTATCATCAGCTCCATGTAAAACACTTTTCATTTTTCGTTGTGATTGTCACTGTATAAGGAACCACTATGATCAGGTGAGTTCTGATGAGCTTCACTGTTATATATGGATTTGTTTTTCTTTAAGTTAAAGGTATGAGCTTCAACACTCAAGTTTTGTTTCCCACATTAAAGGTTTTCTGTTCTAGTCTGCCTATCAGTGCTGCTGTTTAGCACTTCAGCCAAGCCATACAGGCCCAGGGTAGGTTTCACTTCTAATATGGACACTCTCTTGACTGTCTTAAGTTACAAAATAAAAAAGAAATAAATAAACACTGGCTATAGTTCTTTTAATTACAACTGTTTTTACAAGAACTGCCCTGACCTTCTTGCCATTTTGAGCAAGATAAAAAGGATGTAAAGAATTTTACATTCATTTTAATGAACTTTCTATAAATCTGTGAATTCTGATTAAGCAGATACCCTTTCATCATTTAACTGAATTACTTAATTTTTTTAATTATTATTCAAAATCTATATGCTAATGTTTGACTTGTTGCTTTTAAATATAAAAAAATATAAATTACAAGTTTTACTTTTACATTTTGTCCTGCAGGAAAAAGAGTTGGGCAAAGCAGTCCAGGACACTATAGTGTAAGTATTGTCTTGACTATTGCACACTGTAAATAATCCAAGTATGTTTTAGGTATATATCAAATCTGTAAAAATAATAAAAAATCATTGAAATGAGATATTTGTTTTTCACTGAAGTTTTGATCATCCCAGTGGGAAGATGATCCTGGGAATGAAGGAGGTGGAGCCACCACAGGACATGGACATTGCAGATTTTGACAATGATCCCAACATGTTGATTTGGAAAGTTGTAAAAGAAGAAATACAGCAGAAATATGACAGACCTGAAGAGGATGAAGATGCTTTCTACCACTCCTTTCACATAAAACGTCCAGCTGATGCAAAACAGCCTGAAAACTACTTTCAGTTATTGGAACATGATCAGGTACGGATGTATGACAAACCAGAAGAAGACAGGGATGATCTATACCACGGTATGTTTGATGTAGCTGAAGAGCCAATGAGAGGAGAGAAGGATGTAATTGGAGGTAATGGCAGGCCCATGTACTTAAGCCCTGAAGTGGACAAAGACGGCCTGTACCACGCAGATGTTAAAGAACATCAGTCTGACCAGCAGGCTCTCCCGATAAATATATTCCCTATTCGCCCTAAAAGGGTGCACGCAGAGCCAGAGGTAGACCTGGATGACCTTTATCATAAGCAATGATAGAATAAGGTCTAAAAGATTGTAATACTGGATGTTAATTCATTATTTATAGTTTTAATTAAATGCTCTCTATTTTTTAAACCTTTAAATTTGTTTTAACCTGGTTTCTTTTTAATATAGCTAATATTGAACATAGAAAAAGAAGGTGTATTGTATGTCTTTTTAGCATGTCTCAGATTCATCAATACAGAGAAGACTATGACCATAAATAATAAGCCATATGGATCACTTACTGTTTTTGGAATCCTTTTAAAATAAATGAGTAAATGAAATACATTTTCTTATAAAATAATAAACATATATATATATATATATATATATATATATATATATATATATATATATATATATATATATATATATTTTTTTTTTTTTTTTTTTTTTTTTTTTTTTACAAAAGTTGAAAGTATTAATTAAGGCAAAGTATAAGAAAAGCATTTCCATAGTCCTAACGAGAGAACATTCACAGAGCTCAGTTCAGCTGCTAATTCAAGGAACGGTGGGCAACAAAATGAAATGCTGCAGGTGGAGACTGAGCTTCACCTGCTGCACAAGAAAAGCTACATTTGACCAGGTATATTTGAACTTTAAGATTAAATGTTTAAAGGTTTAAATGTTTAAACAGAGCTGACTTCATTTCATAAAACTTTCATAAAAAAATTAAAAAATACATTTGATACAGCTGAAATGCATTTTCAAATTGTATTTTATTGTATGATTTTCTCTAATCTATTTAATTAGAGAAACTGTATTTTTACATATTTTACATCACACTACAGAAAATATGAACAGAAAGTTCTCTGAACTTTTTGAAAAATTTGTCATTTTTGTAATCAAAATCTAAACAGATGCCATTAAATTAATAACATGCCTTTTTATATGTACAATCTTTCTTATATAAAGTTATTTTCTATGTGCCTTATCTATAGGAATTTTGGTGTAATAACTCTGACACTGAAAAACTGTACCAAGCAGCCTTCTTTCAGCACTGTTCACCAGGCGGAATGACGCCTTTCTTGATTATGAGATTTCCATACAGTGCAGTCTCCCTGTTAGACAGATTTAAGGATCATCTATTTTAATTATTATTATTAATTAAATATAAATATAAAATATTTTAATAGTTAAAAAGACCCACCATAGATCATATATAAAAATGCTCACCCAGTTGCCACTACAGCAAATGTCTTTTTGGCACGCTCATAAAATGCAAAACGCTCAACAAACTTGAAGTTACCCTAAAAGAAAAAAAAAAAAAATTACATCCTGGACAAATGATTTGCCTTTGTAAAACTAGCTTGGTCAAATATAATTTCAGCAGTGATGAATAGTACTCATCATATGAGTTATGACCTTTTATGTATATAATAGCTTACATCTGATCCTGCTTGTTTCAGGAGGTCAGAGTACTGGTCCCATACCGGCACTTTCAGCCCCTTTAATTTGTCACTCTGCACAAGGTCCATGACAGCTGCCTAACAAATCAGACCTTATTCAGTGACAGACACAACCTACAATATGATAAGTTACAGACATGAACAAACAGAGTGTAAATTTCTGGTTGAGCCATTAAAAAAATTAAAGATGCCAGAGAATGGTACAAATGTTATTACTCACCGAATCATCATAGGTATCAAGAGGAAAAAGCCTCAGTATTGCCTTCAGAAGTTCTGGTATACCTACACCTAAAAAGTAAAACCATATACTTGATAAGACAATGAATATTAAGTATAATTTTGGGCTGAGTAGATCTGGAATTACAATAATCAGTTTATCAAATTGTCATTTATCATTAGGCTATACTTGTGTAAAACCATAAAAATTTGCGTGAGATTTATTTCAAACGGTACAAGAACTATAAAAGCGCATGTAATCATTTTAACATTTTTATTGTATAAATATAAATAAATCCTGCTACATTTGGTAAAAGTTGACGCTTGTAGGACACATACCATCCGCTCTTATTTCCACTGGACCACATTTACAAATAGATGAGGTGGGAAAATTTGCGTCTGCAAGAACTAAAAAAAAACAAAAACAAAGTGAAACATGACAATCCATACACGGAGTTCGTTTCTTATAACAGTATTGCCCTCATGTCTCGTCTGCGCTCACATGACAAAACCAGATCCACTCAGTGCTACAGACGGACAGAAAATCGTCGCCTTTCAACATCAGCGGGAGTCGAATATGCGGATATGTGCTTTGGCTTAGAGATAATAAAAATGTGACATTTTTATGAGAGACAACCTACAAAGTTTTCTGATTGACATTTTGATGATCGAAATGAAAGCGCGAGTTGCGCGGTACGGAGCGCTGCCAAAGCAATATCACTTCCCTCTTTACTGCACGAACTCGGATTCATCCGTGGCGTTTTTAAATCGTATCTAACCTTGTATAAACCAATGACAGGATGTATTTATCCAAACAGGTATATCGTCTATTCATCCAGAAATCAGATGCGTGTCACCAGAACGTCAGGCTTCAGTAGGCTAGGTTTGGCGTGACGTTCGTAAAAAGGAACAATGTGATCTGATCTCATTTACGACTTACCAAGTTCATCTCCATGTCCCATTTGCGCCAAAACATACAATAATTCAGGCGTAAGTATGGACGGGATTCCTTTTAGTATAACCATTTCAAAGCAGTGACAGAACACGGGAGAGTTTGTGGCGAATCATGTGACCCTTTAAATGTATTTCAATTGGTTACACACAATAAGAGCTACGTTTTCTAGCGTTTGGAATAGCCTACGTAATTTACGTACCTCTGCGCACCCATGACAGCAGCAGGTTTTTTTTTTAAATCTATTTCTTTCAGATTTAAGCACGACCGGTTATGCATATAGGTCTAATATTACTTTCCGTTTCAGCATGAGAAGGCATATAAATTTTCAGCATAGAATTGTTTTTTTTTTTTTGCATTTAGGCTACATTAAAAAAACAACAACATTAGGCTATAAATTATTAATTAGCAAATAACTACCCATTAAAACTATAAAGTCAGTGGTGGTGTTTGAGTAATTGTAATATCCGTCAATCCGTAAAATAGTGCATAGCAGATTCTATCAACAGGTGTTTTCAGAATCATTATCTCACATTATTACATGCATGACTTTGAATCTCTGACAACGACCAAGCATTTAATTTTGCGCGCAGTGTGTATCATTAGGCTAACTTGATATAAAACTTAAGGATGTCTAAAATGTTGAGGAAAGATCCGTGCAGGCCTACTCAAGCCCATCATCTGCAGTGACTGAAATTACAACTCTAAACTGATTTTCAAAGATCCCCGGGCACAGGCCTTCTGCGCGTGAAATTGTAGCCTACGTTATTGCTCTTGACGTTCGACAACGGTGTTAAATTAAATTCCAACAAGATCTAGTAAAGTATCAAATGCCTAAGCAAATTTTTTTGTCATTAAGAAAAAATTTAGGATTTCTTTCCTATCAAGTTGAGACATTTATTTGAGGAAAAAAAATAAATAAATAAATAAATAAATTAGAAAGCTATGAGGTTAAAATATATAGACGTGCAGCTGCTACTGATGAAGAGGAACTGCTGGTGATGTTGTTGTAATTCAGGGAAATTTGCTCCAAAAGAGGTGTGTGGAGGCTTTGCAGCTGTGAAATGTAGAGTGAAAGTGGAAAGATGGAAGACTGATGGAAGAAAAGACATTCGAAGGAGCCAAGACTGTCTGATCAGTTCAAAGCGCTTTTCTTTTACCGAGGAACCATGCTGCTCCCTCTTTGGTTCTGCTTTTTTAAATGAGTTTATCACGCTATGAGGAGCTGCCTCTGCCAAAATGTAACGTTTTGCCCCTTTTGTCTTCGCTGAGCGCCTCAATTCGGGCTACATTTATTATTTTGACCTTTCGTTAGCAGGGGATAGACTTCAAAGTGGACCCTCTCTTTTGCTGTCTTTAAGGAGACCTTTGTGCTGTTGCGGTGTGTGGAGAGGACGGGGTTTTCTCCTCTTTTAAAAGTTTTGTTCCAGGGGCTGAGAAGAAAGCTGGAGTCTGAGGGAATATTGAATGAAAATTAAAATCAATTAGGCTATGGACGTTTGAGAGTGTTTGGAAAGACGCCGTGCAGAAAAAAAAGCCGAGATTTTCAAGTGAGAAAAATGTTGATGTGCAATTGAGATGAATAGGCTCTTCCTTTAATTACATTTGCTGTGGTCCTTCTGGACGCTGTAGTTCACTTAAAATATTCAGTTTTTAATGCGTAAAAGTGGGTTGTAAGTTCTCTGGTGATCTTTAACCTGACAACTGATTAAAGTTATGATTAAGCGACATTACAGTTAATCATCAGTAACTAGAAAGTTTAGCGGTTTAGTTTAAAAAGCTGCGACTTTTCATAAATTAATTTGCATTTAGGTTATTAAAATACGAATAGTCCTACAAATAGCAAGTTATTAAAGTAACAATTTAAAAAGTAGCTTACATTAAAAAGCGCATATTAATAAGCTAAAATGCTTGTTATTTATAAATAACCGTTTCAATAGTGATATGTTAAAATGTGTGAGATTACCTGCTTTTTAAGAACAAGATTAGATAATTTTTCAAAAAGAGTTTTTTCTACTAAAAAATGATCATCCCGTCGTTTGATAAAAAAAAAATACACCAAAAAAAAATATTAGGTTTAGGCTATAAACACTATAATTCGCAGTGTCCTCCAAAACCCCATTTTGCAATATATCAATAAAACACTTAATAATATTACATTACACTGAAAGGATTTTTTGTCAAATAGCAGATATAGAATTTTAAAAATGTCACTACAAAAATAATACTACAGCGACTTTATTACCTGAATGATAACATGAAGGAAAAACTGAAAATACACCCACAGCACCATCTAGAGTGTACAAAGTGAAATTGCGAGGTCTCACGTCTTCCACAATGAATTTCAGTAAATTAAGAGCCATATTAACATACAAAGTCAAATCAGAGGGGTTCTGCAAAACTTTCAACAGTGTTGTACAGTAATTACAAAACAGTTTAGGAAGGTTATGGCAATGCCATTTTCTCTCTCTTAACTGTTAAAGTGTAAATTAGCACAAAGCAAGAATGAGTTACTGTACTGGATGCCTCTATTTATAGTGTATCAATAAAGAAGGTCAATAGATCAAGGTGATAATACCAGACCATCAACAATACCCAGAGATTGATTAGAAATGGGTAATTTATAAACTAAGCTAAATGTGAGCTCATTGAACTACATGCAGGTCTGTCAACCCAAAGGTATCGATCTTGATGTTTTCAGAAACACTTGATAAAAAAAATTAAGGCAAAGTAGAGCACTATAATAACAGCATTTGATCACAAACTAAACACCTCAGTATTTTCCACTGGAATTTTAATTGTCCTGGAAAGCAGCCTTTCGCTTCTCTACAAAAGCGGTCATGCCCTCCTTTCTGTCCTCCTGAAAATTAGAACACAGCAAGTTCAAGAATGAAGTAATCTTTTTCCTCAAAAAAGGAAAAGACTAAGTGGAAGAAAAGTGACGCACCGTTGCAAAGGTTGCATGGAACAATCTTTTCTCAAGTCGACTGCCCTCAGCTAAAGTCAGTTCAAATGCTGTAATCAAAGGTCAAATAAAACTGTCAGTTTCTAAATGGATGTACAGGACTGTTTGTATTTTTTAACTCCATGAGCCTAATGTAAGTCATTCAAGAAACATGAGCAGAATATATTTCAACAATAAAAGTATCAACTATCTCTTTAATGAAATACTTACCTGCGTTAACAGCTTCCTTTGCCATTGCAGAGACAAGTTTGGAATTGCCAGATATTTTCTCTCCACATCTGACCGCTTCTGAAACCAGCTGATCCACAGGAAACACTTTACTTACCAGACCTATGAAGATGAATACATTAGTCCACTTCTTTAATTGAGAGAAGAAAGAACCTGTAGTATATGGCGAAAGAAAGTTTGAATGACAAACCAGACTGCTTTGCCTCCTGAGCTGAGATTCTGTCTCCTGTGAGAACCATCTCCATTGCGAGGGATTTTCCCACTGCTCTTGTTAGCCTCTGAGTGCCACCAGCACCTGGAACAAACGAAATTCTGTCATTTCAGCGGCCTTGTTCTTCAACAATTAATCAACATAACCAAAAAACTGATGCGTTATTGTACCAGGAATGGTCCCAAGCAGGATTTCTGGCTGTCCAAACTGTGCTTTCTCCCCAGCATAGATTATGTCACACATCATGGCAAACTCACATCCTCCACCAAGCTGGACAGGACAATACATTTATGTTTATGCTTGAGTGGGAATAAGGTTCAAAAGTCTTTCTAGTGAATGCATTTAAAACATTTACCTACCGCAAACCCATTGACAGCAGCAATAACAGGCTTTTTGACCGTTGATACCCTATTCCAATGTGCCAAGAAGTTTCCACCATAGCACTCTTGAAAGGTTCGATTCTGCATCTCTTTAATATCAGCTCCAGCTATGAAAGCACATGTGTCAATGAAACACAATGATCAGTCCAAACCAATTCTATATAACACACAACTAATTTCACAGACAGTTTCACACCTGCAAAGGCTTTTTCACTTCCTGTGACGACAATTGCTCCCACTTCGCTGTCAGCCTCAAATGCATCTAGGGCTCTGCCCACCTCCAGCATAAGCCCATCACAAAGAGCATTCAGGGCCTTTGGTCTGTTCAGCTGGATGAAGCCAACATTCTTCTTTTCACCCTTTTTGTCAACTAGTATATACTGATACTGGCCACCTGCAATAGAGATGAAAGTGGAGGTCAAATTAACTCACAATGGATCCATGCAATTTTATAATAACTTAAAACAGTATTGATTTGGCATATATATCACCTCATTAGATATTCACAAGAATATATTATCGCCTCATAAGAGTCTTTTTTTAAAACCAACAAAAAACCCAATTTTTCCAATAATAAATTTCAAAAAACAATTCAAAAAAATCAACAATCAAAAAAACAACCCAAACAAAAACAGTTGCAGATACTAGTTCAACACATTCAGCAGTCACAGAACCAGCGCAAGCAAAACTCGAAAGTAACATTGAAAATGAAGCCAATAATTTTAGGGAGACATCATTTCTGTTACCTGAACTGCATTGTCTTGTTGCTGCGAATGCAGAAGGTAGCAGTTTACTGTGTTTGAGAAGTAACCCTGTTGATCTGCAGAGCAGCGCCATGGCTGTGCGAGGTCAATGGTGACGCTGCAACGCTGAAGTCGCGCTGATTGGCTCTCAATGGTTACGTCACTGCGTAGTCAGGATGCCAGATACTGTATAGAAATCCCCCTTCGGTTATTCCACTATACACCCTCTTTCAGAGATGTTTAAAAGAGTTAATGATTTTATATTGCCTTTTTATACTTTGATTAGACCTCGTTTTAACGCAAGTATTATAAAGAAAATAATAGATAGCAACGATACGTTTTTGTGCGTAAAGATAGGTCACCTTTGTGAATGAACTTCGCATTGTGCCAAATGTACTGCCTTTTCTGTTTTTGTATTGCCTGTAGAAAACGTATATCATACAAAAAGGCTGATCTGATGGTAAAGTTAAATATGGCTTCAAAATGTATATTTATTACTGTGAATGAAATGAAATAATTTCTTTCGTCAATAAAAGAAACCAACCAGTAGAGGGCACTTTATTCTTGCAATTTACAGTATTTACAGAGTTTGATGTTTACGGTTTTGAGTTTTGTTTGTTTTAAAATCAGGGGTGTATTCCAGAAAGCAGTCACATATACCCTGAACTCTCGGTTGATTAACTCAAACCTTGCTGACCTGAGGTATATTGGTTCAAAAAAAAAATATACAAATAATATAACAATAATAGTAGTGCTTTATAATTAACATACGACTATTTTTTTTTAACCGAAAGCTGAGTTTATCCCTACAGTCTTTATCCACTTACTTGCCCTTAAACAAACCTGTCACATATCCAGCTTTCTAGAATAGCTTATGTTAAGTGCTTACAAAAGAAAAAATAAAACAAATTAAAAATCAAATATGTTAAGCTTATGTTAAGTGAAACTTGCTTTGTAAGTGTGTATGTTATATGTCTGTTTTTTTTTGTTTGTTTGTTTGTTATGTTTCTCTTTTATACTTTCTGTACAGCACTTTGGTTCAACTTATTTTGTAAAAATTCATTTATAAATAATTTAGAATTTAGTAATTTAGTGCTTACACAGGACACATTAAATGACTTCAAATTCTGTTAATTTATTGACCAATTTATTGGTTTGCAAATCTATTAGAAAAGCACCGAAATTCATGGTTACAAAATTCACAAAATAACCAAATCTTGCCTTTAAAATCAAAACACAATGCATTGACATTAACTTGTTTGTTCATCCAGATGACAAATTTCACAACAGAATTAATCACAAGTGTACTTTTAGGTATTTGTAATGCACATTTTTATTCACATATACACTTTTTTTCACCCAAATGCTACTCTTTAGTTGTACTATATATACACTGAAGTATTTTACAGGGGATTCTGGATGACAAACCTTTCATACCTTAGGAAATTAATTTGTTTTTATTGATTTAGTGTCAATAGCAGCACTTGCTTCAACCGCACATGAAGTGCATTATAAAATAAAGGGCAAAAAAAAAAAAAGGGCAAGTCAAAATGTAACTCTGTTGGTGGAAATCATTAGTAAGAATAACATTTTAGATCCCAAACACCAACGCCATATTTCAATAGGCACATTTCTGATAAATACCAAGTTAGAACAATAAATACCTCTGCAGGTTTCAATCCATGAAAAAGATTGTGCAACTACATCCAACATCACAAACTACCTCTAAGTAACTGGCCACTTTAGAAATACATAAACACTGAAATAGTCTCTTTAAATAAAAGAACTGACATATTAAGCTCAAAAAGCAAAGCTCTGCAAATCCAAAAAGGAAAAAGAAACATGTACCATGCTACCTAGAGTCTAAAGAAACTGGCAACTGGCAACCAGTGAAAACTCAGACTAAATATCACATACACCATACAAACTCTCTCTTTAGTGTTAAGACATTATTGCAGTAGCAAAAAAATACGTATATTTAAAAAAAAAAAAAATTAAGCATACAGAGGCCCTGTTTAGTATATGTACATCCAAAGTTTGAAGGCTTCATAACAATAGTTTACAACCAGGACATTCATTTTCAGCCCTCATAAATGTGAACCAGTTTGAAAGATTGGAAATTTTGGGATACAAGACAAGAAACAGGAATAAAGATGGAAGCATTAGAACTGGTCTAAGTAATCGGGACTCATCATCAGAAGGATCATAGGAAGAAATGCTGTGTTTCTTAAAAACTCAATGAACTAAGCCACTTTGGATAACAGCGTCTGCCAAATACTTTAACAAAATCTGTTAAACTAAGGCTTCTTAAAGCACAGTCAACACTATTGACATTTCTCACCTGTTATTTTTGTAAATACAGATTCTCCCTCCCCATTTTTCAGTTAACCAGGTGTAATTTCACACACTCATTGTTTAGAGACTAAATGATGCTCAGAATGGTCAACATTTCAACGTTAAAACCGCACCAGACAGAATGAAGCTCACAACTCAAATAGCAGTACTATTAAGTGTATCACATTGGACCAGATGACCATGTTTCAGTTGCTAAGTATGTCATATCAAAGTGCATTTGCCACAACATGTCAGATGGGCGTGTGGTGAAGGACCACATTGCTTGTGCTGCCATACCAATCTCAATTAAACAATGTCTGCACGAGTTTGAGAGAAACAATTGCAGAAGAAAATCAGTATGAAAATGACCCATTTCAAATTAAATGTACAATACTTTATTTAGCTGGAGTTTTCCCATCAGGAGTACCTTCTCAACAGAGTGAGGATCTTTAATACAAGTTCCCTATTGCACTCAATAAATCTTCTGACTTCTGACCAGACGCTGATGTGGGCAAATGTTTTTTTTGGCTGGTGTTAAGTACTCTCTGGTGTATAATAGTATTATTCCATCAGTGAACTTCAGTCAAGTAGATCGATAAGTAAAGCAGAGAAAAACAGTAGCCCTTCAATTTCATTCATCACTGCCTCTATTTCCATGAGTTCCAGGACAGAGACTAAGTAAATACTAAATATACAGTAATACTGATTAATAAGAAGATAGACAGTATTAATAAACACAACAACTTTAATGATTAATAAGAAGCATTGCTGACTCTTTCACTACGACACAGGGCACATTCATCAACACAAGAACTGATGTGACAGTAGTACTACATTCAACACCGTTCAAAAGTTTTGGGTCAGTAATTTTTTTTAAAGAAATGAATACCACTTAATATCACAGATTCCACAAAAATATTAAGCAGATGTTCAGATGTTCTCAGCATTGATAATAAATGTTTCTTGAGCATCAAATCAGCATATCAGAATGATTTCTGAAGGATCATGTGACTGAAGACCAGAGTGAAAATTCAGCTTTGCCATCACAGGAATAAACTACATTTAAAATCAAATGCAAAGTTAATTTAAATTGAAATAATATTTCACACAAACAATATTATTGCTTTTACTGCAGTTACCATCAAATAAATGCAGTCTTAGTGAGCGTAAGAGACTCCTTTCAAAAACATTAAAAAAAAAATCTTACAGACCCAAAACTTTTGAATGGTAGTGTGCATATGCATGTCATGCAAACGAATGCAAATCAAAAGGTGTTTTTCGGATATTGTAATGTAATAAGTAGCAATAATAATCACTGTTATCATAATCAAATCCTACAAGTGGAAGTTAAGCAGAAGACAACCGAGTGGACAGCATTGTGGGTTTACAGGGCAAAGGTTCTAAGCAAAAAGCACTGCTGAATACAGGAAATCACATTGTGTTTATATTAAGAAGAGTGACATTAGGAGTACGAAGGAGGAGGAGAGAATATATATGTATGAAGACTGAAGACGCTCACTTTACACCCACAGCTAAGCTCTTACGAAGCCTATCAGTGGTACATTCAAGAAACGATTCAGCCCTGTTATATCTGCTTCTTCAATTTTTTTTACGAGGTGCTTATAATAAAGCGTAAACAGATAAGCGGAGTTATTTTTTGCAAAAGTGCAGCACTGAAGTCATTCCTCATAGAAAACAATGTAAGTGTCCAAAAGCAATAATTTGTTGGTTTGGTTGCCAAGGATTTCACATTATACTGTAGTACTTAAATATTGTGCTGGCGTGTAAGAGAATGACTGCATGATCAAATTTCTAAAAATAACTCCCCTAACTTGAATTAAATAATCCTCATGTGACATTCTACTAGGGTTGCCCTCGACTAAAGATTTTTCTAGTTGACTAGTAGTCGTTCATTTTTAGCAATTAGTCGACTTATCAATCGCACGTTTATATTAATAAACCACATCATTCATAATAATGAGCCTTTAATTGCCTATAGCCTATCAGCACTCAAGCGCATGTATAAAACTTGCCACAGCACACCGGCAGAAAAAATTATGAATGCGTCAAGGAAAAAAAAAACAGCAATATGACTGCCTTAACATTATAATAATTCATTGATAAACTAGTGTTTTCTGTATTTTCAGCTGCAGTGATGAAGGCGACGACACTGGCTCGTCATCTCCACAGTGAACATGCAGGTTTCATATGGATTACACAATCTGAAAATAATTGTTTCCCATTTGAATTGGAATATTTAAAAGTAGACATTTCACTTTCTATAGATATATTTCAGAGTTTTGGCTATTTTTTTTTTGACATGCTCAAGTTCACAGAGCCCTAGATGGCAGAAAGCGCACCCTGTTTGCTTTCATTATTTTACAAAAGCACAACATTTTGTTGTTATTGTGAGTGCACACAAATAAAAATAAATCTTTTACAAATTCGAAAGATGTATTACTCCATAAGAAAATTTAATTAAAAGTATTTTAAGTTAAATGCAAATGATCGTACCGGTGCCTCCAAAATTAACTGTCATCCAGTGAGTGCGCTACTATTTAGCTTCCAAACTACACAAACACTTGAATAGCACACATTTTTCTAGGTTACTGTTAGAGCAAGCAGCCACATTTGAAGTTGATGAACGAAACAAAGGTTTGGATGTCTTGACCGATGTACTGTAATTACCACATAGACCAGCTGTTAATAATCTGTACATCACAGACGACGTGACTTCGCCACTTCCTGTGGATTTTTTTTTTCTGCGACTAATAAATTTATCGACTAAGCCTCTTCTTGTCGACTAAAAGTTTGTCAACTATTAGGGGGCAACCCTACATTTTTCAATATTTCAATGTAACATATATACACACATATATATATATATCTCCCAAAAATTAACAGTTGCAATGAACAGACACAGGAAAGGAAAAGTATGCCATTTTAAAATAACATCTTCCTTCCAAAATATTTTAATTATTAAGATTAAATAACGCAAATCAAACAAAAGTGTAATGGCAAATGCTGAATCCGAGCTCCTATATTCTAGCAGCCAACGCATTTCAGAGTATCTAATAATAATTTAAAGCAAATTTGTCATCAGAATGAAATGAAGTAAAATTAACTATCTGATTTCCTGAGTTTTGGATCATTTTGAAACTACACTGCTAGACTACAAGCACAAGTACATCAGCAGTGTCTATGGAGAGCAGCTAAATCCCAGTGGTGTATGTTACTGCCACAGAGTGCATATCAAAGTGTGCAATCCCTGAATTTTTTTTTGAAGCTTAACAAATAAGCTACAGTATGAAGCAAAGATGCTGGAAAACACACATCTGATATTGCAACCATTCACCAACAGGTTATGATACAATACTCAGAAATCATTACGATGTTAGGTTAGAGGGCAGAAGAGAAGTGAAAATGCAGATGTTGTTGATGTCTTTGTGAGAGCTGCGGCAAACGCACAGGTGCAGATGGTCACCTGTGAGAAGTCCTTTCTGGCTTGTGCTCAGGTGTGCTTGGTTAGCCCAGCTTGGTGATCTGAAGACTCCCAACTATCCGGATCATATTAATGGCCGGCAAAGACTTTACTTTGTGATAAAAGTCAAACAGCTGGTGTCCATCCACAAAGATCCTAAAACGCTGGTGCTCACAATGGATCTCAATCTGTATAAATGGGGAAAGGAGAGGAGAGAAAGAGCAAAATTAGATCAAATCAAAAGAATCCTTTGTCAGTCACTGGGCCGCATTGTGGACAGTGTGTTGAAAGGAAGTGCTTGTCTTTCTTTGCATGACTGCTTATCTCAGCTCAACATTTGGAAACAGTGACCCATTTTTTGGTTCACCAGCCCCAATTACAAACAATAAGCACTCATTATCTTGGAGCATCTTTACCCAGTTTGATCATACAACTCTCTGCCATACAGAATAATTCTGTAATTGTCTATTAAAAAGGAATAAACCGACATGCAAAAGCAGTCATACTTTCTGAAAGAAAAAAAAAAAAAAAAAAAAAAAAAGACGATTACATAAATATATCAAAAACTTTTCAACGGTACTGTGTGTCTGTTTTATATATACAGACACATATATATGTTTTATTTATATTTATAAACACACAGTACTATTAAAAAGTTTTTGATCGGTAAAAGATCAAGGTTTTTGAAAGAAGTGCTTACAAAGGTTGCATTTATTTGATCAAAATACAGTAAAACAGTAATATATTTATATATATACACACACATATACACATACATACACACACATACACGGGTAGGTGACAAATAGGCAGTAAAAAGTGCTTATTTTGTAAAAGACAAATTTTGAAGAAGAAATGCATATATTTATGTAGTGTGAAGTCTGATCTCTGAGAAAATATATAGGGACACTAACTTTGTAAATTCTGTCATGGTTTTTTGTTTTTACATTTTCACTGAACTGTACCATGAAGTTGTCCTATGGTGTGACATAGCAAATATTAAGAAAAACTCTTAATATATAAATGGCATGAGAGAGATTATTCTTCATTGTTAGACACTTATTTTTATATGGCGTTATTTATTTAATATGAAATTATAAATTAACATTTTTCCCCATGACTTGTTGGACAATTTCAAGACAAACTTTGCTGTCATCCATTCAAAACTGCTGAAAATTATACCATTTTAAGTTGAGTGATATTTATATCCCCCCATTGCAATATTCAACAGTTTCTTTTTTTTTTTTTTCTAAAGATATTTTGAGATAAAAACAAATCTGTGGTTCTTTTATGTGTCACACCATAAGACATTACATCACACTAAAGGACGGAAATGGTAGTTATCAAATTATTTTTATTTAATTTTGAACATGTCAAAATAAAACAAAATGTTTTAAATAAAACAAAATGTCAGTCTCTTAGTTAATCAGTATCTTACTGAAACTCTTCTAGCCCCCCGCTGCATGTGCGACACTTTATTCATTAAGATGTGCATGAATTTTTTAAAACTATATGGCTAGTCTTTTTAAAGCATCATTTTGATTCCATTAACTTTCTGCATCGTTCTCTTGGGATCTCCTCCCTTCTGCTGGATCCCTGTTAATTTTCGGTCTATATTTCCATGTCCTCTCTTCCACTAATTTCTCTCCCTCAATTCTTTTGGTTTCAAAAACAAAGTATCACATTTTACAGTATTTTCATAACACTTTATAACAGTACAAGTTTTCTGCAAAAACATCAGAGAATAGTTTAGTTAATGTAATTATTGCATTTAAGAACACTGAAAAATGATCAAAAGAAGAATAAAAAGGAGTAAAACAAATCTTAATTTTTTAAAATGCTTTTTAAAGAAACCTTGTCCTCTGGTGTCAGTACAGGCGTCACACCGGAGGACATTTTCTGTCACATCATATGACATTTCAGCCTTTTGTGTCAATTTATGATTATGTAGTTTAAAATACAGTTAAACATAACACAAAAAAACTAAATTTAAGGGTGTCACACCAAAGGACAACAAAACTTAACACTTTTGTAGTGGTTCCAAACAAATTAAATATTTTCACGGGGGCTTCAGTAACATAATCATGAATGGGGTCCTTCGAATAATTTAATTTTTTTTAAAGAGATTAGTTAAAGATTATTTGTAACATTATTAACCAGAAAAATGGCCGAAATCAGTTTTAACAGAGATTCAAATAGTTAAAAAAAAAAAAAAAAAAAAAAAAAAAAAATTAAATATACACATCACAGTGGGTATGGAAGATTTAGACCCCTTAAATTTTTCATCCTCTGTTATATTGCTCTACAATTTGTTATATGTATTGCCTAAATTTTACGTATTTTTTTTTTTTTATCCCTCATTATACACACAGCACCCCATATTCTATGTTGACATATATATAAAAAGAAAAACTGAAATATCAAATGGGTCTAAGTATTCATATATATATTATATATAAGATGCATTTTTCATATTCCTCTGGCCATATATATAAAAGTTGGTGGACACACACACACAAAAGTCAGGGCTCTGGCTGGGCCATAGGGCTGCACGCATAAATCGCATGCAATCTTAGAATTAAGGCCAAAAAAAGTTCTATGTCAAAAGGTGTTTTTTTCATGTTATCTTGCACTGTCGAGGGCCACTTATTTGCCATACACTGGTAAAGCCGGTTCTGTGCGCAGAAGATGGTTGATTTACCGCTGATTACAGAACCAGCTTTTTGGTACTGACAAGATGCGCCATTAACCTCATGATTGCATGCGATTGGACTCGTGCAGCCCTATAAAATAACATAAAATGCTTCTTTGTCAATATGGGGTGACGATATAATAATTATAAACATACAAAAAAATTATAGTTTTGGTTGATAGTGTAAAATAAATGGTGTTTTTATAAAACATAAAAAAATTAAAAAAAAAAAAAAAAATTTTGGTTGATAGTTAAAATTTTGGTTGATAGATAAATGGTGTCTAAAAAAAATGATATTTGCTACTTTATCTATAAACTTAAAACAGAAACAAAAACTTTAGGCATCACATTATGTGGGTACTTCCTTCTGTCTGAAGAGGTAAGCAACACATAAAACAGTTACTTCCTTTAACTCTCACAAAAAAGGAAGGCATACAACAGTGGTGTCCGTTAAGTCTGACTGACTAAGCAATGAGGCAGTTGCCATCGGTTTTGCACACGACCCTGGACTCATGCTTCATGCAGATTAGAGATCTCAGATTAGAGAGCATGTAGATGTCAGTGTTTCAGCTCATTACCCTAAAAGGCTGGTCCGGGATGAAGGGGAAGTAAGATATGGGTGCCTCTTCCTCACTCCACTTCCCAGAAAGGCATGCATTCCTCAGGAACTGCCTTTCGGTGAATCGTGCGCTGAGTTTAAGGGCCACATCAGTGAGCTCTTCATCATCTTTCTCCTCACTGTGGCCACAAGTCAAACTGATGTCAAAGCTGTGCAGAAAACAAACATTAAGCATGTAAACAGCCCATTTCTGATGTAATGCACTGCCTAAAGTTCTTGGTCTCATTTTTTTAAAGAGTCATTCATCGGTCCAAATATGTTTTCTATGTTATGTCATCATAACCATATGACAAGCATTGCATGATGAAGCAATACAAACTGTGTGCCAATTTACCAAACATTAGAGAGAAATAGCATGCATCAACTTTCCATGAATTCCATAGTAATTTAGGCCTGCACTGGCATCCATTACCATCACATTGAATGAGCATCACAGTGCATTCCTAATGGATCAGCAGTCTGTTTAGAAAGGCTGAATTCCTGAACTGAAATAACACATTAGTACCACTTAACCATTGATATATCAGGACTGTATTGGTGCATGCTTCATTAAAATTGCTGCATAATTACAATTTAAAGACTAAACCACCAATTTAACAAACTGCTCCATCCCCTCAGGCCAGGAACCATTACTATACTCTCAAAAAAAAAAAAAAAAAAAAAAAAGACCAGCACATAAATGATTCCCAGGGAACAATACCGGGAAAAATGCTGGTATGTCTCCCAAATGCATAAATGTAAATTGCGACAAAAGGCCTTTGGAACTAGTTTAAAAAAAAAAAAAAAACACAAAAAAAAAAAAAAAAAAACACACACCTTTAAACAACTACACTACTGTTTTAAAGTTTGATGTTAGAAAAATTTTATTAACATTTATATAAATTAAATTAATATTCTTCAGCATGGATGAATTACATGAAACAAGTGAAAGTAAATAAATTGTCAAAATGCAGTTGTTTTGAACTTTCTATTCAAAGAACCCTGAAAGCAAAATGTAATAAGGTTACCACAAAAAAATTAAGCAGCACAACACAAGTTTTCAACTTAAATATTTCTTCATCACCAAATCAGCATTACAGAATGATTTCTTTAAGGATTATGTGACACTGAAGACTGGAGTAATGGATGCCAACAATTCATCTTTTTCAACACAGGAATAAGTTACACTTTGAAATATATTCAAATTTAAATTGAAATAATTT